>NC_088204.1:48414251-48765181 GCF_037126465.1 Ornithodoros turicata
CCTAGCATTCGACCAGTGCCACCTCCTGAAGAACGTCCGGTCACAGTTCTTAGCACGTGATCTTGGAAAGGACGGGCAGATCTCCTCAGTACACGTGAAGAACCTGTACAAAATGCAGCAGAACAGTACGGTCAAGCCCGTTCGATTCTTAACGCGGAAACACGTATTTCCAACAAACTTGGAAAAAATGAACGTGAAACGCGCTGTCCAGCTTCTGTCCACACCGGTGTCAGCAGCCCTAAAATGTCTTCAAGAACAGGCTGGCCATGCCTGTGACCTCAGCTTTGCGAATGCTGCTTCCACCATAAAATTCATGGAAATCATTCACCGCTGGTTCCTGCTCATGGACGTGAGTAACTGTACACAGCATATCCACCAGAATCGGCCTGAATGCAAAGAGTACCGCCATACCGGTGATGAGCGCCTTGGCTGGCTAGAAGACGATTTCCTCAGCTACCTTAACACCATGAAGAAAGAAAGCACAAAAAAGCAATTCCTAAGCCAGGAGACTTATGAAGGCCTCGTATTCACCACGCTGTCGAACGTCAACTGCGTACGGTACCTTCTGGAGGAATGTTCCTTTAAGTTTGTGCTCACACGAAAAATGTCGTCCGACCCAATCGAGTCTTTCTTCGGGTGGCTCAGGAAATCTTCTGGAAGCAATGACCAGACCGATGCCAGAACTGTTGTCTCAGGGATAGAAAAGGCTCTCGTGACAGGAATAATTTCAGTGTCTGCAAACAGTAACGTCCTGCACGACGACAGCACCATCTCGGACGTTACGCTCCCTCATGGAGCACTCCAAGAAATCGTATCGAGTCGTTTCCCACAGCAGGCCTGTCAAGCACTCGAACGAAGCCTGTCGAACCCTCAACGACGTCTTGCTACTCCCGACGACGCAGCCTTGTCAATGGTTGGAGGGTACCTTGCGCGCTGCGTAAAGGAAAAGCTCGACTGCGACCTGTGCTTTGCTATGCTCGTGAAACCACAGTCTTGTGCTCCAGCTGACAGACTAATTCACCACCAAGACCGGGGCGGCCTCCTGTACCCGTCCTATAGCTTAATGCACATCCTCTTTGGTCTGAAAGACTTCATAGAGACATTCCTCAGCTGTAGGGGTAGGAAGTTAAAATCACCACTTCAGCAAGCTGTTAACAACGCAGTGGATGTCCTCACAGGACGCGACGAGCTTAAGTGCCCTGCTTCCGAGCATCACAGGCGTTTACTAACCATGCTGTGTACGAAGTTCTTCAGACCAGTCCTAACAAATTATGCCATGACTGTCACGGACAAATGCGATCTGGCAAAGATCTTCTTTGCGAAGCCGATTTCGAGGAAGGCACTCAAGGTCTAACTACGGTAAGTTCCGATTTTATTCCATTGATGACATGTGATGATCAGGACAGCGCCGCCGTAAAAAAAAAAAAAGAAAAAGAAAAAGTCCGTGTGTATGGGAAAGTCATCTGTGCGAAAAATGGTGCGCACATTGCACTAAAGGTGCCACAGAAATTGATGCTGTAGTATATGTTCCGAACACGGAGTGCACCTCACCAATCAAAAGTTATAGCGAAAAACCGCAATTCTTCCACCCAAGAAACGAATTTAAACGATGCGACCTTGCTAACTGAAAAAAAGAGACTCCTGGTACAGGTAAGGAGAACCTTTCCACGCGGTTTTAGTGACCTGGGGCGCGTCGAGATATCTCGGCGTATACGCGGTGGCAGACGACGCTCGACACATTCGACACGAAACCGAAACATCATGCGCCAGCAAGCGCAGCGATATGATCGTCACAACCCCAGGCATGTGGCGCCGCCGCCGCATAGTGCGCTGAACGGCCGTTCCGCCTCAACTGGGCAGGCATTGAAGTATATAGGAGGCTATGACCTTACTATCTACCACCGTGCCCCCCAGCATTGACTCGCACAGCATTGACAGCATTGCGTCGCAAAGAAAAGCAAAGAAAAAAAAAGAAGAAAGAAAGCGGATGACACTGGTTGCCTGCTCCGTACGCTCAGAGTGTACCGTCAAAAGTTACAGAAAAATAGGTGTGAACACAATGAACTCCCTTCGAACAAAAGTATTTCGAACAAACGGTGGCGATCAACCGGCTTTCGACCAAACGGGGTTCGATCAGATGTCTCCAATCACACGGCGTTCGACCAAATGTGCAGACACCGCCCGTCGCGCGAGCCACCAACCCTGATTCTGACTCCTCCCGCTAGAGGCGCTTTTCCGCTCTCAAAAACAGGTCCCCCAAACTCACCTCGGAAAAGCGTGCAACGACTAGATACCCCGCTGTTGCCGTTCCGGATCACTTCAGCCCGCGAAGTTTAGCGGCAAAATGTTTTTGTTGTTTCTGCGAATGAATCTAGTCTTTATATGTCCAAATAAGACGCGTATAACAACTTTCTCTGTCGTGTTTCACTTTTTGGTCCCGTTTTTAAACGTGTTGAGCGATCGGAAGGATCTAGTGCACGGCTGCGTGCATCACATAGCGTACCTGTCGTACCAGGTGGACCAGGTGCCGCAGGCGCTGCAGTCGTCCATTTCTCCTTTGGTGACTTGGCCTGGCTTGGATTGTGCTTGAACTGGATCTTTACCGCGCTACAATCCACGCAAGCCAACGTCTGGTAACAATGGGGTATCTAAGGGTAGAGGTGTGCGCCGTGGGCATTTTTTTCGGCGGCGGCGTAGAGCACGTTGAAGGCCCGGCGGCGTCAGCGGCGTCAGCCGATGCTGTCATATCGGCGTGCGCCCCGTGGGCTGTCAATATGTTCTCTTCTCAAACGGGGACGCACGAACACCTCACAGCGGGGGTGTTTTCTCCATCATAGACACCGCGACGGTGGCAGTATTTACTGTACCTTGCACCAAACAAGTGCGTCAGCACTGGATAGTATTATGAAAGAAAACCGAACACACAAAGGAACATTAGGAGAAGTAAAGCACTTCAAGAAGGTCGTCGCCCAAGACCTTCGACTGGGCGCGTTAAGTGCGCGTTAAGCACTGGAGAAAACAACATAGGTAGGTAATCAGAACGACGAGCCATCACTTTAATGGCAACTACACGTAACAGTTATAGCGAGTGCTGAACGTTCACAGGACGGCGACGCGTGAAAGCTCTGTCCACTGATCCAGTGGCTCTTTTTGGGAAACCATAAAAATATGCGAACGTTAGCAAACGATATGACATAAGGCGCACCCACCACGTCATTGAACAGTATTTTTGCAGAGGCTGTAGTTATCATGAATATATATGAATAATTTCACAGCCCTAAATTTTCGCGAATCGAGTAGGGATATATTCGCAACAACTAAATTTCGCGCGCTCCTCGAGTTCCTCGAATTTTCTCGATTCGCAAAATTCGCGAAAATTAAGGTCTCGCGAAATTAAAGGGTTTTACAGTACAAACTTGTCCGGAACGAGTGGGTTGTGTCTGTCATGCTTCGCGCGCATTATAAGCCCCGCAATTCCGCGATTGAAAACACCCTCTCTGACTGTATGCTTTTCGCCGGCACACACAAAATGCACTATTTGCTACGCACTTTTCGAGCGCAGAAAGAGCGACGGGCAATCCACGTGAGAGGACCAAGTGCTTTGGAGCGATCGAGCTGATTGGTGTAGGCGCTAAGCTGTTGGCCAGATAAGGCGAAGGTCGCGTCATTTCTGCGCTCGGAAATTGCGTACTTCTTGTTTCGGCTCATTTGCATAGCGACATTCAGCGTCGTATATTTCAACACACGTGCGTGTTTAAGAATTTCTTAAACAGGGAATGGCTTTCAACGATGAATATCTTCCGTTCTGCTATCCCGTTTTTACGCGAAATCCCTTAATTAAAGAATTAATGAATTTGAGGTAATTAATGATCTTATAATTACATACTTTCTTCGAGATAATATTCGCCTGACCAACTCAAAAGCGGCATGTATTTCGTTCCGCTATTTTTTAAACAAAAATTCTGTGACGAACAAAAACAAAACACCCTGTATATGGATAATGACCAGTGCTATGGTGTTGGTGGATGACCGGCAAACAACCTGCAAGAATTGAATGACAAGTTTTCCTGGAGTTGTGCCTCCAGGGTCGACTATGAAACGAAACTCTAAAGCATAAACAGCATATCAGGAGATGACATTGTTACTGCTAAAAACACCACAAATGAAGCCTGGAACCTAAGACGAAAGAAAAACAAACAAAATATTAGGTATGTGAGATATTCGTTTATAGAAAGTGGATCAAAATAGGCACATTACACAGCCGCGCCGATTTTTCAACATCGGCGGCGGCGGCGGCGCGCCGACAGTTTTTGTACGGAGGCGACGGCGAGGGCCCGACCTCCGGCGGCGGCACTTCGACGCGGCGGCGCACACCTCTATCCAGGTCCCCCAAGGTCGCCATTTTCCCATGTATTTGTTCGTATCCCGATGCGTGCAATGCCGGAGGCCGCCCTTAGATACCCCATTGTTACCAGACGTTGGCTTGCGTGGATTGTAGCGCGCTAAAGATCCAAGCCAGACCAAGTCACCGAAGGAGAAATGGACGACTGCAGCGCCTGCGGCGCCTGGTACGACAGGTACGCTATGTGATGCACGCAGCCGTGCACTAGATCCTTCCGATCGCTCAACACGTTTAAAAACGGGACCAAAAAGTGAAACACGACAGAGAAAGTTGTTATACGCGTTTTATTTGGACATATAAAGACTAGATTCATTCACAGAAAAAACAAAAACATTTTGCCGCTAAACTTAGCGCGCTGAAGTGATCCGGAACGGCAACAGTGGGGTATCTAGTGGCGGCCTTCTTCGTTGCACTATGGTGAGCTAGCTCACCATAGTTGCACGCTTTTCCGAGGTGAGTTTGGGGGACCTGCCTCTATCTAAGGGCGGCCTCCGGCATTGCACGCATCGGGATAGGAACAAATACATGGGAAAATGGCGACCTTGGGGGACCTGCTGAAAAAGGTCCATTCCCAATTTCATTGTCAAATTCCTCGCTCCACTTATGAGAGTATGAGAGCTTGGAGACTCGCCTGTGACTCCTTTTTGTGGACGTCTGCCCTGTTGTAAAAGGGATTAGGCGAACCTACAGTCACTATATAAGGCGAACCTGAACCTGAAAACGAAACGGAATTCTTATACTTTTCTTCTCTGTTTTTTTAGAAAGCAACAGGGATAATAAACAGACGCATTACAAAAACACGTACAATATCTATGACAACAAGATTGCCACTGCAGAGTGCAGACTTTACGTTAGCATGCGAATTAGCAGGGGCAAAATCGACATCGATTTAAGACAGTGATGAATCCAAATGTAATCCGGTAAAACTGGCGCCAAAAAGAAGTGGTCATCGTGCCTTGTTTTGTTGCCGCTATAATTCGCTCACCTCGCACATTATTTCATAACCACTGTCATGCTTATATTTACCAACTATGACGTTGCTGGAGGTGTCAGGGGCAGTGGTTCTAGCCCTTCTGGGCAAATTCAGGTACAGGAGTGTTTTATAGAGCGTGCAGGAGGGTGACTTTTGTTGTCGTGTCGTCCGTGTCATTTTGGTGCAGACGGGTAACTTTAGTCATCTTGTTCGCGAAGATGGGTGGAACGACAATGTGGCTTTCAGCAGAGCCGACCAAATTGTCTGTTACTCTGTTGTATTTTAAAACCTTCTTGTCCAACTCTCTTTTAGCTTATTTTGGGGCCGATGTTCTCCGGGAAAACGCAAGTGTTTGTTTTCTGTTCTTGAATCGAGTAATTGTGCACTGGTTTGTGGATCCTATTGACAACAGTTCTTTACTCTGTTCTGTCGCAGAACCGAACTTATGCGGCGAATGAAGAGATACCAACTTGCGAACCACAATTGTGTGTTAGTAAAGTATGCAAGAGACTGCCGATACGATAACGAAAATATATGCACACATGACAGGTGAGACAATTTGCCGCTGGAGGAAGGCCTTTCTTTATTAAAGCATCCTTCGTCCCGTTTGCCTTTAGTAGCTTTTGTGCCCGCAACATTCCTAAAAGAAAGACATTGTGAAACAGTGTACTACGTGTTGCGGCAACCTCTGCTCAAACGTGCTTTTGTACATTTTCAGACAAGCTATGCCTGCAGTAAAATCCACAAGTTTAAGAGACACAGCGTTTAACACAGATGAAGTGAGGGTGTTTGGTATTGACGAAGGGCAGTTTGTAAGTGTGAGAGAGACAAGTTTGAGAGCACAGTATAACAGCTCTTCCTCGCAGTTCCCAGATGTTGTTGAATTTGCAGAAGAGATGGCACAACTGGGCAAAGTTGTCATCATAGCTGCACTAGATGGAACATACCAGAGGAAGGTAAGCGTACTATCTTCACATGTAACAGGTGTGTGGCTTCTTGGCTTGTGAATAGTGGAAACCCAAATTGAAACAAGTTTTCTCCAAATTTGATATATCTTAACCAAACTCATGTAACTGATCGTTGGAAAGAAATGTTGCCAAAATGCTGCTCTTCTTATATAGCGACGTTTCTTGAAGCATTGCCTCGACCGCCTTCGTTGCACATTTTGCATTGTTGAACATGCCTGCTCTACAAGATGTGTCCAGGGAATTTACAAAAAAATAAAAACTCTCAATCACCACTGTATTTCTGCCACCTATCAGCAGATTGTTGTGCAGTTTACTTTCAGCTGATGCTTTTTAGTAGTGGCAAGTCAAGATAGCCAGTTTGTACAAAAACTGCACAGAATGTGAATCATTTATTTTAGTTCATTGCTCTTGCAGACACATATTTGCTTAAAAAATGTCAATGAACAATCCACAGCCTCCTGCATGTACATGTCAAGTAGATTGCTCACAGGGGTGGATCCAGACCCTTGTTATTTTTTTTTATTTTTTGGGGTGGGGTGGGGGGTTCTTGGTCGGAGTGCGTAGCGGGGTAGAGGAGAGGAGTAAATCCAATGTATAAACTGACCCCTAAAAACTAAACCCCCTGGATCCGCCACTGATTGCTCATCAACATTTTTATTGACAGTAGGCCACATACCACTAACACACAGGGTGCAGATTCTCACACAAACTTTTTCTTCCGTACGATTTCATACACAAACTGCAAAAATAACTCGCTCGTCTGCCTGGGCCTACGTGACAATTGGCTGTGACTTCATTTACACATTACACCCTATTTACACACCTGTGCATTTAGCAGTTGGATATCGTTGCTCATTTGTCTGAATAAAGCATTTGTCTTTCAGGGTTTCACAAACATTTTGGAGCTTGTACCTTTGTCTGAAAGCATTATTAAGCTGACTGCAGTCTGCATGATCTGCTATTCTGATGCTGCCTACACCAAACGACTGGGTTATGAAACTGAGGTGCTGCAACTCTCCATTTTAGTTCTATATCAATTAGTCTACCGGATAAAGCAAGGCATTTAACTGTCTAACAGTTGTACCTTATGACAAGTGCACCTCATTGTGCAACTTTCTGTTTGCATGTTTTTTGATGAGGTCGACTTGTCGAATGTTCAAATTTAGGACCACAAACCAATTAAGCCATTTGGGTGTGATTCCACCTGAAAGACTAAGCTGTTAAGAGGTTAGTTAGAAATAGAGACAGAGTTTGCTATTTGGAACTCGCCCATGTAGCATCACAGTCTGCTTTGCATGTTGGGATCCTCTGCTACTCTCTTAGAATCCACAAAATTGCAGTTAAGCCATCATTTAAACAGGTACAGTCGAACCCCGTCTATCCAGGCTTCACTAATCCGGACAAAAATCGTGGGTACAGACATCAGTCTATGCATTTTAGTTTCATTTATCCGGGCTTCAGCTTCCAGGTCCAGACAAGAATCTTAATTATAGGAAAGTTCCCAACAGCTTGCTTCACTTATCCAGTCTGGGGTCAGAACCAGTGTGCGACCTACAGTTTTCCACGGTTGAGGCGACAACCTTGAGGCTAGAGTGAACTACTCCGTGCCCTGCTTCAAGGATTTTCCCATTGTACCCATGTGGTGCTGCATTTGAAGCTGCAGAGGACGAAAGGGAATTCAGTCCTCCAGCAGATCTCCAGTCACTCGATGTGGACGGGCATGATGAAACATGTGCCATCATTTCTGATGAACACTCGGTTGATATTGTCAGTTGCAGTTGACGACAGCCATGAATCAGATGACAACACTGAAGAAGCACGTGTGGTGACACTTCAAGAGGCAAGAAATGCGCTCACAACTGCTTTGGCGTTTTTTGAGCAAAAGAATGCTGTTCCACAAGTTAGTGCCATAACTAAGAGCTTAAGAGAACTTTGCGCTTATAGTAATATGGCGCAAATGAGTATGGGCAGTTTCATATGCATCACAAAATAAATATAGGCATTGTGGGCAGCAGTGTTTCACTTATCCGGATGCCCCGCTATCCGGACATTTTTCTGGGAACAGTCAAGTCCAGATAAACGGGGGTCGACTGTATGTAATGTCTACTATATCAGGGTGTGTACCAACCTAGAAAATAGGGAATTGTTAGGGAACTTTAATGCGACTGGAAAAGTCAGGGAATTTGCCAAAAAGCTGCGCAAGTTGGAAAATCGCAGACAAGTGCAGTTACGATGCACAGTGAATTGCGAGTGCCAATAAGTGTGTTTCATTAGGTGGGTGCTGTTCCAGTCACCAAATGTAGAAGAGGTTGTATTCCCCTACGTGAGTCCTGACAGGCTGTGATGGAATGTCCCAGCGGGCAATGTTCCTGGCCTCATGCTAGGATGGTGCCTGTAGAACTGGCTGTCAGCTGCAGTGGCACATCATCGTCGTTGTCCACGGGCCGCCACATCTGGTTGAGCGGCCACACATAGTAACGTTGCCGAGAGTAGCATTGGCAAAACAATAAGCTCAGAGGCAGAAAAGTAAGGCAGCCTCACTCAGGGGCGGCGGAACGGGGGGTGTGTACATTGTCCCTCCTGATATTCCAGGGGGGGTGCAAAATTGTCATTACCACCAGGTGGAAAAGGGCTCAAGTGGGCTAATTCAAAATATCTCGGGGGCAAACAATCCTGTAATCATGCATCTTGTGAAATCCGTAGTCAAACTGAAAAAGTCATTCCAGCTCCGCAACACCCGAGCGATTGTTTTCACTGCTACACAGAGTGAAGACATTTCTGAGATCCTCCATAGGACAAAGGGACAAAAGGCTGGACAGTTTGGATGATAATTCTGTCATCAAGGAATTCATCCTCCGAAAGAGCTTCAGGGTAGCGGTGTTCGGGAAGCCATGAAGTATCTACATTGCGTGCCGGATCGTTGACTTGTGTGTTTTTTCTTTGTGTGTGTGTGCGTGTCAGTGTTGTACCCGTTAACGAAATATGATATCGTGATACCGATACTCGTTACTTGAGTAAAAAGTGTCGAAATACCGATATCGATACTGCTTTTTCAAAGTAACGGAGTACCGCTATAGTTACTAAAAAAGTAACTGGATACTTTTGTTTGAAATACGAAGATGATGCAGCATAGAACTGTCGCTAATGTGAAAAGTTTTGAAGTAAAAAAAACAGCATATTTCATCTGTAGCTCATTATGCTTTACTTTTATCAATAGCTGGTCCTCGAAGTCGTCTTCTGGCATCCTTGCAGGTCGTGGTCACTCTGGCAGCTGACAGAGGCCAGTGTGACAATTACGTTAGTAATTATCAGATCAAACACACAAATCAGGAACACATGTACCGTGGAGTCCAATGAACGAGGAATCCTATCCAAAGTCAACAATGCCACAGTATATGTGAGCGTTTCTTTGTTTGTAAGGAAAAAAAAAAAACGAGGAGAGCGTGACTCAGTGCGACATGGCAGCTTAGCAGTGGAATCCAGAGTGCACTGTCAAGGGCTTGACTGCTGTTCGTTGACCTCAACTCTTTTGTCGAACACAGCTTTGATATTTCCTTCAGTATCAAAGAAAGACAGTGAACATTTGTTTGGTATTATAATTCCATAATTCCGGTTATGGAGCAAGTAGGTGTGTCCACAGGCTTCTTGTCAACGGCTAAGCGGACCATTGACAATGAATAAGAGTGAGAAATATGGTTGGTGAAGAAAGGGTGTGGCACTAAAAAGTATCGGTAACGATACGGAGATCACATTACTGTAAATTTGTAATGGAAATACTTTTCCGATATAGATTTAAAAAAGTATCGTGATACGCACTCCGATACCGAAAAAGTATGGATTACTGTAATGGCGTTACTTGTAGCGGCGATACGTATAACACTGGTGTGTGTGTGCTCACATGTATGCCAACGCCAGCAAGAGATTAAAGGATGTTCCTCCCCTTATCACGCCAAGAATTTCTAATCACAGATACTGCAGTACATCGGGGTTGGGACATTGGGGGGCAGGGGGGGGGGTGCCAACCAGGGGCTTGTCCCCCCCTCAACTCATAACATTCCGCCGCCCCTGGCCTCACTAATACTCCTCCATAAATGATCTGTTTTTTTAGGGATCTGTATTGAAACGTAGGAACAGGCATCAAAGTTTTTGTCGGGGCATTCGCTTGAAATAGTCAGTGAAAACATGGAAAAGTCAGGGAAGTTGAAAGCTGCAGTTTGGTAGGCACCCTGTATATTGAATTGTACCGGCATACTATGAAGAAATTCCTTGCTGTGAATGCTATGTTATAAGCTTTACAGTGACAAGAAAAGCTGAGAAAACTTCTAATAGGAGTGAATGGAAATAGTTTTGGCCATTCCACTGTTTCTGACTTCATAGCAGTTCAGGTGTCAATATTAAAAAGTAATGCACAGATGACAGCCTCTCCATTTGAAAATTTTCACACTATTACAGGTTGAAGTGATCGGTGGTGCAGATAAGTACATGGCTGTCTGTCGAAAATGCTATTTCAAGAAGGACACTGTTGGAAATAGTCCAGACTCATCCTCTACAAGGCCCACAGCATGTTAATCGTTGACTACTCTGTTATAATGAGCCCCATTTTAAAATTCATGCACTCCTCTTTTGTCAGTAGTGCAGTAACTGCCAGCTGCGGTATGCATTACAATATTTGCTACCTCACATTTGCGTCTTATCACCACAATTAATCTGGCTTTTTATGGATCTTGTATGTGTGTGCACACTGTAATACTTGGGCTGGTTGTAAATAAAAAGTGCATGTCTTGAAACTAATTCAGGCTTCATCTTCAGCAGCTAGGTTAGGTTCACCAGCGGCAAATTTCCTCACTTTCTTTATTGTACTTTGCTATTAATTTGCTGTAATTTGCTACTATTGTGCTACTCAAAGTATTCCAAAGCACATTTCAGTCCAGATGCGTTGGATATCTGAAGTTACAATGAGTCCAGGGATGGGCACAAATACAATTTAGTTTGTTCATTTATTTTCGTGATCTCTGCTGGGGACGTCTAAAAGCGGTGCATGTGCATGCAGCTCCTCAATAATGCTCTCATTTTATTGTCGACCGACATTCCTTGTGATCACCACCTCTTCGAACGAACAGAGTCGGTGGCACCACTGCCAGTATGTCCTGATTGGTGCTTCGTGCTCTGGTTTCTGGTGTTGTGCTGGATGACCATGACACAAATCTGGCAGAGGTGGTTGCTTACGATGTCGCGGAGGAAACAGAGTGCCGTCGCTGGCCCCTCGCACGGCGCAAAAATCCTGCTGGTTATCGCTCCACATGGTTCACCCTTAACTGCAGTGATGGCCACTAACTACCTCTACAGTAGTTTAGCTATAACTACTTCCCGACAGTCTACTTTTCAAGGGGGTAGTTAAAACTACTTCTTTAACTACTGCAATGTATTTCAACTGCATCTCTAACTACTTATTAACGTTGCCCATCAACACCAATCCCATTCTATAGTGTTCTCGGACACCTAAATATGAATCACAAGCAGTGATAAAAGTGAAGATTTAGTACACATGCACGGCACAATTGCTCTGCACCTCCGTTCTCATCAAACAAGTAGCTCGAGGTAAAAGTCGGAAGCACAGTCGTGCCGTAAAGCTTGCGTCAAGATCAGTAGTAGTTGGCACCTGCAGTAACCTAACTACTGTAGTTAACTACTCAAAATACTAGTTTATCTAGTAGTTGCTACTACATTTCTGCAAGTAGTTGTACATACTTTTTAACTACAACCAGGTAATTTAACTACATGTAGTTAACCACTGGCCATCACTGCTTAACTGTTCATATAAGCACCCGTGCAGTGTGTTCCGAAATAACAGTGTTGCTTTGTCATGGTGATTTCAATGATTAAGGTGAATTATTTAGAATATTCTGTCATCCACGCAGCTCCTGTTTGATCAGATGATGTGCTTCATGAAAGCCATGAGTCTCGCCACAGGAGCTGATGTACAAAGATGTGTTCAACTTAAGAAACTCCCTGTGCACATCCAGAAAGTGTTTTAACATTATGACATCCGTACTGGAGGTTTCAGAGCCTCCAGCAGGCCTCCACAGCTCCCTATAGAGCCCATAGTTTGAGATAATTCAGACAACACTGGGCATGCAACCGATGAAAATTACTACGATGCCTACGATTCGGCCAATGAGGAGTCTCAGTATGGCTCACCTTTCGGCCGGTCCTGGCCACCGGACTTTTACTGGTCTTCATGCCTGACACTCATTATTCTATATTCCGAAACAAGTATGTAATTCTTGGACATACATTTATTTTGTGAATCGTATCTACTGAAAAGTCTGACACAAATATTCACCAGGCGTACAGAGCCCAGAGCAATGCGTTTTGTCATTCCTACCTTCCAAAGTTCGCAGCAGCAGTGCATTGTAACATCATCATGTTGAACATTAAAAATATAGCCAAAGAATTACTATGTTCAATAAGGCTGCACTGCACTGCTGCTGCAAGTGTGTCGCGACACAGCAGTTCAGTCCATCCATTTCCAACTTGGAAGTGCACTGGGGCCGACAGCGGCTGCTGCAGCGTCACATACTTTAGTTTCGATTATAGAGGTGCAGACGCTGGTCCAAGTTTTGCCAGTCTGTCAGAACACAGACACAAAGGCGGCAAAAGGAAGCACACTGAGGTGAATGCAAGTTTCGGTGAGTGAGGTCCCTCCAACTATACTATGTATGCTAGTGCATCAACCTAGTGACGCCCAAGAACGCAAGTCTTGAGACTTCGATAGGCCGTTGGAACTTCATTTCAGCAATATTTACTAGTTCATTTGCCACATGAAGATGCTACATGAAAACTATGTTCCACTTCCAGATAGGGTTGCCACCAGGCCGGTATTATACAGGCCGGTTGTTTGCTCGCTCTGCCAGTTTCCGGTAGGAAGGTGTACTGGCAGCCTCTTGCCGGTATCACTGGCTCAAGAACTTTCATAGGGGCTTTTACGGGGTTTTCACTTCAATATTCCAGTACAGCTTGAATAAATCTGGAGCACAGACCCAACTCCGCAGTCACCAGTCGTTTTCTTAGTTGTTCACTATTATTATTATTATTACCATTGTTATTCATTATGTCTTGTGTTCGGAGGGGACCATATCAGTGGTTGTGTCGAGCCAGCTAGAACTAAGGCCGTATACAACCATCATGAGATCTCCGCCTGCAAAGAAGGGATTGTGTGCATCGATGTGTTTTTCAAAGTGAGTGACAGTCCAATCCGGTTGCTCCAATATGATCCAGTGTAGCGTTCATGCCTGTTTATAGCAATTTCTAACATCAATGATCCAGCCACACACACACTGTTTCCTCGTAGGGGTGGACGAGCACACAGAGAGAGAAAGAGCGAGTGTGCTCTCTCTTTCTCTCTCTCTGTGTGCTCGTCCGTCCACCCCTCACCCACGTCCCTTTCCTCCTTTCCCTCTATTCCGCCTCCTCTCCCTCAGCCGGTATTTTTCACTATGAAAGGTAGCAGCCCTACTTCCAGATGACTTGTTACTGCTATAATCTAGGCATATCGTTTTATTTTCATTTATTTATCTTTTTTTCGCAATTTAAATCATATCCTGGGGGGGTGACGTGGGGATTCGAGCGGTCTGCCTGTCTAGATTGGATGCACGTTGCTCGGGGAAGGGATGAAACCGGGGGTCCTGTTGGTCGAAAAACAGCAATAAATGCATAAAAAATGTAACGAAGAGATCTTGTATCATTTTTAGTGGCTACCTATAATTTTGTAGAATATTAAAACCTCAAACCGGTTTACAACCTCTGAACCGGTTAATCGCAACGATAAATGTGAACTCCAGAGCTGAACCGGAACCGAACCTTTATGACCGAACCCGAAACAAACTGAAAATGTTTCGACACTCTGGTTTTGAGTGCCCTATGGAAGCGCTCGAAAGCTCCATTTGACTGGGGGTGGTAAGCTGTTGTGTGGCAATGCTTGGTGCAAATCTGAGTAACCAACAGGAATCATTGCTGCCGGCATTCACCGATTTTGGCTCCCCTCCCTTTTGGTCTGCAGAGCCTGCCTTATCTTTCCTCCAGGCTGAATCACAGTTTGCAAACCGTCACGAGTCAAAAGACGAAGTACTACTATGCCGTCTGGTCTCTCTCAGCTTCGGACATGGCAGAAGACGTGCTGTCACGGATACCCAAAGCAAATCCATATGACGCTCTGAAAACAGGGCTCGTAAAATGATTTACAGCATCCAAGGCGTCACGCCTCCAGCAACTTTTGGTAAATGAAGAACTGGGCGACCGCAAACCCACCCAACTTCTCCGAAAGGATCATGCCGATGGTGATCAGGTCGCTACAGGGTGGGAGTCATTCGAAATCACGTATGGGTCACCAACTTAGCAAACTGCTAATCAAGGTGTCATGAGAAACGCAGCCCACAAAGGAACAATCTCGTTTAATGACACTGGCTCAGGCAACAGCTGAAGGGATCATGCCGATGGTGATCTGGTCGCTACACCCTGTAACCCCCTAACCACGGCATGAGACACTGTTATCTCCAGTGAGCCATGGGAGCTAAAACCCTGCACCAGCCGTGGATGGAAGCAGATATCCGCAGGAAAGTTGCGGATTCTGATGAAATATGGGCGCTAGTTATTTGGGAATCGCATGCGGATGGTGCCAGATCAGGATCGGATAAATTGCGAGATTGTGCCACCAATTTTTTTCACGCTACGCACTGACTACAAGGTGAACGCAAGCCGCTCACGTGACAGGGAGAGGAGACCTCTGCCGTCTCGAGTCGAGGTGTGCATTTGGCACCGATCTTGCGTTCCACTCACAATAAACCCTACCTACTCGGTTTGTTGCAAAATCTGTGCTTAGTGCCACGTATTCTTTCGTGGCAGCTAAATCTGTGCTTGCTGTCATGTATCCTTTGGTGGCATCATGGATGCTCAGGACCTGCCCTCGCTACAAAAGCTATGCCACTCTGGTGTTTTCACTGTCAGAACAAGAGAGAGGAAGTTGCCCGTATGGACAAAGTTTCATGACAGCAGTTTTCGTTAAAATTTTGTTTTTTTTCTGTCCTGTTTTGTTCTGACGGGAAATAAAGCTTAATTCCCAGAAAATTGGCTAAGTATTATCGAGCCCAGAAACTAAACCATCTCTGCGTCCCGTGGGAGACATGGATTTTGCGGGTCGGATGCGGATGTAGAAGTTGGTCGCCATTGCGGATCGCATGCATTGTGTGCGGATGCGAATGTCAAAAAGTTCATCCGCGCTGGTCTTTAATTGGAGCATGTTTTCTTCCTGATACAGTGCTTGGGCAATTGGCATGCATGCACCCATGTATTGCTTAAAGCTATTACATGCTTTCCGATGCAACAGGAAGTGTGTGTCGTCCATGTCTGTAGCCTGCCTCGGCTAATTCTCACTGCTTCTGTTGTGTGTGTCTGTTTGTATGTTCCAGCTTCAAACAATTACTTACCATCAGGTGTGTACCTGGTCATGCGAGTGAACACCACCACAACAACTAGATGTGCAATCATTAAAGAGTGCCGAGGCCACTGCAAACGCTGTAGTGCTAGCCCACAAATATGTCCGTGACTGATGGAGAACGATGCTACAATAACTGTGACAACCACAGAAGACTTTCATAACGTAAAAGCGCTAAAACCAGGACGAACACAGACACACACCACATCGAGCGCTCACTTTCAACAACTTTACTGACATGTCACATGGAAGGTGTATATTCATTGCAACAGGAACTCCCTTTCCCTTTCAGATATCAAAATACTTTCCGAGCTACCACACGTGTTGCCCGCTTTCTTGATCAGGCAAGCCTCCCAGATCTCTCGATCTCTCTGCTTTTTATATCTCCCTCTTACCTCTGTTTTATCAAAAATGCCACCACAGCCGCACTTCCTTGTGTGTATATACAAGTTACCTTGTTTACTATTTTTACAATTTTTATGTTCTTTTACGCGTGTGTTCAGACATCTCCCTGTTTGTCCTATGTATCTCTTCCCACAACTTAATGGAATCTCATACACCACTTCTTGTGCACATGGTACCTGAGCTTTCACATGCCTAACTGTACAACCTATTCTTTTATCTCTGTTAATAACTGCAGGTAGAGACGATGTTCGGGTAGTGTGTGGGCGCAATAAAAAACTGTCGTCTCTTTTTTATTGCGCCCACACACTACCCGAACATCGTCTCTACCTGCTGTTATTAACAGAGATAAAAGAATAGATTGTACAGTTAGGCATGTGGAAGCTCAGGTACCATGTGCACAAGAAGTGGTGTATGAGATTCCATTAAGTTGTGGGAAGAGATACATAGGACAAACAGGGAGATGTCTGAACACACGCCTAAAAGAACATAAAAATTGTAAAAATAGTAAACAAGGTAACTTGTATATACACACAAGGGAGTGCGGCTGTGATGGAATTTTTGATAAAACAGAGGTAAAAGGGAGATATAAAAAGCAGAGAGATCGAGAGATCTGGGAGGCTTGCCTGATCAAGAAAGCAGGCAACACGTGTGGTAGCTCGGAAAGTATTTCGATATTTGAAAGGATAGGGAGTTCCTGTTGCAATGAATATAAGCACCTTCCATGTGACATGTCAGTAAAGTTGTTGAAAGTGAGCGCTCGATGTGGTGTGTGTCTGTGTTCGTCCTGGTTTTAGCGCTTTTACGTTATGAAAGTCTATCACCAACAAGCCCAAAGGGATGTTTTAACGAACCACAGAAGAATGTATGTTACTGCCATACTTGGGTTGCTTTTTGATGTCCCTGATGAACAGAGGAAGGAGAATGAAGAGGGCAACATATCCTTGAGTCTAGAACTAGAAAGGTAGAACGAAGGAGACAGGTGGTAAAGACACTATCAGGGGGAGACTGTTTTGGCCGATTCCATCAAGAATAACAGGCCTAATGAGGCAATTTTTGATGGGTAAAAACATAAAATCATGCATTCTGCAGTAATAAAAATCCAAATTTTTAGTGGGGTATTTTTCAACAAAGTTTCAACCCCACTTTTCATTAGCCAAAGCTGTGCCACACAGGGCACATTGATTCAACTGTGTTACAACAATAAAATTGTGAAGGAATGCAATGCGACATGCCCATACGTGTGACCCTTTATTAAATCTCTCTTTATAAAAACATCCATAGTAAGTGTCTATCAATAAACACATGGCCTTTGCTGATTTCGAGAAAATGGCTAGAGCGCTACAAATCTGCATCCGGCCGATAGCACTGGTACTTTGATCCCTTAAGTAATCACAATAAATACGATATAAGGCACTTTAAATCAGTGTATGCTTGAACAATTTCCTACTTTAATCACATTTCTAATATATTGAAGCAATGTGGAATGCCTATAACATGCACACTGACAAGAGGTGATGTATCTCTTCCATATCAAATGTCAGTTTACAAAGTGATCCTCGATAACAGAAATATACATATGTACTGATCTTGCTGTACATGGTTGCTCTGTTCAATCACAGAGCAACAATATTCTGATGTAACAATTTTTCTTTTTTTTAACATAATAAGATGTCACTAGTGTGTTCTCGTTCAATGTCTGCCTTACTATCCTGATTTCCCACAAATGGGCTATTATGAGACTCACCATAAAGCTGCTTTGATCAGTTACCAACCACATGATTCAGTCATCTTCATACCACACTTTTACACAACAGGACAAATGTATATTGCAATTGTCCAGGGTATTCCAGCATATTGCTGACTGCAAAGCAGAGTTTCCAAATGTTGAGCTTGTGAGAAGAAACAAGGTTGAAATGTCACCGGTTGCTCGATGTTCCAGGAATTAGGTTAGAAACTGTGGGCTGCATTTTCTCCCATAGACGTCCGAGCTGGAGTAAGTATACAAATGTGAGCAAAATTAAAAGTTGATCCTCTCCAGTTTGACTGGGAGTTTCAAAAATGACTGACAATATTTTAGAGGGGCACTCAAGCACCAAAATTTCTCCTTGCAGAATGAGAGACATTAACGCAAAAGCAACGGGAGTCAACGTTTTGTCGTTTGTGATTTATGAGTGAGGGAACATGCAATTTATGCTTTCCCTCTCTTTCTCAAGAAGCCCAACAACCTCTCACTAGTCTGTCCAATAACGACAGCTCGAGGGGACCAATCCGAGGCCCATCCGCATTGTTGGGCATCTTTAGAAGGACATGTGCTTCCTCTCTGTCTCACTCATAAATAACGCAAATGGATGAATCCCCGATGTCAAGCATTGTTCATACCGTGTCGAGACATTTTTGCACTTTAGTGTCCCTTTAAATCAAATGTACACAAATGCAAATGATTTAGATAAATCAATGCAAAAACTATATCAAACGAGACAACCCCGAATAAACTCATTCATACTGAATGCAGGGGTTTGACAGCTGAAACAGGTTTTGCAGTACTTTTTGGAGCAGAAAAATCTGCATTATGGAGCAATGCGGGAACAGAAAAATCTATACAAAATATAAAGCAAGCCATTGTTTGTTGGAGAACAATAATTAGAGCATCACAGTCACACATTAAAGCAAAAGTGTAACTACGCAAAAATGGTGTATTGCAGGAAAACCTTTCCAAAATTAAGGGACGCACATCTAGAAACATTAAGCTTAGCCGTCTTATGCATTTCCTTGTTCTGTTCCCATAGTATTCCAAGCATGTATTGAGAGCTGTAGTTTACTCCATGGAGGTACGAAACTAAGGAGATGCCCTAAGTGCCTCTCCCAATGCAAGCGAGCGTGCTGTGACCCGCGCATGGCATTGTGGTTAGTTTCCCCACACACGTGACCCATAAACGTCACGGCAAGACGTCATAAAGCTAGGCGTCCTCCATCTCCGCAGCGTATCTTACCCGAATACAGAGACGAACTGCGGCCGAATAACTTGTTTCTGCTTTCATAACATCTTTGGAGTTAGAAGTTATCACACCCGTTGAAAGACAAGATAGATCCTCTCAGTGTGGAAGCAATGGATCACTAAATCGCTAGAAGACATACGTATGTCATCGTGACATTGCCTGGCTTTCTCTTCCGTTTTGCTCAACTTTTGCTGTGATCTATCACGCGGCAAATGTTGAAACAACCCATAACCTTCAAAGTATTGTGCAAATGGACTCCTTGAAGGTGAGACGTTTGCTGAAGATGAGGTTTGCTAAACTTCCAAGCCTCCGCGCAGACCGCCATAACGCCGAAACGTGGGGATCACGTGACCGGGCAACTAGATGGGCGTGGTATTGCCAGGAGCGACCACTAGAGGGGTCCCACGGCCCTCCGATCTTATAGCCCTCTCCTTAGTTTCTTACCTCCATGGTTTACTCAGGCGGAAGTGTGCCACCATGTTGTACCTTGTCGAGGTCTTTGTCTGAGTTTGAATGTAAAAATAAAATAATATATATTAAAAAAAATCACTTCTTCCGCAATGGTGTGCAGGACCTGGAGACGAGACACAAAGTAAAAGACTTCCTCCTGGTAACCTGATAATTGAAAATCGGTTACTCAGTACAGTCGCTTACTCATTCTTTCTCTCCCTTCCAGCATTGTGTTGTTTCGTGGGTCGTTATTATAAAACACAGGCACATTTTGTAACGGCTTTCTTGCAATCTTCAACTCTCAGCGCTATTGCCTGTACGTCTAGGAGAGTCCTCGAAACTTTTTAAAAATTTCCCTCTCTTTTTTTACAACAAATTTCACGCACAGTAAAATGCTTAGGAGGAGGCATGACGTACGAAGGTAGGTACATGTCCGGTACAGACTCTACAGTTTGGCACCCTGAGGAAGCTGCTCTCCTTGCGGGCAGTCAGGGCGATAGGCAGCACCGGCGAGAGACAGGGGTTAGCCTGGGAGGGAGCCCCGGGGGCTGCCCAACCCAAGACCCGATGTGTGTCAGACACAGGTAATATAAACAAGAAATATTATAGGCTATGTTACCAAGCCCTGAGCGGACAAAGTGAGCAGACTTGGTCCCTCATATCTGCCTACTACTGAGAGCCTTGAGGTAATGTGGAAAACAAAATATAGAAGGCGAAGCTTAAAAAGTTTGAGGACTAAGAAGTTTGCGTGTTAGACTAAAGCCTCAGATGCTCGAACCCCATCTTGCATATCACCAGTATGTTACCCGTTACAAGTCCTTCTGAGAAGTGTTGTGGAACCGGTGGCAATGTCTCAAAGCCTTGTGACCATACAGTATAGAATGGATAAGTTTTGCGTTTCGTGCAGCAAAAAAGATTAGAGAAACAGCCAGAACTCCCATTTACGTACTGTTCTTGCAGATGAAACTGATTTATTCACTTTGTTTTTGCACTTTCAGAGCTGCAGATGAAGAAAAATCAATAATTTATAGTGCCTATAATATCGTTGTCATTTTTAGTGCCTAAATCAGGAATTTTAGAGCCTCTTATAGGAGCCAAAAACAAGGATTTTCCGCGTCTAAAAGTCTGGGCTCTAGTGATCAGTTGCCTCCTTACTTGGCTAGTCTCTTCTGTTCATCTACTATCATGTGCTCAGCACATCTCAGCTCTGTCAAGATGCTTACTTATAAAATATTTGTGAACCTGCGCTGCAGTCTTTTCCTGTTGGGTGGTGAATATATAAACTCTGTTTGGCAACACTCTGCGGTTCTCTCCCTCTCCCTCTCGGGCGTTCCAAGTGGCGCGGCCGTAGACTTTTTCGTTATGTGTGTAATCCAGTTACATCCTATAAAATAAAGTTTGTTACCGAACGTAACAAAACTGGCGACGAGGATGGGATGAAGAAGGACTGGAAACCTTGGTTTTTGTCGGAGCATCTGCGTAGGACAGCTGGAAACATGACCAGGGCGACACAACCCCTAGTCAGCACCCCCGTTCGACGCTTCGCAAGAGGTTTGGGTGAACTACGTAGAACGTCTCAAAGCGTATTTCGATGCAAATAGCGTGAGTGACGCGACAAAAGAAAGATCCATTCTCATATCCGGTCTCAAGCCTGAAACTTATGCCCGTCTGAGAAGCCTGGTAGCACCAAAGAAGCCGTCGGAAGAGACCTACGACGCCATAGTTAAGACCCTCACGCAGCATTTGAACCCGGAGCCTTCGGAAATCTATGAAACTCGGATTCAGAATGTCGGTGAGGGAGTTGCTGACTATTTGGCCGAACTGAGGAAAATCGCAGACTATTGCGGTTACGGAACGGCGTTGGAAAGAAACCTACGTGACAGGTTCGTCATTCGCCTGCGGGAAAAGGGAGTGCAGCGTAGTTCGCTCGCAAAGCCAAAAAGTTTGACGTTGAAAGAGGCTCCCGAGACAGCGCTGGCGGCAGAGCTGGCAATGAGGAATGCAGATCTACTGCTGAGCCCGAGCAACGCGCGGGCCTCGACAGTAGCAGATAACACATTCGATAACACAGTTCGACTGGGCGAACTGTGTTATCGAACAGGGATCAGTTCGATCAACTGGTACCAGTTGGCCCAACTGGTTTCTGGCTGGTCCGAGTCTCAACTGGTACCAGTTGGCCCAACTGGTTTCTAACGTAAACGCACTAAAGCCAAAGGTACGACGCAAGAAGTCAAAACCGAGTCAAGGCTCCAGAAGAGAGACACCTTGTGTACGTTGTGGGGCGACAAACCACTCACCTCCGGATTGTCCACGCAAGAAATCCGCGTGTTACAAGTGTAACAAACAGGGACATTTGGCAAGCCAGTGTCGTAGTGATTGGTCAACACCGAAAGCAAAAACGCAGACAAATGTGCTTCTTGATCAGCAGCTGGACGATCTCTACCTATACACGGTACACAGCTCTCAGCCAGCAAGGGATGCAACCTATGCAACCCTTGATTGGGGTGGAGTGGAGATCTCCATGCAAGTGGATACAGGTTCACCAGTTTGCATCATTCCTAAAGAGATGTATCAGCAATGGTCAAGAATGTGGTCACCGCTGCAAAAGACAAATCGTCGGTTGCACTGCTACACAGGGGAACTGCCATTATTGGGTGTTTTAGAATTGGCAGTAAGGTACCAAGGCAGAGAGGTAGCAGGCCACCTGTATATTGCGAAGTGCACGGGACCCTCACTTTGTGGTAGAGACATCATTCGACAGTTAGGACTGCTCAAAGAAACTATAGCCAGCATAGAGCTGCAGAGAGATCCTCACATCCAGCAAATGGTGGCTGACCTCAAGAGGGAGTTCAAAGACCTTTTTCAGCCCGGAACTGGACTGATGAAGGGTCCCCCGGCACACATCAACTTGAAGAAGGATGCAACCCCAAGGTTCTTCAAAGCTCGTTCGCTACCATATGCATTCCGTGAAAGAGTGGCAGAAGAACTGGACAGATTATGCAGGGAGGAGATTCTCTCGCCCATTGCACATAGCGATTGGGCCACTCCGGTGGTACCGGTCCTAAAGGGAGATGGCAGTTTAAGATTGTGTGGGGATTTTAAGATCACATTGAACGCTGTATGTGAAGTAGACCAATACCCTCTGCCCAAGGTAGAAGACCTGTTTGCATCCCTCAAGGATGGCTACTGGTTCACTAAATTAGACCTAAAGGAGGCCTACTGCCATGTGGCACTGGATGAAGAGTCCAAAAAGTTGACCGTGTTAAATACACATAAAGGACTTTTCGTCTACAATTGTTTGCCTTACGGAGTGGCATCGGCACCTGCCATTTTTCAGAGGAAGATGGAGACCATACTGAAAAACATTCCTGGGACACAGGTGTTTTTGGATGACATTTTGGTGGCAGAACACCAAGAAGAGTTTGGCACTACCTTGAGGAAAGTGCTTCAGGCACTCAGAGAAAATGGCATCAGACTTCGTGAGGACAAGTGTTTGTTTGGTGAGCCAGGAGTCCAGTACTTGGGGCACCGCATAGACAGAGAGGGACTCCACCCTTGTGAAAAGAAGATGGAGGCCATAATGCAGGCCCCAGAGCCGAAAGACCTCCAGCAGCTTCGTTCGTTTTTGGGGTTGATTTCTTATTACAGAAGTTTTTTGCCAAACATGGCAACAGTATTGGCCCCCTTAAACAAACTCCTACGGAAGGACACCGTATGGCATTGGGGAAAAGAGCAAAGACAAGCATTCAACAAAGTGAAGGAGATTTTGAAAAACTCAAGTCTCCTAGTTCACTATGACCCCGACAAAGAACTTATTTTGGAATGTGATGCGTCATCAGAAGGTTTAGGAGCTGTGCTCTCACACCTCATAGATGGAGTGGAACGACCAGTGGCTTTCCGTTCAAGAACCCTCAGTAGTGCCGAGAGAAACTACTCTCAACTGGAGCGAGAAGCTTTGGCTCTTGTGTTCGCAGTCACAAAGCTGCGAGACTACTTACTGGGATGATCGTTTATTTTAAAAACTGACCATGAGCCCTTAGTGGGGTTGTTCAAAGAGAACAGAGCAGTTCCGGCTGTAGCAGCTGCACGCATCCAGAGGTGGGCTTTAATTTTAGGAGCCCTTAGGTACAAGATTCAGTACAAACCGGGACAACAAAATGGAAATGCAGATGCCCTAAGCCGGCTGCCAACAAGGTCAGTGGAGGAAGCAGACATATCCAGCACTGAGCAAAGTTTTGGCGACTAAGATTTTGGATTGCAGTCCAGTATCAAGACATCAGCTAGAGGAACTCTCTAGGAAGGATACCACCTTAGAAGATGTACGTCAAGACATTCAACACGGCTGGCCAAAAAAAGTAAAAGGAAACACGTTGCAGCCATTTTGGCGTCATCGTCAGGCTCTCACAACAGATGGGGGACTTATCCGGCTAGGAAATCGAGTGGTCATTCCTCAAAAGGCAAGGAAAGCATTCTTGTCAGAACTGCATGACACACATCTCGGAATAAACTCTACAAAAGCACTAGCAAGGACACTCATGTGGTGGCCAGGGATTGACACAGACGTAGAGCAGTTACTGCACAACTGTGAAGTATGCTAACAGGCAGCACCAATGCCGTCAGCAAAAGAACCACTCAGTTGGCCAGCGACCACACAGCCTTGGACACGCATCCATGTGGATTATGCAGGCCCTGTGGAAGGCAAAATGATCCTTGTAGTGGTAGACAGCTACTTAGGATGGATAGAGGCTATTCCATCATCATCGGCATCAGCAGCTGCAAAGTGGAACATCTGCGCACAGTTTTTGCACGTTTCGGACTGCCAGCATGTTTAGTGTCTGACAATGGCACATGTTTTACGGGAGAAGAGTTCCAAGAGTTCACAAGGAAAAACGGTATTAGACACATTCGCACGGCACCATACAAGCCACAATCAAATGGTTTAGTTGAAAGGGCTGTACGCTTAGTAAAGGGGCGTTTGAAGAAAATGGGAGAAGGTGGAAGCTTTAATACAAGACTGGCAGGATGGCTTCAACTGTACCGAAAAACGCCTTCAGGACAAAGAACCAAATCACCGGCAGACCTTCTGCTCTCTTACCAGCCAAGAACACATTTAGAGATGGCTATGATAAAGGTGCCTCAGTTTTCCTCGACAGGAGAGCAAGATAGATACCAAGTTGGGGACAAGGTCTTTTGCCAAAATTTTGGGGTAGGGCCACGCTGGCTGTCAGGAGAAGTGGTGACTACAGAAGGACAAAGACTTATTCAGGTTCGGACAGAGTGGTGTGTGTTAAGAAGGCACCACGACCAGCTTCGCAAACGTCACCAAAATAAACAGGGTGACAGTTCAGTAGAGCTCAGGAGGAGTGCAGTCCAGGACCTTTTCTGGGATTGGCCCCAAAAACACCCAACAGAAATACAGACTGCAGACGAGACCACAGGCACAGAGAAGTCAAGACCTCAACGGACCCGTCGGCCACCCACAAGACTCAACCTGTAAAGTTTTCTCTTAAGTGTGGGGGAGTGTTGTGTGGCGAATATATAAACTCTGTTTGGCAACACTGTGCAGCTCTCTCTCTCTCGGGCATTCCAAGTGGCGCGGCGGTTGACTTTTTCGTTATGTGTGTAATCCAGTTACATCCTATAAAATAAAGTTTGTTACCGAATGTAACATTTCCCAAATTAATTTTTTTCTAGTTAATTTCAATGGCAATTAAAATAAATTATTTAAATAGGGATTATTCAAATCAGCCCACAATTGGTGCAACTAGCTGTAATCTTACACACACATTGTGCTTCATACATGATGTGTTCAATCGTTGAAGCATTTCAACTGCATTTTCTTTCCATATCTTGATGCATCCAGCAGCACACAGAGTTATAAACATTATTTTATGGGAGTGCAGAAATTACACTTCACATTATATGTGGACCATTGTGCTTTTGGGATTGATGCTTTTGAAAATCATGGGTCAGGAAGCAAAAATATGGTTTTATTTCAGGAGCTCTAAAATATGGTAAAATGACGAAATACCGAGCTGAAACAGGTGGATGATTGGCCTAGTTGGTACAAATTCATAACAGACGAGGACACAGACCAGACATGGTGCTAACTTCCAACTGAACATTTATTAGAAATTCGAAAAAACAACAAGTCCCTAGTTCACGGAGGAAAACCAGTTCTTTCTTCGATGCTATTGACGGGGTGCTGACACACGTAGGGCCTAATCTCCTGATTTCTTCGGCCTCGATAATTTCTTTAGTGTGTATGTCACAATTAAGGCCACCCGTTTTCCGCGACGCGAAAATGGGTGGCCAAAAATCTTCGGAACAGGCTTCCAGAACTCTTCGCTAAGCGTCAGTCGGCACTCAAAGGCATGTTCAGCGGCGCCACTGTATCAGTCGTCATCGACGAAATGACAGACGATCGAGCGAAAACCGTTGTGAACGTACTGTTCTTAAGGCATCATCAACTGGTGACTCTTTGCAGCCAGTCCTTGTGGACGTGACGTTCACAAATGAGGTAAACGCCGCAGTAATCGGCCGGATCGTCGTCAAGGTACTCACGACGTAACCGCGCCATATATGAAGAAAGCATTTCGCGAATACGTGTACATCCAACGACTGTGCTCCAACGCCGTCCATGTGACGTGTGTCACGCATGGTGTCAATCTGACCATGTACAAATCATTTCCCTCCGTGGATAAGTACATTGGGGAAATGAACAAGGCTTTTCAACTTTCGAGCAGAAACTGCACACTGTTCAAGGCTCATCTGCAAAATGTGGTGTGGAAAACCACCAGGGTGCCACCAGTCCCTGTGAAGACCAGATGGAGTTCATGGATTGAGGCTGTAGAGCTCCACTCTGAGTACTTTGAGCACTACCCCTCTCTTTTGCAATAAGTACAAGAAAGGTATGGGGATGTTGCTGGAGTAGACAGTTTAGTTTCCATGATGCAAGAAATATATACAGCACTGAAGTACACTGCTCGGTGTATTGCCATTTTTGGCAAAAAGGTGGCCAGCCTTTCGAAGGCTGCAGAAGGTCAGCAAGTGGCTTCACATGAGGTTTACAATGGCTTGTTTGCACTCTGGGGCTACCTTAAAGCAGCATCTTTGGAAAATTACGTAGCCCTTATGAGGCAAAAGGGTGTGCAAGATGATGAAGCTGGTTATGTAGGAGAACAAATAACAAGCGGAAGGTGCCAGGCTGCCCGCAAAGCACAAGAGCTCTTGGAAAAAAGTGACACCTGTAAATTTTTCAAGAGTATGAGGGCCATAGGCCCACTGCAACTAAAGTCAATGTCACATGAACTTTGTGACTATGAGAACATCCCAGGCATAGGAAGAGATGCTGGAAACCTTGCAGCTGAGTGGTTGCTGTATATCAACACTGCAAAAGACTGCAAGTCTTCTGACCGTGACCTGGCCCCATCTGTCTCGAAGCAAGTCGACCCACCACCACAGCCCTTTGACATCATTGGCTTTTGGAATGGCATGAAAACACTGACGCTGGCATCAACTGCAGTCAAGTACCTGTGTGTACCCATAAACTCTGTTGATGCAGAGAGATCATTCAGCAGATACAAGATGATTGTCAGTGATAAACGTCATTCTCTGTCAGATGAGAATACGAAGTACCATCTCATGCTTTGCCACAACAGCTTTTTAATGCTGTAGCTTTTTTCTGTATCTTGGGGGCCCAATAAAGAGGATTCTGCTTGAACTCAACGCTGTTGAGCATGCGCCGCGGAAAAACGCAGAATTCATGATCCCCTGCCGCAGAATTTAGGATCTGCTGCAGCAGGAAATGTGTGGCCTCAGTCACGATGCCTCCCTACTATACAGCTATCAGGAAAAATAAGTTGGCATCTGCACATGCTACAATGATGAGCCAGCTATCCCCCCTTTTGTTAACATTGTTTCAATGCTTACGTAATCTGTCACTGATGCATCTCCCTGTCTGCCCTATATACGAGGGGTGTTAAAGTCAAACCGGGACTTTTCATTTTTCGCAAAAGTAAAATGAACTTACAGGCGAGAAATTAGTTTTATTTCTCAATGTAACCTCCTGCTGCACTAATGCACTTGTCCCAGCGTTTCACGAGGGCTTGGATGCCAGCAGCGCAGAAATCCTTACTGGTGCGTAGCAGCCATGATCGGACTGCATTCTTGACCTCGTCATCGCAGCTGAAGTAGCGGCCCCCAAGGAACGCCTTCAGTGGCCCGAAGAGAGGGAAATCGCTGGGGGCGAGGTCTGGACTGTAAGGGGGATGTGGCAGCAACTCCCAGCCAAGTTCTTGTAACGTGCGTGTCGTCAGATGCGCGGTATGCGGGCGTGCATTGTCCTGTAGGAGAAGGACTCCTTTGGTGATGAGGCCTGGCCGCTTTTGCTTCAGCGCGTGGTGCACATCCCAGAGAACCTGGCAGTAATATGCACTACTGATGGTGGGCAGAAAATCAACATGAACAACGCCAGCCTTGTCCCAGAAAACCGTGGCCATGACCTTAGCCGCAGACGGGGTGCTTCGGAACTTCTTGGGAGCTGGTGAGCCCGGATGCTTCCACTGTTTTGATGCTCGTTTAGACTCAGGAGTGAAATGGTGCACCCAAGTTTCATCGCACGTAATGACCGAATCAAGGAACATCTGTCCTTCGGTGTCGAAACTGTACCTTAGCTCTTGGGAGATTTCCAGTCTTCTCTGCCGGTCAAACACTAAGAGCTGCCTCGGGACCCAACGGGCACTAACTTTCCGAAACTGGAGGTGTTCATGAATGACAGTGTTCAACGTTCCCACAGAAGGGTCCGTCTTTCGAGCCAGTTCGAGACATGTTATCCGTCGGTCCTTGAGGATCAGGCAGTACACTAGTTGGATGTTCTCAGGAACTCAGGGACACTGGGCTCTGAGCCGCCCCAGCCGGGATCGTCCTGCACCGATGTACGGCCGTCTCAGAACCGTTTGCACCACTCAAATGCTTTGCTGCGGCTAAGTGTATCCTGGCCATACTGAGCCTGATGTCTTCTGTGAATTTCAGATGACTTTACGCCTTCATTCATGAGAAACTTCGACTATCCTTGACTTTGCTGACCAAGAGCGAGGGAGGCTCCGCCCCCAAATGGCGCGCCAATAGGAGGACTCGGGAGGCGGAGCGCTGCGGCCTCTGCTCGGGATATGTGAGCCGCTGTCGTCTGCTTCTTCCGGTAGAGCTACGACATTGAAGCCTCTGCTCTCGCGTAAGACATGGCGCAACATTGGCGCTCGGTAAGGGCACGTGTGGTCACCATACTTTGAGCCTCGACCTTGAGACTGGCCGGTAACCTAAATTCCGATGACGCGGCGATAGCAAACCATAGTGCGTAGTTTTGACGATTATGCTTCATGGATATGTCATTACATTACCAAATTTGTGGCCAGTTCGACGTTTCGCTCCGCTCTTTTGCGTAAACATTGTCTCAGCTCATGAAGAAATATTTGTTCTACTCCTCGCACTGAAATAAATCATTTAAAATAATTGTACTGTGTGTCTCTTTTTTTTTTAAGTAGTTATGCAAGTATGTAAAAGGGAAAGAAATGTTGCTGCTTGTTCTACTCCTCGCACTGAAATAAATCATTTACAATTGTACTGTTTGTGTGTCTTTTTCTTTCTTTTTGTAAGTAGTTACGGAAGTATGTAAGAAGGAAAGAAATGTTGCTGCTTGTTCTACTCCTCACACTGAACTAAATCCTTTGAAATAATTATACGCTGTTTCTTTTTACCCTTTTTGTAAGTAGTTACCGAAGAAAATAATTGTACTGTGTGTGTGTGTGTCTTTCGTTTTTGTAAGTACAGAAGTACGTAAAAAGGAAAGAAATGTTGCTGATTGCTCTACTTTTTGCACTGAAATAAATCATTTGAAATAATTGTACTGTGTGTGTCTTTTTCGTTTTGTAAGTAGTTACGGAAGAAACTGTTTCGTTTTTGTAAGGGATTCCGGGATCGAACGTCGTTTGGTCGAAAGCTGTCGCGGAATATTTGGACGAAAGCCATTTAATCGAACACCGTTTGACCGAAACGGCAGCGGTCATGAAACAGAACACACAGACAACGTGACAAGATTAAGAAGCAATTCCCCAAGGCCCTGATACCTTCTGCATATTTCCTGCAGATATGTTCGAAAAACGCAGCGAACCACATGTCTCACGTTAGCGTGGGCGTAGGAAAAAATTCTCCCAGTTTGCGGAGCATTTTACCAAGTGAAATGTTTGGGCGTACTTTTAGCAATACGCTGAGACAGTATCAGCCACGAGGACATGAGAGTGGACCTAAACGTCTAATTTTACTTTCAAAGCTCCTGCAAACGCAGTTTCAGCAAATGCAAATAAATAGCGAAAAAAAAAAAAAAAAAGGCACATCATCGGATCGCCTTCTGGGTGCGAAAAAGTGGATTAGGATGAGGAATGTGTTTATGGGCAAGCGGATGACACAGAGTGAAATATTCCTTGGGATAACAGCATTTAGAACTGAAGATTTCTTTTGTTGTTTTCTTCTTTTTTGTTTCATCAACGCTCCAAGCGAACGAATAAAAGAATCGATCGAACAACTGCTGCCGTCTCGATCAAACAGTGTTTGATCAAATGCCTTTCGACCAAATGTCCCGCGTTCGATCAAACAGCTTTCGACCAAACGACGTTCGATCAAATGTCCTGGAACCCTTACAAAAAGGAAACACACACACAGTGCACAATTATTTTTTTCCATTACTACTGACAAAAAGAAAAAAAAGACACACACCCACAGTACAATTATTTTCTTCCGTAACTACTTACAAAAAGGGAAAAAAAGAAACAGAGTATAATTATTTCAAAGGATTTAGATGAGTGTGAGGAGTAGAACAAGCAGCAACATTTCTTTCCTTTTTACGTACTTCTGACAAATTTTTGAGATATCCGAACTCAGTCCCAAAAATGCTTCGAGATAAGTGGTGCCAAGTGCATGATAAACAATGAATTTAATCCCGTGATGCCGGAAACCTTGGAATTATCTGATATTTTGAGATACAGTCGAGCCCGCATATATCGAACTCGAAGGGGATCGCAAAATAGTTCGACATATCCATAATTCAACGTATCAGGTGCGCTGAATTCACGGCAACTTAAGCACCAGCGAGCGACACTAACCCCCACTGCCTCGGTGATAGAAAAGTCGAAAGTAGAGAAAACACTTTATTTCACAACAAAAAAATCTGTCACCTTAGCTTGTGTCTTGTTGTGGGCCAGGAAGTTAAGCACACGCATCTCAATTTTTTCAAGATGCTCCATGTTTGTAAGGCCGGAGCCTTCCATGTCCACACAGCAGCAACGAATCACTTGGAACGCCGAAATGAGCTCAGTAGCTGTCGGCAATGGTTATGGTTCTTCGTTGTCGGTGCTATCCCCTCCATCGGCACCGGCAATGTTGGCCACGAAGTCTGCATCAGTGAGTTCTGACACAGCTTCCGCAGCATCGTCGACACCGGCATAGTCCGTCGCACTCACAGACGGGGCAACGACGCCCGGAAACACCGAGAGTTGTCGAAGCGTTGCGTCCAAACAACTCACATCATCATCGTCCTCCATCACAGCACACACATTCTCGGTGGCCGCAACTAGTCCTGCTTTTCCGAAGCAGTTTACGGTGGTGCTTTGTTATACATCAGCCCATGCTCCTGCTATCATTTGCATTGCACCGAGCAGATCAACTTTCAGTTCCAGGCCCACTCTACGGTTCACGAGGAACCTCTGCACAAGTCGTCGCCTGTATGCCACCTTGAATGCTTTTATGACTCCCTGGTCAAGAGGCTGCAATTTCGACGTGGTGTTGCGTGGCAGGAACTTGACCATAATGTTCTTCAGCTTCACAGAGGTACTATGCGCTGAACAATTGTCCAGAAGTAGACAAATCTTGTGGCCAGACCTGGCTAGCTGCGCGTCCCATTCCTTTAGCCATTCGACGAAAATGTCCCGCGTCATCCACGCTTTCTTGTTAAATCCTGGCAGGCTTTTGCAGTTCTTTAGGCAATGTGGCGATTTACTTTTGCCAATCACAAACGGCCGTAGCTTCACTGATCCATCCATATTCGCAGCAAGAAGGATGGAGACACACACTTTGCTCATTTTCCCTCCGTGGCACGTGCTGCCCTGTAAATCCAGCGTCTTGTTGGGAAGCATTTGCCAGAAGAGTGCTGTCTCATCAGCATTAAAGATGACTGCCGGAGAAAACGCTGCAAAAATTTCTGGCCACTCTTCTGCCAGCCACTTCTCTATATCACCGTTGTTGGCGCACTCACTTTCGCCAGACACAGCTTTTCCGACAATTCCATACCGGTATTTGAAGCGCTGCAGCCAGCCGGAACCACCACGAAAGTTGTGCTCTTCAAACATCATGGCGAAACATTTTGCTTTTTCCATTAACAATTGGTCGTCCACCGGAATGTTCCACGAGCGGATGTCCAAAAACCAACTGTACAAAGCTTTTTCGACTTTATCGTAGACTGGAGCACATACACTGCAAGCTCCGGAACGATTCTGTTCCGATGCCTTCACTTTTATCCCTGCCTTGTTCTTGAGAATTGTACTCAACGTGCTTCGGGGAATGCAGAATGCATCTGCTACGGACGATTTCTTCTCACCATATTCGACCTGTCGTATGATCTGCAGCTTTGCCGAAAAGTCCACATCTTTTTCTCTTCTTGACATCCATGCTCGAACCACGAGGTCCTTTGTTGTGCCACACTTCGCCTTCTCACATACTCCACGCCAGCACCACAGGGCTGGAAGGATGAGTTGGCAGAGTTGCTTGCACACGGAGGAGAGGAGATGAGGGGCTCAAAAAGCCTTATCATTGGTTGCTTTACGTCACACTGCACTATGGGCGCCTCCTCTCCTCCTTTCTTCTGTGTCGTCCAAGCAGCCCTTCCCTCCCACCCTCTGCTCCGACGACGCGAGATTGCCGGCACAAGCACTTGGAACAGGCCACCTTTTCAGAAGCTTGATGTTCGATGTATCGGGTGTCCGAGGTACGGAAGTTCGATAAAGCCGAAACTCTGTGCTATACTTTACATGCAATTTTCAAGGGGATATGTTTACTGTTCGATATACACAATAATTCTAAATATGTGGGTTCGAAATATGCGGGTTCGATTGTATGCGAGTTCGAGGTAACGGGTGCTTAATGTACTTAGTGCACTCCAGTTTTGGGCTAACATCTAGAAGGCAGCAAGCACAGGTGCAGAGAGGACACATCGAAATCTTCCTTTTGCAATCAATTGTGTGATTAGTAAATTAGTAAATTGATTGGTATGCACTTCCCAAAGGGTGGGGGGTGGGGAGGCAGAAGATATGGTATGTTCCTGAAAGGCAAATTTTGCAATCTCAAGCAGGTATACTGCACTATATTAGCCCTGATATCATCTGTGCTGATTCAAGTTCTTCTTTTCTTGCAGAAATTGTCTGTGTTGTTCCCCTCAAATGATGAACAAATGAACTCAAATCCGGCATGTGTGTCACTGATCAAGGTAAACAAAGAGAAAGGACTCGCTGCAGATACTTATAATGGTATTAGCCTACCTTTGCATGCCCTTCAGTTTGTAAGCGCACCACGGCCTGCAGGATGGCAACCAGCACATCAGTATGAGCATACACTAACTGACTCTCCAAGTGCACGCAATGAAGGGAGAACTGTGTGCGGTGCTCCAGCTGCTGTGCTTGCTTCATTGGGTCCCCCTTCAATGATGCAAAAGAACTTAATTACTAACAATTACGAGCCAAAATTCAGCTTCTGAAAGGCTGCATCTGAATGCTCACATATCAGATGCAGTTGCTACAAGCTGTACTTCTATCGCTATTTCAAGGATGAGTCCCATCCAAACTGCAAGGGTGTTGTAATTCAAAGCTAGGCATGCTGTACCACAAAATGTCTCTCTCTGGAACCTTCATTAATGTTGTGCCAAAGAAAAACATGTCCCCATTTGCTTACTGGCTTCAGAGGTCTTCAACCCATTATAGTTCAGCTTGAACTTTTAAAAATATCCTCTAAGCAAGCACTCTAAAGAAACTCAAGTGGAGTGCAGATATATATTTATTTATTTATTTGGATAATACTGCCTAGTCATCAGTTAAGGGCCAAGGCAGAGAGAGCACAATGCGCAACACAGGGACACAGCATCAATTTGGCTCAGACAGAGCCTAACATAACGAAAATAGTACAAGAAAACAAGTGATTGCCTAATTCAACATGCTTAGTTGGTCAATAACTGCTCCAATAATTGTTCCATTCGCGAGTAGTGCGAGGAAAAAAGAACAATTGAACAACTGCTTTCTGCAACGAAACTCACTGATGAGGTTAGCGTGTTTCTGCCTGGTGGTATGACTCTCGTTGAATTTAAGTTAGTCGTCGAATTTAAGACCGCTTTTAGCATGTACAATATTATGAAAAAAATCAAGACGCCTTACTTGTCTGCGGAAGGCTAAAGGTAACAGGTCTGATGCTTCATACAACCACGGTCCTTTGATACTCTCTCTGGTCACGAAACTCCGCCGGAAAGTTAGCCTAGGGACCGGAGCTGCCGCGCGGCGGCGCGCGCGTAAGCAGCAGGTGGTGACGGTCGCGTCTGGCGCATCCTAGCCATATGTTCGCGCGTGGGCTGAGCTGGCCGTTTTGGGTGGTTTTGGGCACAACAAACCAACTAATGTTGTTCAACGTTTTTGAATTTTGTTTTATTTTACACGTGCACGGGTGTGCAGCGATATATAGCTCTCTGAGCAGTATAATCGGCTGCGGACGGAGGAGAACTTTCAGCGAGAAATGGCTTTCACATACAGATGTCCAAATGGGACTGATCGCAAATTTGCAGCGGCGCTTTGTCACTTAAAAACGCTGTGTTTAGGCAGTTATCTCATCGACAAGCTTTACTGTAAGTGTTTCGATCGCGTTTAATGTCTGAAAAAATGAAGACTCCACCTGCGCTACAGCAATGAACCCAATCATCATTTATTGCAAATTTACTATTTTATGTAGCAGAACTCCACAATACTGCTATTGCAACGTGTTTCCCACACCATGGAGGCTTTAATTAACTACATTTTATGATTGTATTATACATTTTATTATTCGCGAAACAACAGTGATCACAATCAGCGGCACTGGCAATGAGGACTTTATATCACAGAACATCAGTGGCAGTGAGTGACTGGGCTTTACATAATCAATTATGATAATCGTCAAAAACAATGTTCCAGGGCAACTCATGAAATGACCAAATGCCTTACGGCCTTGAATGGCCAGACTTATTTGCACTGTTCACGGACAATGGTGAATCTTTCCTGCCACCTGCAGCAGGGCGTGATCTGGGTGTAGCCAGGTTAAGCTTCTTGTTTGTTTGTTTTTTGTTTTTTTTATGGCAAAGAAGTGCAGCCGACATCTAACAAAAATTAAGCTCTTCGGTTGTTTTCTGGATTTAGTGCGCACTGCATCCAACGCTAGGACCCGGACATATAGATATGTGAGGTACATGTGACACCTTGAAGGTTGCACAGACCTGTGCGAACTTTCTCAGCAGGGTGTACTGCTTCTATTGTGTGTCCCACAGCTTCCGCTTCATTCGGTCAAGTTCTGCTTTTATGCACACATGTGAATCAGTCCGACAGGAATTGTTGCAAGTTTTACTGCAGGCTAGAAAAAAAGAATTAGTGAATGCGTGTTATTATGGCCTCTTGTTGGCTGCTTTGCATTCATATGTTACAACAGAGAAGTCTCAAAGGGCTTCTATGAATAGTAACGCACATTCTACTCTAATGCGCATAGCTGTCTGTCTTGAACGCAGAGTTCTCCTGTTCCAACGTCAATGAGAGGCGCCGAGCTTCTACCACCACAACTCATCAGCGGTTTCGCTGCTGGCAGCCTCGTCGTTGCGCAACTTTTAGGTTTTGGGGTTCTCTAGTATTGCGGACACCCGTCAAAAATTCGTGGCACGCCCTCAGGACGCAGCTTTGACCTGTCGCGAGGCATGGTGATATTCTCTTTGCTTGCGGTGTCATTCAGAGCTTCGCGTGTCACGAGGAATTCGTCCGCTCTGACAATGTCGGACGTGTCAAACTGCTTCTCGCACACACATGTCCACTTTGACTCAAAGCTGAAACGCGAGTCCTCTTTCTGAGGTATCGAACGCGTCCACTTGTCTCGCTTGATGGCATCAGTCGGTAACGCGAAAAATGATACCTTTTCACCAGAATTATCATATCCTGAGCGAAACGCTGGGATACAACACGTCTGCGGCATGCATAGATTAGCCGAAATCTATTCACAGTCTAAGGATGCACATGGATTTCAGGAAGAAGCGTCTACACTGGTCGAAACGCAGGCAAAAGAAGGGGCATTTACCCGTATCAGCTAGCGTTTTCTCCCCAAGAAGCGACGTGCGCGCCTCCGCGCGGCGGCGGTTCTCCCTAGGCCAACCTGACCTATTGTTCTCCGGCGGAGTTTCGTGACCAGAGAGAGTATCAATGGACCGTGATACAACGATGTGACCGAAATATCTCTCCCGTACGAATTATATACAAAACACAAGGCTTTTTTCTGGACAGATTCCAGACAATCAATTAGGACTTGGGTAAATGGGTCCCACAAAATGTCGGCATATTCTAGAAGTGGACGTATTAAAGTTTTGTATGCTGTCAGTTTAGTCGCAGAAGTACAATGACGCATATTTCTTTTTAGGAACCAGAGCTGGCGTGACACTTTGGCAACAATAGATCAACATGCGCTGTCAATATTCAGCTGCTAAAAGCAATTAAGAACTTGAGAAAATCCACTGCACTGCAAAAAGCCTATGACCGTAACACACTATTCCAAATCACGTTATTGCACAAGGTTTCTACAAAAAATTGACAGCCGAAAATCATTTACTGAGCGAAGCATGCCCGGTGAAATTTGCATTTGTGGAACTTTTGGCTCTGCCTTTATTGCGACGAAGGGGAAAGAGTGAAACAGTTTTATTTTGATGGAAGCCTTGTCGCGCAACCCGCCTGGCGAGTGATGACAGACACGTTGATAAGGGCAAAAGAGCGTGCTTTCCTTTATTCTTGAACATGAGAGACGGTATCTGGATGGAGCCAACAGTTCCGCAAACGTAAGTATGAGCGAGCACACTTCACCCAGCGACTGATTTTCAGCTGTCAAATTTTCGTCGAAATCTTGTGAAAACCCCGTGACTTTGATTGGAATAGTGTGTTATGGCCATAGGCTTCAGAATTCAGGAAGAAAAATGCTGTATTTGCTTGGAAATTTTTTTAGTGTAGTTATGCAAATTTGCTCAATTAATGCGTAGCACAAATGCAAACAACCTCATTTTGTGGCAAGAGTCTGTATGAGTGTATTCCCATGTAGGTTTATAATTTCTTCAAGTTAAACCTATTTTTAGGAATTTAGTGATATCCTCCCGTGGAACACACACACACATACTGAATTAAAAAGTAGGACGTGATGGTGTGATGGACAGTGTTCCTTTGAGGTTAACAATTTTATTTTGGTCAGCTTGTGCCTGCATAAGAGCCAAGGAAATATTCCTTCTTCCTCACACAAAGGAAGTGACAATTTCTACCTGTTTAGGATTCTATTTCTCCAAAACAAATGAGGATTTTGGTTGGAATTTGGCTGGCATAGATAACAAAAATAGAATTTTTTAATTGAAGTAGACAGTGCATTCCCTCACCTAGGACAACAGTATCCTGTAGCGTGTTATGAACGTAACAATGAGCATGGTTAAGGCCCCTGCCCTCTGCAAATTCAAAATTCAGGGGCACCAACTTGTAAATTCTGCGATTTTCTGTGGCAAGCAGTCAACGGCTGCTTGAAATGGGAAACACTTTATTTTCTTGGATAATGTGGGAACAAAAATATTTTATAAAACTACAGATTGAAAGAACTGTTGTGGCTCAGCATTACATACATGATATCCTGTGTTCTCCTCTGATAAAAACAAAGGTCTGTCACCTGCATTCATTTCATACCTGCTGAAAGATCTGTCAGCATCTACAGAGTTTACAGGAACTTTATAGGAATATTATAGAAAGGAGCTTACAATACATGCATTGTGGAAGTTACAGGACACCCTTTTTTTTTTCTCGCCTGTAGGCATTTAAGAGTCTTTAAAGGCAAACTCTCAGACATCAAATCCAAGTCCCCCACTGCTACCGCTAAACTACACACGGGAGGGACGCCGTCCCTTCCTCAGGCGAAGTATGCACAATAAACTTGGGCTAACATTATCTTAAGCTAAACTCCAATCTGTCTGTGCTGGTCCTGCAGCATGGGCAGTTTCGTAAAGCAGGCGTCACCTCATGCAGGGAAGCTTCAGGTGAAGCCCACTTTCGGGAGGTGTCATTCGTAATTCGGCGAATAGTCGGATATTCGGAAATCCGAATATTGGATATTCGGAAATCCGAATATTGGATATTCGATTTGCGAATGAAATATTTCGAGTGATTGATATTTGATTTGAATTTGAGAACTCGAATATCCGTGCACCCCTAAAAATAAGGGATTCTGTGAAACCCCATGCCAAACGAAGGATTCCGCGATATTTTGCGGAAAACCCGGGGCCTTAAGCATGGATTTTGACCACTGAATTTTGGAAACAAAATTCAAGGGTCTTTCAAGGACATTTTAAGGATCAGCCATCATTTTGGCTGGCATATAAAGCACGGTTTATAATCAGGGCCGCAATAGTTCATCCTAAAAGCGATAAAGCCCCGTTTTTATCGCTTTTTAACCTTCAATGGTTCACAAGAATATTTACATAACCTACAGGTATCACATGGGAGAACACACGGGGACAGCACAATATAGTGATCCGTTCACAAATGTGACTCATGACTCCTGAATGTTAAAAATCATAGGATGAAAGGAAAATCAAGTAATATAACAGAGAGTGACATTAATTTCTTGATGCTGATCCCTATTGCCAGTGATGGGCTAAATACCCAAAACAGTGCTTAAAGGAAAGTACAAAATGACTGGCATCAATGGTAGTTGAAATGCAGTACAAAGTACCTGGCATCAATGGTACTTGAAATACAGTACAAAGTAAAACATTTTAAATGCGCTTAAAGTAAAGTACGATGGATGTACTGGGAATGTACTTTAATGTACCTGTCAAGTACATTGCAACTGAGTTAGGGCAGTAATCTAATCATGTTGGTACATTTTGAAGAGGGAAAACTTGCAACAATGCACAGTGCAAAACTGCTTGGTGGTGACAACATCGTATAAAGTGCTCATGTTTTGATTGGCTAAATGCCAATGTAAGCATTTTCTTTGCAAATGCTAGTTCCGAAGCCCAGCTAGTTAGGGTTATCCAGGAATATGAACCGCAACAGGTGGCATCATTTCTGTTTACAGCTGCTCCGGCAACCAGCTGTGCTAGTGGAAAGTACTTTTATTTCCCAATTTATTCATCCTTGTATCTCTTGGTATACTATGAGAAAGGAGGACAGCAATCCATTTTAGTGTTCAAAAATACTGCTTCTAGACAGAAATTTTACTTAATATTTTCCATTTTTCGTTGTTGCATTTCCAGTCGGGTACTTGAGTACTTGATGGGAAAGTACTAAACAAATGTACTTTTTATTTCTATTTCTGTATTTATTCTTGTGCCTCTACAAATGGGACTAAATCCACGACGTGGCAGAGACACAGTACAGTATAGAGTACACACCTGGAAATGTAGTTAAAGTTAAGTCCAAGAACTTAGAAAAGTACTTCAAGTGACTATCATATCCAGAAATGTGTGTATGAGATGGATACAGTCGTGTTTTGCACTGAGTCACAGTCTGCACCTAAGGATGCTCCAACAATAACATCATGATGACGTAGGCCAGGCACACCACAGCGCAGACTACTGTCTCGGAGCTTGTCTGCTTCGCGTTCGCATCACAATATAGTGAACCCTCATTGATATGACCACCACCATTCCCGCAGATTTTGGTCACAAAGCAAATTGTTATTCTAGCGAGAACCGCACCCTCCGCTGACCGGACAGACCACTACGCAGAATAAAAGCTTTCTTGGAGCAAATCTCAGCAATCAAGTTCTCAAAATGGACAATAGCACCATCTTGGGGGGAGGAAGGACTCCCGTTAAACCTTCTTCATTGTGGCTGTCAATTCAGTCCTCTCCCGCTTCGTTCTGGCCATTCTGTGTCCCATGGTCGCTGCCCTTTTAAGCGCTTCGGCGGTCCAAAAAGAGCTCTGAGTAATCCTGAGGTTAACAACATCATTAGTCATCCCAAACCTTGGCGCCCTACTTTAACGTGTGTCACCCTTTACAAGAGATACGTACAGTAGAACCTCGTTAATTCGAAGTCGTGTGGATGGTGAAAAAATTTCATATTAAGCAGGCATTCGAATTAAGCAAATTTGGGCACATGGTGAAGGAAAATATATATTGTCACGGATGAAACAGACGAGCGAGATGGCGAATAATCAGCGAACGCTTTATTCTAGCTGCTTAGCTGGCTAACACAAGGGCGGTAGCTCTTAGACAGAACTAAGGTAAAGAATGCTCCGGCTCGGAGCTCACAAGCTTTTATACACAGCGGCGAACATTGCAGAAAGCGTGCGTCAGTGAAAAAGAGGAAGTAGAGAAGCTTCTCCAAGGTCGTCGATCCGTCCACGAGATTGATGCGAGCGAAGGAGCAGATGCTTCTGGAAGCATCGCTCGCTAATCAGCGCGGTGTGTCGTGGATCTCAGCCCGTCGCTCGACTCCTCCCCACCCGCTGCCGCTGCTCCGTGTGGTCGCTTCAAAGATGATACGTAGCATTGCCCCCTCCATAGACGTGCATCGATGCCTGAACTTGTGTCCAGGATGCTAGAGCAGATTCGGCGGGCGTTCCGGGCTCTCGAGGTACTCGAGGTAAAGAAGTAGCCAATTTTCTTCTGGTTCCAGCGATCGCCCAATCTACCCGGAGTAGTACGGCTTGAGGCGAACGACGTGAACTATTTCAGGGGTCGGGGTTCGCCGAGAAGCTGTGCTGTCTTGAGGTACTACTTCGTAGTCCACCTCTCTTATGCGTCGCAGTATTTTGTATGGGCCGAAATAGCGTTTGAGAAGTTTCTCGCTTAACCCTCGTCGTCGGATCGGAGTCCACACCCATACCAGGTCTCCTGGGCTAAACTGTGTGTTTCGTCGACGTAGATTGTACCTTCTCGTATCCTTTCGTTGTTGCTGTCCAATCCGTAGCCTGGCGAGCTTCCTCGGCTCGTTGGGTGAAGTCCAGGGCATCGCTTTCTTCTTCACTGGGCTCGTGAGGCAGCATCGCGTCCATGCACAAGGTGAAACGGCGTGAATCCGGTTGTTTCTTGGACTGCCGTGTTGTAAGCGAACGTGACGTACGGCAGTATTTCGTCCCACGTCTTGTGCTCTACGTCGACGTACATCGAAATCATGTCGGCAAGAGTTTTGTTTAGCCGCTCAGTGAGGCCGTTTGTTTGTGGATGGTACGCCGTCGTTCTGCGGTGGACGGTATGGCTGAGGCGGAGAATTTCTTGGGTGAGTCTGCTTGTGAATGCTGTTCCTCCGTCGGTGATTATGGTCGTGGGAGCTCCGTGCCAGAGTACAATGCATTCAACGAAGAACTTCGCCACTTCAGCGGCAGTCCCTTGAGGGAGGGCTTTTGTCTCGGCGTAGCGTGTTAGGTAGTCCGTCCCCACGATTATCCAACGATTTCCGGAAGACGATCACGGGAAGGATCCGAGTAGGTCTATCCCCATCTGCTCAAACGGGTTTCGAGAAACTTGGCATGAAGCGGCGATAGTAGGTGCAGAGACCAAGAAAGCTTCGTACGTCTTTAACGTTAGAAGGAACAGGATAATTGGCGATAGCTGCTGTCTTTTCGGGATCCGGGCGTATGCCGTATGCCGTATACGAGATGGCCGAGAAACATGAGTTCTTGGTAGGCGAACCGACATTTTTCAGGTTTTAGCAATAGTCCCGCAGCTCTGATGGCCTTGAGAACTTGTTTCAGACGTTGTACGTGTTCCTCAAATGTTCTTGCGAAGACAACGACGTCGTCTAGGTATACAAGGCAGGTTTGCCATTTTAACCCAGCCAGTACGGTGTCCATGACTTGCTGAAACGTAGCTGAAGCTGCGCAGAGGCGGAACGGCATAACCTTGAATTCGTAAAGCCCATCCAGAGTAACGAAGGCCGTTTTCTCACGATCGCATTCGTCGACTTCCACTTGCCAGTACCCCGTCTTGAGGTCCATGGAGGAGAAGAGCTTCGCATTTTGGAGACGATCGAGTGTGTCGTCGATGCGTGGTAACGGGTAAACGTCCTTCTTCGTGACTTGGTTGAGTTGTTTTCGGAAGTCGACGCAGAACCTGGGTGTTCCATCCTTTTTCTTCATGAGTACTACCGGCGGCGCCCACGGACTGGTCGACGGCTGGATAATGTCGTCGTTCAGCATTTCTTCTACTTGTGCTCGGATGTCTTCTCGCTCTTTAGGTGACACCCTATACGGCATATGATGAATCGGCCGGACGTCTTCGTCGACTATGATGCAATGCTTTCCTACCGTCGTCTGTCGCACTTTGGCGAAACAGTCACTGAAAGCCTGTAGTACTTGCAGAAGGGTGTGCTTTTGCGCCGCAGGTAGTTGAGGGTTTACGTCGAATGGGTGGTCGTGGTGTTCTGTGGCGTAGTCTGTGCGTGCACTGTCCAGGAGACAAGTACTTGTGGTGATATAATCGTCCGCAAAGACAGCTATTTTGTGCCACTTGTGAGGTGCTGCGGTTCCTGCAGTAGCTGCATTTTTCCGTCTCTGACAGGCACCATTCCTCTTGCTATCCCAATGCCGCGTTGCGTTGTAGGAGGAGATGAATGTTTCCTTCAGCCAACAGAGAGCCATTCGGGGCTGTGTCACTCACAGCAGTAATAATACGTGATGACAAGGGAGGAAGGTTGACCCGCTGACTTGCTATAGCTGCCACATGCGTATTTGTGCGCTTCTCCGGGCTTATACGTGTCAGCCATGCATTATCGTCGTCTTCCTCTTCTGGCGTCTCTAAGGAAATTACTCCGTTGGTGAAGATGACCTGATGTATTATCACCTGTTGAAACTCAACAAACCCATCAATTGTGGTGGACCACCGGACGATTTTCATCTAATACTCTCTTGTACGGATGACCGCTTTATTTTCTAGTAGAAAGTCCATTCCGAGGATGACGTCACGTGGGCAGTTCGGCAGGACGGCGAAGCTGACGACGTACTGGATGTCACGCACTTGTACGACTGCCGTGCATCGGCCAGACGGTGTTACGACGTGTCCACCAGCAGTCCCGATGTCAGGCTCATCCCACTTCATTTGCACCTTGCGAAGCTTCTTAGCCAACGTAGCACTCATAACAGAGTCGTCGGCTCCGGTATCGATTAACGCAGTCGTCTCATAGCCGTCGCTGAGTATTTGCAGGTTATTGGTGATTTTTCGAGCGTCGCGGCGTTGCTGTTCATCGAGTTCGAGGAATTGTAATATTTCGTCGGTCCGCAGCTTCACCTCCCAGAGCTGCAGTCTTCAGTTTTCCCGGTTAGGGCTGCGCCACACAGGTCGTCTTGCCGGTGACGGTGAATGAGCCGCTGAACCTTCTTTTCTTCGAAGGCTTTCGGGTCAGCTCGTTTGAAAAGCTGCAGGACATCTTCAACAAACTCGGTTGACGCTTTCTCGAACCAGGTCCATGCCGTCCCGTCAAGAAAGAAGTAGATGTTGACGAGCTTCTGGTCGTCGTTCCACCTGTTGAACCTAGCGATCCGCTTGAAGTGGTCGAGCCAATCGTCAACGTCGTCGTACAGTTCCCCGGTAAATGTTTTCGGCGATCGTGCAGGGGCGACAGGCGCGGTGGCCGGCTGCGTTTGGGTGATGCTGTCTGTAGTAATCTTTTTGCGGGTTGGGAGTCCCAATGGGCCGAATTCCGCAGGTAGACCACGCTGTCTTCGACTCAGTCGTTGCTGTTCTAACAGGCCAATGAGCAGGGATTGCCCTGCACCTCCACCAGAAATGTTACGGATTAAACAGACGAGCGAGACGGCGAATAATCGGCGAACGCTTTATTCTAGCTGCTTAGCTGGCTAACACAAGGGCGGTAGCTCTTAGACAGAACTAAGGTAAAGAATGCTCCGGCTCGGAGCTCACAAGCTTTTATACACAGCGGTGAACATTGTAGAAGGCGAAGGAGTAGAGAGCGAAGGAACAGATGCTTCTGGAAGCATCGCTCGCTAATCAGCGCGGCGTGTCGTGGATCTCAGCCCGTCGCTCGACGCCTCCCTGCGCGCTGCCGCTGCTCCGTGTGGTCGTTTCAATTATGATACGTGGCAATATATTTTCCAAAGAACTTGCTTATGAAAGATGAAAGTCACTGAAAAGGTTAGCCAGCTGTAGGGATCGAACCCACATCTTCTGTGTATCTGTCCCTTCTATGTTGTTCCAGCCTCAGAACATCAGTTTATCTCTTGTTCAACTTGCTTATCATCGCCTGCTGCTTTCCGAAAATGACATATCGCACGTCACCGTTCATTCAAGGACGGCTCCATTCATCTCTGCCACCGGTGTCACTCTGTTCGTTTGCGCTAGGTTTGTTCTGAGTCTTTTATCCTGGCATACTTTTCAAAAGACACAAAGCCCTCCTCTGAGCTTGCATCACCAGCAGAAGCTTACAGCACATTGCAGATTTCGTGGCTGCGATGGAGGGAAGAAATGGCAAGAAGTGGACTTCGAAATGGATTTCAACAAAAGAACCGAAGGAAAGCAAGCCAAAACGCCGTTCGCATAGTCCATAACGGCAGCACAGCACAATTTGCAGGGACAGGGACGCTGGGTGGCAAGGAAGCACGAGGAGCAAGGAGATTGCACCGCGTGATTGGCGGCTGGGAAAGAGAAGTCTGCAAGGGAGGAAGCATGTGGTTTTTATGGCAGATTGTCGTTGCGTGGGTTGGTAACCAATGGGAGATGATGAAATTCTGTAGGAAACTTACGAATTAAGCAGGATACGGGCCAGTTTTCTTCAAATTATGCGGTCAGATTGCAACGCGTGAAGACGGGACCGCAGCAATCCTTCAAATTAACCGGAATTTCGAATTAAGAGAAATCGAATTAGCAAGGTTCTGCTGTAGTAGCCTCTTCCTAGGACTACTCGAGGGTCATGTGACACGGTCATAATGACAAGATAATACGGTCAAACCTCTATGTAACGAAAATGAAAATGACCTAGTCCGTTAAATAGAATAATTCGTTAAATCGAACTGGCTGATCAAAAAATGATTCAAGTGCCGATTTGCACAACGTACGTCGTTCTGCCATAAGACTGGCTTAAAAATACGAATGGTACTATTATTTGTGGATGTCATGCACGTTTTATTGACCACACAAGTTATCTCCATACTTACAGGGCCATACACGAGCGTACAAAACAAAAGTTTAGCCTGAGCCGTCCTTTCTGATGCGAGCACAGAACATTCGTAACTCGCATATAGCAACGTCGCTTTTCTTTTTGCCCTTGGACATGGCATCAATTATCGCAAGTTTCTCGCCAACTAACAAAACCTTTATTTTTCGGACTGCTCTAATCGCAAGGAACCACAGGAAGCACATCCAAACACTAAAGTAACACAGGAGCGACTCTGTGGCTTCCATAGCAAAGGGATGAGATGGATGCCCAGTCTGCTATTATGCTAATTACTACATCACTCCCCGTGACAATGTCTATAACCAACAAGAATGCACTGTGACGATAAAGTTACTCCTCTCTCTCTCACTTGGGGACCTGTGAATGCGGTGCTGCAACAAGGAGTGTTTTCGGGCTTCTTGTGTTGCAGGCTTCGTTAAATAGAACATGCACTAATACACCTTGTTAAATCGAGCACAGAAATTAATTGGCCTCTATGGAGAAGTGTACGTGCAACAGAAATAATATATTAAATAGAGAATTTCGTTAAATCAACGTTTGTTATATCGAGGTTCAACTACTACCTGTGTTTGACCCTACTTGTGACAAAAATCTCGGTCATTGTTGGATAAGCAGATTGTCGTACTAACGAGGCGGATTTACATGGCCGCGAAACGGTTCCCAAGAAAAATGGTCGTAAAGCGAACGTGTCAGACTATTGGGGTCATACTAACGAGGGTTCACTGTATACTACGTAACTGCAAATTCCACTGGTCATTGTAGTGCAGAGAATGTTACACACGTTTGAGCGTGCACGTTACAAGGCCTCTTCAATCCAACGTGTGTTGCGTTTCATTGGTCCTTCCGTTCGATCTTGGTTCGTTTGTAGGCTGAACCCACAATGGCAAGTACACTGCGCTGCACGAAAATGACCAGCGAAATTCACCATAAGTGAAATGTCCTCTGTAAATACGCTGGTCTTCACTTATGAGTGTGAGTTCTGTTACTTCGCTTTGCTGTACGAATGCATCCAGCAGGCGCTACCCCATAAAACAACATTCCACAAGCCAATCACAGACCTCTGCAAGCTGCAGGCCCTGAAGGCACCCCCTGATTGCCTTGTCTTAAATTTCCCGAGAGGGAATTCCGGCATACTCCCAACATCCAGCATCCGCTCTTGTCATGCAATGCATCAAATTGCACAGAAACTGGTTCCACTAATTCGTGTCTGATTTTTGGCGTTATTATCGGTGATGAACGAAGATTAAAACGGCACTATAGTTTCAGGATAAACCTGGATGGATGCGACAGTCCCTTGAGAGTAGTACTGCCCATCACTGCCTATTGCAAAGAGTGCAAACTCCTGCTGTTTTGAAACTATAGTTCTGACTCCGGACAAGTGGAACTTGCACAAGCAGCTCCACTGAAAAGTTTCAGGCTTTTCCAGACCTTGAAAATTCCTCTCTTTTTTTCGTTACTTTGAAAATTGCATTTTGAAATTCCAGAGTATTCCAGGGTTTCAAGGACCAGTGGGGACCATGAATGAGAACAATGACAATGGACTTATAAAAAAGGAAATGCTTACCATTGCCCCTGAAGACTGTGTAGACTTTTTTACCATGCGGTTGATTGCTTTGTGGTGACCCAGAACAACGCCAGACTCATGTCGATCACACAGTTCCTAGAAAATATGCAAATACTTTCGTGTTTGTCCTTGCCCTTGTAACATCTACCTATGACAGGTTGGTGTAACAATGCTAATAATATAATGGGAATACTGGAAACATTTATTGATCAATTGTCGATGACAAGTTAAGTGTCTGAAGGCACATACGAAGACATAAGCAAGAACAGAACAGAAAATACAACTACAACACAATAACAATACTGATACAAAACTCCGGTATAGTACAGTACCATATGGTTATTTGAGGCAATTCTAATGCACATTAGTATGTAATCAACTACCCAGTAAGCTAGTTACAGCAGGCTTGAAAGGAATTGGGTGAGTTAGCAGTACACATTGATCAGGGAGGTCATTCCAGAAGTTGGAGATGCGTGGGACAAAAGATCCGATAGGCAATAACTGTTTTTGCACGACTGTAGTCAACTTTAAAATGATGGTCGACTCGTTCACAGATGTACGAGAGAGGGCTTAACATCGAAAGCGCAGGCTACTGTTATGAAAAATTTTATCAAACATGCAGAGACCTGATAATCTATGACATACGTCAAAAATATGAGCTGCACTTCTGCTGTAACCTTGCTGCAATCAAGCACAGCAGGTACACAGCAGAAATGCTTACCCTCTGCTGTGTATAGGAGAGCTGCTAAACGTTGCTGTAGTTCTGCTGTCAACAGCATCCCTGCTACGTTTTGCTGGAGCTCTGCTGTAAACAGCAGCTCAGGTTAGTTCTGCTGTAGCTGTGCTATCAACAGCATCCCTGCTATATTTTGTAGGAATGTGGGAATAGACAATATTTGTGAGAATAGACATGTCTTTCTAACTATTTCTGTTAACTAAACTTGTCTAAGAGTCCTATGAAACAGGAAGTGACAGAACTAGAGATCCATTTGAAGACTGTGATTTTATATATATTTCGCTTTCTTAACTCAACATTTGTGACTTGTAATAAATGGGTAACAGCTCTTCATCTGTTGCATCAAGAACCTTTTTTGGCTAATGCCTCAACTTAATCTAAATATCACAAAGAGGTGCGCAGAACAACAGCACATATCGGCTGCTTGTTGCAAGGCTCATGTCAGCAACCTTCAGCACGGTTGCAGCACGGTTGCTGCAACTGCATATCTGGTGTATCCTGCAGTGTCTTGCAGTAGCTGCACATTTCAGCAGGACTGCAGCACCTTTGCTGTAAGTGAGATCTGCTGCATCCTGCTGCTCGTTGCAGTAAAGACTCATATCAGCAACCCTCAGCAGGTTTACAGCAGGTTTGCTGTTACTGCAAATCTGCTGTATCTTGCTGCTTCTTGCAGTAGGCACACATTCCAGCAGGACTGCAACACCTTTGCTGTAAGTCAGATCTGTCAGATCTGCTGCATCCTGCTGCTCGTTGCAGTAAAGACTCGTATCAGCAACCCTCAGCAGGATTGCAGCAGGTTTGCTGTTACTGCAAATCTGCTGTATCCTTCTGCTTTTCTGCTGCTACAACAGAAATGCAGCGGGATAGCAGCAAAATGAGTTAGCAAAGTTAGCCTATCATGATCTCGCAGTAGAAATGCTCTTGGTGTGCTTTGCTGTTTTCAGCAAGATGCACTAAAAACACAGCTGGAATTCAGCAAAAAGATAAAAATACAGCAAATATGCAGCAGGAGTACAGCCTCGATATATATATATACAGTCAACCCTCGATTTATGAACCCTCGATTTATGAATTCCCTCGTTTTATGAACAGGAGCACAAGGAACCAAACTTTTTACATGTATTTTTCCCTCGTTTTATGAATCTCGATATCCGAACAATGAACGAAATTTCTGGGAAACAACTGGGACTTGCCATGCGTTTTTGTCTTCAATTTATGAATTAATCGTCCCTATGTCAACAAAGACCTCCAAAGGGAAAAGACCCCCTTCGAAATGCGAAGAACAAACGGGTTTTCCGGGAACACATTATGGGCGACGAAGTGCTTCTGTCCTCAATACATATGAATAATCCGGAGTTCAATATCCGGAGTTCAGTCATCCGGAGGTCAATAAACGCAGACCGGCAGGGAAACTGGCAGAACATACTGGTGACGTGTTCCCTGTCCACGGCAGCTATTGTGTGAAGCATACAAGACTGACTCAGCTGCTTACTGGACGGAATGTCAGGGTAGAGCACACGGCGTCAGTGAGGGCCGCAGCGATCGCTTTTCCTCAAGACTTTTGAAATGGAAGCATCACGAGCGCGAAAGAAGCGAGCAGGCCTTACAGCGGGAGACAAGCGGGACATCTGTCAGTGGAAGCAGGCTCATCCAACGGCAAATTTGAATGCAACGCTAAACTGGATTCGCCACGACATGGGCCTGGACATCGCCAAGTCAACATTGTCTACAGACTTGAAAGATGCCGGTACTTGGCTTTGAATATCATCAGCAGATGCGTCATCGATGAAGCGGAGGTTGCCGGAACTGGAAGCCCTGGAGCGGTCTTTAGTACTGTGGATCGAGGCTACAGTGGCGAGAAAAGCCGTTGTCAGCGACAAAATGGTCATTGAAAAGGCACGTCTTCTTGGCGCACTTAAGCTGCCTACAGAGGACTGCCTTCATTTATTGTTTGTCTTGAATGGTATTTTTGCTATTAGCTTATGGCTCTTCATTGGCATTAGGAGTGCCTTCCGACTTCCAGTACTCAAGCGGCTGGCTCTTGCGATTCAAGGCTCGCCACAAGATTTCCAGCCACCGAATCCACGGTGAGAGCGGCGATGTTGATCCGACCACGGTATCAGAGGGGCGTGAAAGACTTCACGGAGTTCTTCAAGGGTACAGCCTCGACGACATTTACAACTTCGATGAGACTGCATTGTTCTTCAAGCTAGGTCCCACGCGGATGTTATCAGCCAACCGTGTTCCCGGCACAAAGCGCAGCAAGGTGAGAGTGACTGGTGGTCTCCAGTGCAATGCTTCTGGTACGGACAAGAGACGTTGAGACGCTTTGACAACAGGCTCAAGCAGGAGAACAGGCAAGCGATACTTTTGGTTGACAACGCTGGGTGTCACAAGCTGCGCGGTGAAGAGTTCACCAATCTTCGAGTTGAGTTCCTTCCAGTTAACACGACGTCAAAGATACAGCCACTCGACGCAGGCATCATTCGGTCGGCGAAGGTCCGTTATCAGACTGAATTGGTACGCCACTACATTGCCCTTGCTGAATCAGGAGAGAAACAGACTGTAGGGCTTCGTTGGTGCATTAGGACATTCATCCGAGCCTGGGGAAGTGTTTCGCCAGCAACAATCAAAAACTGTTGGCGACACATGGGAATCCTTCCATGTGCTACGAATGAGTGCGAATGTTTCAGCCCAGACGACGCCCTACCCTTGGCTGAACTACGAAGGTAACTGCGCATTTTGGACTCATCTCTTCAGGAATCAGCCGCTGAAGAGTGCATTTCGTATGGTGACAGTGAGGACGTTTCCGAGCCCCTTGACGACAACGCTCTGGTACAACTGTCGAAAGACACGACTGACAATGAAATCAGTGATGATGACGAATCCTCAAGTGCTTCGCAGCTGAGTGTTACTGCAGCCTCCGCGTGGAAAAACATTCACAGTGCCATTCTGTATTTCGACGAAATCGAAGACCAGTCGAGCGTGAATATGCTGACGTCTCTTCTTTGTAAGATAGACACTACAGAAGGCATGGTGCAAAGCAAGATTACACAATATATTGCATAATAAACAGAGTGTGAATGCGCTAACGTCTCTTCTTTTTAAGACTCACACAGCAAAAAGCATGGTCCAAAGCAAAACTACATAGTATGTTGCATGATAAACATAATCACAGCTCTCAAATACTACTGTTGCACCTGCTCCATAGTGCTCACCTAACGGAATCCTCGATTTATGAACGATTTTTCAGGGAACCGAGGGCGTTCATAAATCGAGGGTTGACTGTATATATATATATATATATAGGGCCTGACTTTTTAGGGTTAAACCCGTATCCGCCCGATATTTACCCCCCGAACAAAATCTGTAAAATTCGGGTTTAACCCGAATCTACCCGAAAACATCCGGGTTGCGTGGCACACTCATAAGCGTGCATTAAAATAAAGTTTGATAACATTGCTAAACATTAGTTCCATGTTAAGACAAATTTTTATTAAACAAAAAAAAAATCACCCGAATGCACCCGAATTCCTGACGACAGAATATGCCGTAACAGGATTTAACCCGAATACACCCGAATTTTCGAATGAAAAATATCACCCGATATTTACCCCCCGAATTTGGCCAAAAATAAAACCCGAAAAAGTCAGGCCCTATATATATATCGAGGCACAGAAAGAGGTTCCATTGCTGTAACACTGGAGGTGGTGCTAAGGCCATTCAGAGTGAAGTTTACAACACGATTCTGGATGACCTCTACAGAATAAGAGAGAAATACTTGATAGGGGACTCAGACAGGGCAGCATATTAATGTTTTTGTCTAAATAAGGAGTTATAGGCCAATATTTTAGCTGTCAGCAGTGCAAGCTTAGAAGTACATTGTAGGAATAAAATATGATAGACAAAGAGAGGTTGTAAGTTACTGTAACCAAGGCACCTGAATGATGAAATGCACTCAAGGTTGAAGGGGCCGAGGTGATAACAGACAGCTGATCTTTGACGTGCGAATGACATGACTGTACTTATCTGTAGAGTGCAATCCTGTTAATTTGAAATCTCTTAATTGGGACCTCTGGATGATTCGAACTGACACCATGTCCCGTCAAAGTCATGTGAATCTGAATGGAGGAAAACGCTGAGGCTAAAGACAAGTTTCATAGTCACTTGGCCTTGGAGTTTTTTTTTTTCTGAGTGTGGTGTAATATGTTTATTTATCGTGAATCGCCTGGTACGGAAAGGTATCCGTTAATGGTGGAATGGGGTGGGGTTGGGGGTGATGCAAAGAGCTCCCGCACTGGGTGACGCATACTCTAGCGACGCCACTGCTGCTGCATGTGCCATACTCCAAGGTATCTAAGCAACAAGGACCAGCAATAAAAGGGGAAAGAACATAGCTATTATCAGTTACACGCACACAGCAGCACGTCACAAAAAAAGACAGGAAAGAAATTTGGGGTTGATATTGTCTTTAAACTGATGTGAGTCTATCATCCCTTTCTGCAAAAGCTAGTTAAGAACGAAAAGTAGGACATGGTATCACCATTTCTGTTGATGTTACATGGTATCAGGCATAAAAGTCAGTGCATAACCTGAATGAGAAGAGTGGTCTATAAAACTCTGTTAAGTTGTAACCGAGAAGACAGAGATCAAACATCTAAATGCATCAATATCCAGCTAAGAGAGCATGCGGCAAGTAGTAATAAACATTCTACATTGCACGACCACCTGAATGACTGTAGGGACGGTAAGGCTGATTTTAAAAATACAGAGATTGTGTTTCAAGGAAAAGAAACCAGGAGTCTATTATATAGCGAAGCCAAACTCATTCTGAAATCTGGCGAAACATGCATCACTACGTCTCTCGGCTTTAGTGGATTGACAACGAACTCTGAACATTCGTATGAGGCCTACAGTTTGGTGAAATTCCGGTTAGATATAGAAATTTTGTTGGCGTTGCGCTGAACACAGCACTGTTCACCGTGCCACTGCATGCACAGCCAAAACCCGCGTCTCAAATGTGTTTTTTCGGTTTCGATTTGCGATGACAGCGTTAATCGATGAGTGGGACGTGATGAGATTTCGCATAGTTTCTGCAACCGCATGTTAAAAGTGACAACTAGGACGATAATAATGCTACAAAGTCATTGTAAACTGCACTAACTGTTGTTAGCTGATAGCAAGACACATATGGCCTTAAGCCTGACCCCCATGGAGCGATTTTGCTTGCGACTCATGCGTGTCGGCGCGACAAAGTTTTGAGGCACACACGCAGATTTTCGCCGTGAAATGAAAGGAGCGCTGAACATGAACGTCACGGAAACAATCATGCTTGATGAGCACAGCCACACAACATTGTCGAGAATCGCGGTTTTACTGCGCTGATGAATGGGGCTGTTCCAAATGCTGTATGCATTACTGTCAGGAACGATGCTCTCGCATCGCGTGAGAACGAAACCGTGCAGTTTCTTGCCTACACGACAAATGCAAAAGGCATTGTCAGTGCAAGAAAAGAGCACTTGCTACATCCGTTTTCCTTCTGAGATGTGCTCATCAGTAAACCATCCCACATTCTAAACATATCATTGCCAACACTTATGATGCCAACACAGGTGTTCACTACCAATGAAAGGTCTTTGAAGTGCAAGCTTTTTTACAGTTTTCAACTTGCCTCACGAGAGCAGCACATTGTTTCATTCCAAAAATAATTTGACTGTACATGTGCACAGGGTGTCGAACGGCAAAAAATAAGTGTTCGGTTTGGGTTGTTTTGCAGAAAAACAGTCTTGTGTTTGAAACATTCTGATGGGAGAATTATTAAATACAGATATGCGCTATGTGCATTAAATTATGTTTTAAATGTGCATTATCTCATGGTCAACCCAATGTGAAATAATATATCTTGGCTGTAAGCAGTGGTATACTTTATGCTGCATACTGTCTGGGCCTACTGGGTCCCATTCCCCGTCCTACCCAGTGGGACGTCACTGCTGCCCTCCTTTGCTTTCTCCAAGCTTCGGGTCTTATGTACACCCTGTGATAGCCTGTAAACCCTCAAGTTGCCTGTGACTGCCTGAACACCCCCTGGCTTGTGAGTGAAAATAAACACTGCACCATCTTTAGACACATTCGACAAAGAGATGCCTATGGTAAGCTCTTGTCTAGAGAAGGGTACGTAGTGGAAAAGCAGCGGCATAGTATCTGCATCACTTGTATTTGGTAGCAGTAATGGTATCGCGTCACTTTTTCAAATTTGTAGCATCCCCAGAATTGCGCTACTTTTTTCTGGTGTAGCGGTTAGCGGTATTCCGTTACTTCGTTTTGGTGTCGGGTACAACAGTGCTCCTCTCTGGAGAACGGACGCTGCAGCGCGTCCATGGTGCACTAGCCGAGAGCGCTCACAAGGACAACTGCGCATGTTAAAAAAGATGCTGAACACATACTCATTATATATGTACTCGTTTGACTGCTAGGTGAAAATTTGAGAAATCCATGACGTGGAGACCAGTGTGTCCTCGTTCGGGAATTGAGAGGCACTTGAACTCTTATGCCGACTTCTTTTATGCCTGAACCGTTTCGTTGTGAACTGGTTACCGCTATTATTTTTTCCGCTTCTGCTCCAGTTTGAATTCAACAATGTCATGAAAGTTACGGTTCGGGTTCGGTTCGGTTGCGTCTAGTTCCTGTCAGTTATGCATGGCTAACTGCAGTGCACTCTCACTTCAATGCTCTGGGACGCTAGGGCACTTGAACGTGGTTCTTTCATCAGCTTTCAACAAAAAAATAGAATCCCGCTTCCCGATTCTCCCGCACTTTTCCAGCTGCTGGGAGAATTCTGAACTCTACGTGCGAGCAAGCACTTTCATGACAATTATCACACTCAAGTCTTGTTTACATGTGCTTCAATGGGTAAGCCAACAGGTACCAGTTACTGTTAAATTAAGATAATAATAAGCGGACTTGACTTTACTTTCCAATGATAACCTATTTCCCACCTTGAAGGCAACCAGGAGGTCAAGGTGCTGACTAAGTTCTTCTAACACTTCTTCCTCTTCATGAAGAGACTGAAAGCAAATTATTACCATTTAGTGAAAATCTTCCTGTTCTTCAAAATTCAGCTGATGATCAGGGCTAGGACAAATGTAGAAACAACAGCAAAAAATACAAAGAGAGAAAGATGAATACGTAGTTGCATATTCAATTTGCAGGAAACACAAAATAACGACATCTGGAAATATTGATGATTTTGCTTTCTTTTTCAAATACAGTGGCAAACAGCTATTCTGCTTGGTAAAGTGTTAGCACAAAGCATAACTAGAAACAGTAAATTTTACACATGTGCACATTCAGGGTTTAACTACATTCCTGTTGCATGAATATTGAGTTACATGCATATATATTGCAATGCAGGAACTTTGGAGACATTTTTTGGAGAGGGTTGTGTTCTATCTATCCCTTGTCGAAATTTGTGCTAAATATTATTCGATGTGCTGTTTAGTTGTGACAATAAGGGATGTTATCTATTGATGAAAGTTCTTTCACAAAAAGATGCCTTTGGTGTGGTTATAATGCCCTCGCATAATTCATGGTTATATGTAGCTGCAGAAGTATGATTGAAAGCATAGCACAGTGGTATCAATTTTAACCACCTGAATTTTCTTCAAGATGTGCTGAAATCTCAACACACAGTACTCCATATCTGCAACTTAACCCCCCCCCCCCCCCCCCCCCCCCCCATGCCATGAAATTACCATCATACTCTGAGTAAGTTCAATCCCACAACCTGTAATGCCTTGCATATTCTGCAATTCCACATAATAAAAATAGGAAAAAGGCAAGTGCTACAGCTTAAGTTGTGCTTCACAATAGCAGCCTTTGCGCTTACTAGCATGATACTGTTCCCATGCTTGAAACTGACACAACATGTGTGCTCACTGCACATGACTCTGCTAGCAGTTGAGCACCTTCTCTAGGACAAAAGCTGCCGCATCCCTAATCCCCTGATGCTTTACTGGTTAGGACATACAGACGCATTGATGTCAATGCTTTGTGGAGGATCCCACTACTGCTACTCAAAACACAGAAAATTCATACGAGGTGTTTTTGCTCTGAAGGTAGGACTGAGTTACATACTCAATAAGAACGATACAGGGAAGTTTGTATGAGATCATTTGGAATGGAACTGCAGCATATAGCAGTTACATGCTTCTGAAATAGACAAAAAGTGTCCAGTTGTCCCGATTTACAAGGGACGAGTCGTGCTTTTAGGCTCGTAGTCCCACTGTCCCACTAGCCTGCATGTGGGATGGCATTTTGCCCCACTTTTGGGTACAGCAAACCCCAAATGAAAAAATATGAGCTTTCAGCTATCCATGTCTGACATGTTTCCATAATCTATCTCAGTGGTTCGTAATTCCTGGTGTTCAAAAGAGCATGTGATCACGCCAGCAAGACTTCAAGGAAACTTCTACTAGAGTAGGAGCAACTGTGATAAACTGCATCAGGCCAGATAGGTGTCATATAAGCTGCTAGTTATAGATATTTGTTTACTGGTTATTATATTCATTTGATTATATATTTTGAGGTTGGTTTCCCGGCTGAGCCAACTGGTGGTGAATGCATATGCTGGCACCACTCTCTACGACAGTGTCAGCGTTGGACAAAAATGTTCCTATATTCATGGTTCATTTTTTCTTTGAAAACTGTGCTGCATATGCCAATATGCCTATCTCGTTCCTGTAACTAAGTTACTTCTTTTGGTAACTTTTAACTTAACTTGTTACTTTTAACATTCAGTAACTTCTTGGGGAACTGGTTCATTCTTTAGACAATTTTGTCAGAGTAACTTCGGGTAAGTTCAGACTTCCTTTTGTTCATTTCTGGTGCGTAAATATGCATGCTGCTTTTATGGCCACCAAGATCTCCTGACCTCAACATACTGGGTTTCATCTTTTGGGGCTGTATTAAGAGCATGGTCTATGAAGACAAGACAGCACAACCTGAAAACCTGAAGTAGAAAATTACGGGACATCAGCTATTCCATTCCAAAGGAAGCGCTACTAAGAAGCTCTGAGCAGATGATCGCTAGGAGCACAGTGCATACATCGTATTTACTTGCACAATGTGCGCACTTTTTCTCTACAAAAGGAAATTGCACAGGAACTTTCGTAATGATATTCAAACAACGCAAAGTTCCAAAATTTAAGTATGCCAGTCATATAGGCTCCCGACAAAGCCGATACTGATGTTGTCACCAAAGTGCGCAAGCGCAAAAGAAGTGCCACTTGCTTCCCGTGCAAACGGCGATGGTCGGAAGGCAAAATGTCAGGCCCACTGACGCTCATCCCACCGGTCACATATGGCAAGACGATGCGACACTGCTAGTCACACTGACAACGGAAAGCATGCAATGTTCACCAACTTCGTCGTGTTGTGCTGCAAGTTCATAAAGTGTTTGTCCAGCGTTTCTTTCAGTGTTTGTTCTGTAGTTCGAGTGGCAGTATCTTCCATGGCGTTCATGGACCGTTATCCGGACACGGGCGCAAATCAAACAAAAGCACTGCACATTGGTTCCCACTGAATTCTGGAACAAAAATTCAAGGGTCCTTCAAGGACCTTAAGGCTCAGCCGTGATTTTGCATGGGATGACCAAGCTTTCAACATTTCACAAAAATACATATAAGCTACAGTATTACAGGAGAGAATACAAGGGGACAGCACAGCAGTGACAAATGGGACTGACGACTTGTGAATGTCAAATATCATAGGAGGGTAGTTTCATTTTAAATCGAACAACGTGTGAAAGTCGTATTTTTTAATTCGCCCAGAAAACATATATGTTAGAGGACAGTTCAAACGACGCAAACCACGTGCGACGCTCGTGTGTGGAGTAGTTTCCGCGTAGGAGAGGGGGAAAGTCGGAGGCTGCTTGGGCGCGCTTTCTTCTGGACCGACTTTGACGGGATCTAGCACCGCTGACTTTATGTCTAGGAACTGGAGGATTTTTGTGATTATAGGCTGCACCATAGACACTGTCGACAGCCACCCACAGAACTCTGAGAGCCACAGATTTTCTGTTAAAAAATGCCAAACTGGGCGTAAACGTTCAAAAAGGCCAAACTTTGTTACCAATTTACTTCATGACGGAACCTCTGAGAACATCGAGTTTAGTGCCATTCGATAGGACATTGAAACAGCTTTCGTGCTGCATAGAGCTCATTTTTCTCAGCCCAGTTATTTCTGTGTTATTAGCTTGAGAATCACACATAGTAGGCGAAAATTGCCAATGTTGCATCTCACTTTTCTCAAAAATGCCATCTTCGATTTCCTTGATTATTTTTCAAAAGGTGGCGTCATGTCTCTACTTTAGACGCCAAGTGAGACAATATTTTATTTTTGCCTGAGAGACGCGCAGCGATTTTTTTTGTCAGGCAGGGTGCACGAGGCTGCGGCCTTGCGCGCCCCACCCACGAGCACGCGACTTTCAGCCTCTTCTTTGCTACAGGTGTCCCGCTGACGGAGAAATCAATGACCACACTGCGTGAGCTTGTTGTAGTGTCCCCAGAGCATCACTTTACGTTTACCCAATGGCCTCCCAGTTCCGTCAGGCTCATTCAAACCGTGGGAGAGTACATGAGTTGCCTGTGCGCCCTTGACGAGAAGCCCCAGTTTGACGAACATACCAACAAAGCAGTGAGAAGAAACGAAACGCTTCGTAGAGATCTTTATCCACTGGTAACATCTTAGCTTTTGTTTCAGGTTGCCACCAGTCCCCCAGGAAGTGTGAAAGTCACATCCTTTTCATTGGTAAAAGAACGAAGTACGGAAGTTTCGAACAACGTAAAATGTGACCATTGCGAGATCCCTGCAGGTGGTGGCTGCCACCATTGGATTAGCATCATCCGATAGCTTTACACATGTCCTTTCACATGATATAATGAATGGGTTCAAGCACATGCCAGAAGGACTACTGAAGACCACACTGAGGGTTTAACGTACCTACAGCTACCGGAAACGAGGGATTTTAGTTGTGCATTGTTCTGTCGGAAATTTTGATTCCCACGGTGACATTGACACATCTAGGTGAGGGCGAACGTGTTATACTTGAGAGCAGCAACTGTCATCACAGCGGTCTTACGGGTTTTGTACCACTCGTCGTGGTTCCGAAATAACGCTACGGAGCATAAAACTAATTAAAGAGAGCATGCACACCTTCGGAACTATCACTTATTGCGCCCAAGTTAAGAGGCGACTACAACCACGCGACCACAAATTTGTATTCTCAGGTGTTATAACTTTCTGTCCCCTGTGGCCGTAGTTCTGCCTTCTTAATATTAACTCGCACGACAGCCTCATAGCGTGCGTATGTGCATTGCCTCAAGCACATGTGCGGGAGAATAGTGAATATGCGCACGTGTGCATACGCAGACGTCGTGCGTGCGACTCCCATGAAAGTGCGTAATAGCAAGTTCAAGTCGCCCACGAAAGTATTGCCCTGCGTCTCCAAAGGAAAAAATAAACATACGTACCATAAGTGCAAAATAAGTACATAATGCAACATCTGGGCATTAAATTACAATGCAAAGACTACGAAGCAAAACGCGCTCGTAAACATACGAAGAGCGCCTTTGTGTGGAAAAATCGCTCCGCGGAAAGGTAGCCCTACGTCTCAATCAAAAAGAGAAAAGGTACTTTACCAGCAGCGCAAAGTACCGGCATAATTCTGCCCCTGTGGAATAAATCGTGAAAAATATTCCGGCTTTTTAGAAATAATTAAGATCGAACAGGCGAAATTTTCGCGTACCACTCGTGGTTTTGCGATACTAGGCGGACAAAGAATGCGCTTGAACCCAGTCACTCTATATCATGTGAAAGGTCATGTTTAAAGCTATCGGACGATGCTAATCCAGTGGTGGCAGCCACCACCTGCAGGGGTCTCGCAATCGGCACATTTTACGTTTTTCGAAACTTTCGGTTTTCGTTCTTTTACCAATGAAAAGGATGTGCCTTTCACACTGCCTGAGGGACTGGCGGCAACCTGAAACAAAAGCTAAGATGTTACCAGTGGATAAAGATATCTACGAAGTGCTTCGTTTCTTCTCACTGCTTTGTCGGTATGTTCGTCGAACTGGGGCTTCTCGTCAAGGGCGCACAGGCAACTCATGTACTCTCCCACGGTTTGAATGAGCCTGACGGAACTGAGAGACCATTGTGTAAACGTAAAGTGATGCTCCGGGGACACTACAACAAGCTCACGCAGTGTGGTCATTGATTTCTCCGTCAACGGGACACATCTAGCAAAGAAGAGGTTGAAGGTCGCGTGCTCGTGGGTGGGGCGCGCAAGGCCGCAGCCTCGTGCACCCTGCCTGACAAAAAAAATTGCTGTGCGTCTCTCAGGCAAAAATAAAAGATTGTCTCACTTGACGTCTAAAGTAGAGACATGACGCCACCTTTTGAAAAATAATCAAGGAAATCGAAGATGGCATTTTTGAGAAAATTGAGATGCAACATTGGCAATTTTCGCCTACCATGTGTGATTCTCAAGTTAATGACACAGAAACAACTGGGCGGAGAAAAATGAATTCTATACAGCACGAAAGCTTTTTCAACGTCCTATCGAATGGCACTAAGCTCGATGTTCTCAGACGTTCCGTCATGAAGGAAATTGGTAACAAAGTTTGGCCTTTTTGAACGTTTACGCCCAGTTTGGCATTTTTTAACAGAATATCTGTGGCTCTCAGACTTCTGTGGGTGGCTGTCGACAGTGTCTATGGTGCAGCCTATAATCACAAAAATCCTCCAGTTCCTAGACATAAAGTCAGCGGTGCTAGATCCCGTCAAAGTCAGTCCAGAAGAAAGCGCGCCCAAGCAGCCTCCGACTTTCCCCCTCTCCTACGCGGAAACTACTCCACACACGAGCGTCGCACGTGGCGCGATTTGCGTCGTTTGAACTGTCCTCTAACATATATGTTTTCTGGGCGAATTAAAAAATACGACTTTCACACGTTGTTCGATTTAAAATGAAACTACCCAGGATTGAAAAGGAAACTAACAGGCAAAAAATGGGAGAAGTCTTGCACTCGCAAGTGAATCAAATAAGTATTTAAAGAGATTGAAACATTTATTTTACTGAAAAGCAAGCTTTCGGACGGAGTCCGTCCTTCATCAGGTGCGATCTTGCACCTGATGAAGGACAGACTCCGTCCGAAAGCTTCTTTTTCAGTAAAATAAATGTTTCAATCTCTTTAAATACTTATTTGATTGAAAAGGAAGGTCGATGAATACAATGGGGGGGCGCAGTTCATTTCTTGCACTTCTATTTTCCGCCGCTCATTCCTATTGCAATATATATGCTAACTCCTGTGGTGTCGAAAACTACAGTTCTGACTCCGGAGAAGCTGAATTTGCCCAAGCAGCACCACAAAAAGATGGAAAATCAAGGGCTTTTCGAGGACTGTGGAAAATTCCAGGGTTTCCCCAAAAATTGTATTTTCAAATTCCAGTGTATTCAAGGGCTGCAAGGATTGGTGGGAACCACGACTGCAGTAACTTTGGTAGCACTGACGGTGTTGCGAGAGCCGCGCACAGCGGTCGCTGACATGCACGAGCCAGATATTTGCACGCGAAAATGCGGGTGCGCAAATTATGCAATTTTTTGTTTCCTCAGCATTTTTCGTGCAAAACTAGGGTTGTGCAAAATATGCGAGTAAACATGGCACAGCATTGCAAACAAAGGTGACATCTGTGAGCATCTGATGTGAACAATGGCCTGGACTGTTGGCAAGACTTTGTACCTCTTGTACAAAGAGTGGAAAAGTCAACAAATCCCCTCAGTGGAAGAGCGTTTTGCATTAGATTCACCTCTTGTGCTCAAAGTCTGCTGAAAAGCTGAACGCACAAGCTTGCAGCCTATTAGATCTTTATTCTTGAGTGTTTTTTTTGACCTCGTGGCATTAATGCCACTCTACTGCTGAAACACCATGTCCAATGCGAACGCAGTTGAAAAGGAAAGAAGTCAATTTGGTATGCCCACAGAAAACATAAGTCATGTTCAATGGAGGATAGGTCATGTATGGTATGAAGTAGAGCACTGCACGGGCCGACTTTTCCGGGCCCGACCCGGCCCGGGCGCATCGAAAAATGGCCCGGCCCGACCCGGGTCCGGACCTTCATATTTTTATGCGGCCCGGTCCGGCCCGGCCCAGTGACCCAGTGACTAGAGCCCGGCCCGGTGACCCGGCGAGTAGATCCCGGCCTAGTATTTCCAGCCGCGACGTACGCGTTTCTGGCGATTATCAAACAAATTTATAAGGAGAGAAGACAAACATACAAGTGATGGCGGTTTAACACCGTAACCGCACGAGACCAAATTAAATCCAGAACGCACGGGGCGTTATCATTACACTGTCAAGATTTTGCGGAGATAGAGCATGCTGTCGACAAACTGCTTCTCCCAGTCCCTCTCACCAAGCTTTGCCAACGTGATTGTGAAATATGTGAGGAGTGAGGAGCAATGTAAAGTGGCTTGGAGAATGTTCTAGAGGGTCGAATCATATGCATAATGCAGTACCCTTTGCTTGTCTTTGCAAAATATGCACAGGAATGACGCAAGCGCATGATGATATGAACTAATGCATCTCCAATGTGTCGAATTAGCTGCGTGGCCCGGCCGGGCCTGACTCTCGGGAACATATTTGTCGGCCCGGGCCCGGCCCAGCCCGCGGTGGTGGCGTATTTTAACGGCCCGGGCCCGGCCCGGCCCGCGGTGCTGGCGTATTTTGTCGGCCCTGGCTCGGCCCGGCCCGGAGCACACAGCCAATAACAAGCCCAGCCCGGCCCGCGGGCCGGGTCGGGCCCGGGCCGGGGGCCCGTGCAGTGCTCTAGTATGAAGTGTTATCTTAATGGCTATGGTTTCAAAGATAAATAAAAGGCTATTGAACAACAGCAAGAAGAAAAAAAAAATAAAATAAAGCAGGCGGATGCCCCTTATTGGCAAGTAACAATAAAATATGATATGACATTACACTTTTCCTGGCAGCAAAAAAGCGGCAGTGCAGTATGGGCTGTGGAAAGGCCAGAGCAGACAGAAGTGAGAGCAAAAAGTGACTGTGTGTCAAACAGTTATCCACTGGACACATGCACATTACGCATTTCTCTTCCTTCCAGTTGCTACTCTACAGCTGGCTGCCAAAACAACATCACATTGAAATAGGCCATACAACACAAATAGTAACATATGCAGTGCATTAACCAGTGCTGTGCAGTTTTCGAAGAAAAAACAACAACAAATTTTGAAAAAATTTTGGTCAACTCACTGAGAAGCAACCTGCGCACACAAAAAATTCAATCCATGATAATTCAACCAAAATACATTTACAAGGAAGATGTAATTTTGGAAGAAATGCTAGGCATAACTAGCAAGGGAACGGCCTCAAAACGAGAGCCACCGATATTTCGAACAGAGACTGTTCTTCTTCCGGGCACCATCCTCATCATTGGCATGGTATTGGCATGCCAATGATGAGGACGGTGCCTAGAAGGAGAACAGCCTCTGTTTGAAATATCGGCGGCTCTCGTCCTGAGGCAATTCCCTTCATACCTCCCTACCGGTTCGCTGGTTTTCTACCCGTCTAGGCATAACTAGTGTTCTTCGTATTCGGGTTAAACCCGATTGTTCACGATATTTGCACCCCAAACCAACTTTATGAAATTCGAGTGCAACCCGATTTCTGCCCGGATTCCACAGGGTCATTCAGCTTCAAGTACTGCTACTGTAAGCCACGAAAGGGATGTAAGCCACATCATCAACCTTAATGCTTAACCACCCAAGAAGATACTTGCGAGTCATTCTGCCACCATTGCCACCATGGCGGCAAACACGTTCGTTTCATGTCACATGAATACACCAAAACTTCTCTTGCTATCTCCAAACAATTAATGACAACGTCAAGAAGCAAAAACATTGCCAACATAAAGAGGGTTCAAGGATGTCAATTAGGCACCACTTTGAGAGTATGCTGTCCATTACCTGCTCAGAGTATGCTTCATGCACAGGAGTAAACAAGCTCTGAAATGTGCCCAATGCACCATGAAGTAGATTCCAGGTAGGATTGCCTCCAGTGCCCCAGTCAGAGTCCAACTTCGAGATGCCACTCATTGCCCTAAAGTTTTTTCCGTTTTGTGTTCATTATTTTGTATCTTCAACTTGCAAGGTATGTATTGCTGATAATACTACCAATGGTTTTCAATAGTATGAATTATAAAAGTGATTAGGCAGCTTCACACGAGGGGCAGGCAGTCATAATAATATACCATGCTCTAATACTATTTCTGTAACAGTTTTGAGTATTTGTATTGTGTATTATGTATAACACTCAATCCCTGAACATATCTCTATATGTATTATAATTAGAGGTGTGCAAATATTCGAAATTTCGAATACGAATAGAATATTTGCGATATTCGTTTAGTACCCGAAAATTTGATATTCGAACTTCTCGAATATTCGTACAAGTTCGAATATTCATTTTTTTTTTTTTTCCGAATATCATAGCAGCTTATTAGAAAGCTGTTGCGGGTTGCGCGCTGGAATTTGTACGTTGCGGTAACAGCTGCAAAGCGGCGTGCGGACCTTCCGAGGTACGCTCATCTGCTAATGTGCCGCTACACGGTCGATAACCAAAACTGAAACTAGTACACAGTTGCGGCCGCCGTGCCAGCCAAACACAAAACTGCGGTACGCTTCATGCATCGTCAGCACAGTCGCAGCTTTAGTGGATTGCCAACGAACTCTGAATATTCGTATGAGGCGTACAGTTCGGTGAAATTCCAGTTTAATATAGAAATTTTGTCGGTGTTGAGCTTAACACCGTTGTTCGCCGTGCCATTACATGCAGAGTGAAAACCCGCGCCTCGAACGCGTTTTTTTTGTTTCGATTTGTGTTTGTCAGCGATACATCATAGAATCAGGGATGGGCAGTAATACTCATATTTTGTATTATAATACTAATACATAATACTTCCTAGAAATCGGTAGTGTAATACTAATATGTAATACTTTGATTCTGAGGTATTATAATACATAATACTAATACTTCTGTGTATTACACGAGTAATACTAGTAATACATTGATACGTAACTTGGGGAGAAAGAAAGGAACAGAAAATCAGAAATCTATATAATTTGCGCATTACTTATCGAGCCAGTCATTCTCCAATGACGTGTTATTTCAGATGCTTACATGTTTAGCATATTCTCAAAGGGTAGTCCTCTATAAGGCATGCCTTTTCCGAATATGATGAGATAGCGCTGGTCAATTCGATCACAGTGAACACCGGTGGCTCTCAGTGTGGAAGAGTCTTCATTTCGTCCACCCTGGACGATAAAATATGGGCCGTTCAAAAGTGTGTAACTGTCCATAGTGCAACCCCGTACAGGGGTGCCTGGACTGGACGCACTCTTTCATACCACAAAGGGCTTGCAATGCGATGACTCATCTTTACGGACGCTGAAATGGAAGGAATGCGAGGAAGCCTCCAGTAACCTCTGGCACTGAGGTCACTCCCTTTTGGATAGTTTGAGGCAAAGGAATAATAGGGACCTTGTTGGTGTCCAGATGTTTGTGGGACACGAAAAATGACTCATAAAGTGCACCGGTGACACCTAGGAGGTCGTACATATGACCTCTGGGAAGGTATTACACCTTCAAAAGTATTATAATACATGTAATACTTCGATTTTGTGTATTATAATACAGATACAAATACATTTCAAAAATGAGTATTATAATACATAATACAAATACCCAAAAGTATTACAGTAATAGTATTATAATACAAAGTATTACTATTACTGCCCACCCCTGCATAGAATCATGGTTGCATGCGATGACAGCGATAATCAAAGAGTGGGATGTGACGTATTTCGACATAGTTTCTCCAACTCCTGCTCTGTCCAATGCGTATGTTAAAGAGTGCCAACTAGGACGACAATAACGCTGCAAAGTCATTTGAAACTGCACTAACTGTTGTTAGAGATGATAGGAAGACTTAAGCCCGACCTGCATGGAGCGATTTTGCTCGCGACTCGGTGTGACAAAGCTCTTAGGCCCAGGCGCATATTTTGCCATGAAATGGAAGAAGCGCCGAACACGAACATCGCGGAAACAATTACGCGTGATGATCACAGTCATACAACATTGTCGAGTATCGCAGTTTTACTGCGCTAATGAATGAGGCTATTCCAAACTACGCATTACCGTCAGGAACGATGGTCTCACGCGTGAGAGCACAGTGAAACCGTGCAGTTTCTCGCCTAGACGACAAATGCGGAAGGCATTGTCAGAGCAAGAAGAGAGCACTTGCCACCTTCATTTTCCTTCTGAGATGTGTTCATCACTAAACCATCCCCCATTCTGAACATATGTCATTGCCCTTTACTTCCATTCTGTGTGTTTCACCAGCACTTACAAAGCCAACACCGGTGTTCACTGTTCGTGAGTGATTGTTGAAGTGCAAGCTGTTTTAACGGTTTTCAGCTTGCCTCATGAGAACAGCACATTGTTTCATTGTAAAAATAATTTTACTGTACATGTGCATATAAGCAACTATGCCCTATGCTAAGCCAATACATTAATACATATTCCTTATTAGCACTTGGGGCATTTTGCTAATAATCAGCAGAATACAAGTGGCTATGCTTGTGCTTGTTTTGGGGACTTAATTGTTAATTGTTAGAAGCCTTTATCCTACAATGCAATATTCGATATTCTAAGGAGAATTTTGTAGATATTCGAATTCTATTCGTATTCGAAAATTTCAGTATTCGCACACCTCTAGTTGTAACCCAAGTGGATCCACATGAAAAAACAAAATGGTTCCATTTTGTTTCCCCAAGTGGTTCCACTTGGTTTTCAAGTGGATCCACTTGGGATTCCAGCTGAGATTTTTGCTTGAGCGCGGTGATTGACGTTTGTATGCCAGGATGGCCCAGGAAAACCCCAACATACCAAGCGGACATATGCGGCGGGCGTCACTGTCAACTGTCTGCGAATGGGTGTCTGCCGTGTGGAAAGCGCTTCCCAAGGAAATGGTGGTGTGAAGTTTCAAGAAATGCTGCACAAGCAACTCATTGGATGGTACAGAGGATGACGTGCATTGGAGGAGTGATCGGGAATCCTCGACGTCCGAGTTCGACCAGGAGCCGGATTTCAGCTAACTGAATCAACTTGCATCATTTTATATGTCCTTCCGATACAGTTGCACAATAAATCTTTTTTTTTTCTTGTCAGCATTGCTCAATCACTTCATGGGTTGTGGCAGTAAGTTCTTTTCCCTTACTTTGTGGTTAGAAAAGGGGGTCGATCGACCTATAGTCCTGTCACCTTCGAAGTCACACGCTCTGCAATGCGTGCATCAAATCCCCATCAGTGATGCGCAGTTAAACGCACTGTGTTCTCACTTTAATGCTCTTGGAGTGTATGGCTTTTGAAAGTGTCTCCCCCTTTCTTTTCACTGTAAATTGTGGAATCTTGTGTCTGGCTTTTCGCACATTTTACCAACCGCTGGAAGGATTCTTATCGTAATACCTGAGAAAGTGCTTGCATGATTGTTACATACAAGTCTCGTTTACATGTACCATAATGGCTGAGCTGACTGGAACCACAAATTTAATCCTAATGTTGGAGCTATGTCATTATATTGAAAAGCATAAAAAATGGGGCTCGACTGTATTTCCGAAGGAGTTATTGGTGACAAACCCAACAGAAAAATTGCCATTGTCATGGTATTGTCAAACAGAACCTACGCAAGTTCTTTTCGCACAAGAAGAATGTCCACTGCAGCAGCCTTGGAGCGGTCCACCATGCGCTGGGCAACATCCCTCATCTGGGTCAGACAGAGCAGAACCTGACGCAACTGTTCACGAACAACAGCAAACTGTACAGTAGTGTCCGGCAAGACCAATTCCTGCGTTTTTTCCACAGCGTCAGAACAAGAAACCATAACCGATACCAGTCCATTCAAGTCTTGTTACACAACAAGGCTACACTAAAAGAAGAGAAGAATTCACTTACATCCAATCGATGAACTATGTTGCTCGTCATAAACTCATCTAGGAGGTTTCTCATCTGCTCTTTCAATCGTGGCTGTACATCCTGATGAGGTAAGCAATAATTGTACCAGTTGAAAAATATTTTTTTGTTGTGAATTGTCAAAAATATCACAAAAGACACACTGTTTCTTTTGCAGACTATCTCCTGTCGGCATGCAGATTGCATGCAAACTGACAAATACTTCCTAAGTGCTTTCAGTTTGGACAATTTCTGAGTTGACCACCCCTGTGCAAATATTAAAGCTGTTAAAGCAATATTATAAAAACTGCTTCATAACTAAAAAAGTACAGCAGTTTTTCACTGTTATTTAAATGTCTCTTATGTTAGGTGCCTGCACACCAAATGTGCCACCTCTGATTAGTATGCAAATGCAAATCTTCCAACACTGCACTGTGTTAATAGGTTGAAGGTCAATGAAGGTGTCATAGGTAGAAATGAAAGCTTTGAACAGAAGCATCCTCACACTCATAACAATGGTTTCTTGGTTTCGGTGATTACATTTTCTGATTATGAGGTGGGGCGAAGATGAATTATTATGTGAACTCATGATGTTACAAGCCAATTCAAACTTGTATCACTATAATTCGGTTTTTCATTCATTTTTTGGCACATTTCGAGAGGTCTCAAAAATTATTTTTGCCAAAAACGAGAAAGCTTACTCACAACGTATCATAACCAGACCAACACACCAAGAAAGAGGGTAGCGTGCAATCCCAATAATTTGAACTCGAAGGAGACTTACGATTTATTGAAATAAAGTGGAATTCAAAATACAGGGAGTCGCTCCGAATGAGGGCCTGATGCCCTGACAGCACATACTAAATGCATTGGCGACGGTTCATTAGGCCTTGCTATGCGTTCACAGTCATGCAATGATGGAAGTATGAGAGGCTCACTTATATTTAGGGTTCCACACTTTTGGTTTATATTTCAGGGCGGATTCAGCGTATGTCTTTCTGTGTTCATTTATTTTCATGAAATGAGCATTTTTTTGTGATTTTTCTGGTGTGCACATTGTTTACCCTGCAGCAAATAGAAATTGCAACGTAATTTCAAGACTGCATCTTAGCGCAGCCCTGAAACCAAAAACCAATACTACAAAATTAGCCCCTGTGAGACATCACAAAAGAAACACTTTATTGCTCTACAGCAAAGTGGTGGCACCTAAACCGTGAAAGCAGAGCTCACTTTAACTTACTGTCATAGACGCTGGCATACTTGACAAAATAAGATGACAAAAAAAGAAAAGACAAGCACAATCCGACACGTTTAGTTAAATTTAATGTGTGCATTAATCCCTCGATTAAGTGGTTCAAGCAATTAGTCCCTCCAATCTTTTCTCAGACATTTATTTGCATTCAGTGTTTTTCTGTTAAAACCGAAAACGCAGAACCCTACTTATACTATATCAATATATATTCATTTACAGGTGAGCACCAAAACATCTCAGGGCTGAAAATGATCTTATACGCATTTGTGGTGTGCCTTTGTTACGTCATTCGTAACTCTGTCAACATTGCTTGCAGCTGATTCACAAGCTCTAGCATGGCGATCGCATTTCTTTTTTTTTGTCAGGACAGGTAGAGTGCTGTCATATCGAGAGCCAATGCAACATCAGATGCATTTGGTGGGGGCATTGCGTCATCGCTTGCATAGTCCGAATCTTTGTTGCTGCAAACAGATGGGCTCTCAGATGGAATCTGGTCAGAGCATGCAGCTTCAATGATTTTAACACCAGTTAGAGGTGCAGGGATCTCTACACCAGTGTTTGCATCTACATAAATTTGGAAGACGACACCTTCTAGGCAAGCATACCGGCCATGGTAAAGCAGGCAATTCCCCACTTCAAATGACATTTGTTCCACATTTGCAAAGTTGATTGCATCCACAGGTTCACAAAAACTGCATTTATGGATGCAACCTCCCCATTAATACAGAGGCCACCCCTCTTATTAAACGTCTTCCCAAGCTAACACAGCCTAAAAAGATTTTACGTAAGGTTTATGATTGTCGTGATGTCCTATCATACTGTTCAGTGAAAGAATGCCTAAAAATTATTGTGCAGTTCTCAAGTTTTTACAGAAAATTGAGCAACACCAAAAATTGTAATGCTCTTGTAGTGTACTACCGAAGTCATGCAAATGGGCTCATACAGAGATAATTTCTTTGATTCCAGACACGCACCAGGCCTCCGAAACGCCAGCTCAGCACCCATGGCAGTTTTAATCTAAATTTATGACCTCTCAACTGGATCATTTGCGAATAGCTTATGCAAACTCAGCAATCATAATGATTCAAGAAACCGGACACTGAGATTATGTACGTTGTATTCATATGGGTAAGTCCGATCACGTCCAAATGGGGCGGCAACAGACATTTCCATGGAATTAACAGCATGAATCCAGCACTTGATGCCCTTTGTAAACTAGCACTCACTCACACAATGCACCCGGACGTCTTCAGTACTAGTCAAGTTAGGTATATTCACAAGTTATCCCTTGAGATTGCTGCTCTGTGTGAAAATCTGTCCAGTAAGCTTGTGGGTAGGAAACCATGTCATAACACAACTATCGGCATCTTTAGCTCAAGTTTCCTTAGACCAAATGAAGCAGGAAAATCCATAACATAGTCAAATCGCGCTGCCAAACCAAAGCGAGGATGAACACCCTTCCCGACATAAAATTTTGAGCAGTGCCAGACGGGAAAATAGGAAGCTGACTCCACCTGGACGCTGCAAGGAGTGCATGGAGATCATATTGCATAGGGTCCTTGTTAGCAGGTCATAGTTAGTGTTCAAGATTTTCACACCACCAAAAAAAGAACATGAAAACATATGCCACAAAAATTTCAAGCAATTCAGATTTATCTCAGGCACTCTGCTTTTGGTGGTTCCAAAGCTCAGCAAGAAAAGCCATGCGTACAGATGGAAAACATCCAGGGTACAGCAGAACCTCACTAATTCGATCTCGCTTAATTCATAATTCCGGTTCATTTAAAGGATTGCTGCTGTCCCATCCTTGCACGTCGCAACAGGGTTCGCACAGAATATTTGCTTCAAAATTCGAGGGTATTTCAAGGATTTCAATGGTGTGATAGGCCAAAATTCAAGGATTGGTCAAACAACTTTATTTCCACTGAACATTCCTGCAAGCATCACTTAGCCCCCCGTTTCGCTGAAATCTCCCTGTCGATAGTTGCAATTTCAGCTTCCTTGTCTTTTGCTGTTCTTCGGAAACTGTTTGCCTTGGCAAGAAGAGTAACGTCACTCCTAGCTTCAGCATCTTTGAAGTATTTACCTGCAGATGCTCGCAGGCCTTTCAGCACTTTCTGAAGCTTGTTTTTTTCCCCCTGCAGATTCTCCACCTCCAAATCTAGCTCCCTCCTCTTTAGACTGACCCACTCATCAGCCGCTTTCCTTTTGCAGCGCTTCAGAAGTTCTCCATACCTGTGCATCGCTAGACACACTGAGGTCTTTAACTCCCTTCATATAGGGACGTTGAGCACGCAGCCGTGATGCTTGACGGCATCGCAGATGATTCTCTCGGAGACGTAAGAAAGCGCTCCCATATTTTCACCTGCAATTTGTTTATTGATGCTAAAGCCTCTCTCAACTGAAGCTTGGCTATACCTGAGGAGGAGCACCACCCTTAGAACTTCCCATAAGGTTGAGAAAGACCGGTCATACTTCATCAGCCGCACAAAGAACATGTCCAGACCTTCCCGACTGCTGTCGTAGCCATCCAGTTCATGCCGTAGTTCTTGGCAGAACTTCACGTAATCTGCGCACAGAACATTGCGCTGTGCTCCGGGATGATGTTAGCATCAATGAGGCAGTTGACAACTCGAAGCAACCTCAGACATCTTTCTGGGGTCAAAACACGATAGCCCATGGACAAGAGCATACTTGAGCAGGCTCTTTTCCAGAAGCGTCAACGTCATCTGGACTAGGAACTGTCTGCAGTCCTTCCTAAACATAAAGATTGATTTCTGGCTTGCTTCGGACAATTTCAAAATTTTCTCGGCTGCTTGACAGACATCCACATTTTCTAGTTCTGTGTAGTTTCTGGCATCTACGATGTCAATTCGTAATAGCTTTATAGACCGTTTACAGCAGAGTTATCTGGGCGCTGCCATCTTAGCGCACGTGACCTTGCGCACCACTGCTTGCCTTCTCTTTCGGCTGCCTGTTGGCACGGCGCACGTAGTACGGCGGTGCAACCCAGAGACGCTTCCTCCGATTTTAAATTTTTTGCAATGAATTCCGGATGGAAGGATGACACGAGGCTTTGGCCGAAGCTTCAACGGTCAGGTGACTGCACTTGCTTGATTTAGAGTGATACAGGGGAACCTCGTTAATACGTACCCGCTTAAGCCGTAATTCCACTTAAGCAGTAGTTGCGCTGAATCCCTGTCGCGACTCCCATTGAAACCAATGTATTTGCTACCCGCTTAAGCCGTAGCTGCTTGCAGCCTCAATATCGGTTAATGCGTACTTTTCGTCCTGAAACAGTCCGTGCAGAACAAAAAAACTAGCTCCTCCCATACCAGAAACAAAGGTTCGGAAGCACGTGGCTCCTCCAGAGACAGGGCGACGCCAATACGTCACTCGTGCGAGGAGGAGAGGTCATTCTCCCGCAGAGTGAAGAGGGCAAGTAGGCTCCCTCCCCTCCTATAGTTTCGTCGTTTTGTTTCTCACTTCTTTGTCACTTGTGTTGGTTTGTGGGACAGCGCCATGCCACCGTGTCCTGAACACCAAGGAGAAACTGGACATCATCCATACCATTGATCAGTTTGCCAGAAAACGGGGACTTCTAGAACAGCTCGCTAGTAATGTTTGTGGATTTGAAGCCGCGATCATTGCTGCGAGGCCGCGTCGGTACGAAGCGAAAATAACGGACTATCTTGTTGCAAAGTGAATAAACGGCAATATCTATCCTCATTTTGTCGAACATGTTCCATTTTTCTTCCATTAGACAGGTACGTAGACTTGTATTTTGAGTTTTTGGTGAAGCCGTACTACCGCTTAGTACGTAGTTTTTTCGTGTCCCCGCCAGGTACGCATTAACGAGGTTTCACTGTATTTCTGTCCTCGTGCGACTCAGATGATCGGCCTCACTATGCTCGAGTTACTACATATTTCAGCGGGGGGTTTTTGTCTTCCCCTCTTCTTTTGTTGCACATACGTTACATTGTGGGTACATTCATAATGTAATATCGTAAGATCGTGATTTCCTGCTTTTTATCGCAAGAGTTGCGGTACCTCTACCTGAGAAAGATATGTATGTAAGGGCTGTTATGTTGTCGTTATGAAGTAGCATACTTTTTTTTGTTGATTTCAGATGTATACAACCACATGATCAACGAGCTAGAGGGATACGGAAAGCCTGCGCTGAACTACAGAGAATTTGCAAAGGGAACGAAGCTGTTTTAGACAACTGCCATGTCGGTGTAGTACTGTGCCAGTGCAACGATGGTGTATGAATTTTAAGGGCCGACATCAGGTCGACACAAACAGTGAGAAGAACGTGTAGTACAGAGACTCGCTTCGGGCCCACTTTGGCGGCAACATGCACATGTAAAGCGGGTTTGAGCAGCAGGTGCAGTCATATTTGTACACCGCTCACCAAGGTTGTAGAGGCGACAAACAAGGGGCTCACGAGTGCTTCGTGCACTGACAAGGCATGTACACGGAACCGTTCAACTGCAAGGAAGGAACGTGACCCCCGCTACTATGAGGGAAGTTTATTCTCACAAGCAGCAGCCAATACCTACAGCGGAGTTTGGGGCTCACACAGAAATGCTGCACCACTTTGAGGGCTGCATTACTTACCCTCGCTGACTCTCCCGGTTTGAAATCCTTCCCCTAAGGATTCGATTACTGCTGCTGTCGAATCAGCTTGTCTTTCTCTCTTTGTGGAAACCCGTTCATTGCAAAAGGCCTCGAACGCGGGCAGTCTTTGTATAGCGACGGCTTGTGAATTTAACAAACAGCTTCGTCCTACACGATGAGATCTCTGTCACAGTTTGTACACTCGATCACGGAACAATTCTTCGATCCCTCTGCTTTTCCAGATTTTGCACAGAACTGTAGCACAGCGGCAAAAAAGGTCGGAAACACTCACATAGGCAAAGGCACATAGGTACCCACAGAAGGCAAGCAATGGCGTGGCTACTGTGGCGCCATCTATTAGCGCCGGAAGCAACTGGCTGCTGTAAACGGTCTATAGTGCTGCTGGCTTTGGTAATGACAGAACACTTGATGGACGTTGTCAGTAGGTCCCTGATGGCACTCTCAAGATCACCAGCAAGAAGAGACGTCATCGGCGCATGACTTAGGAAAAGCGTGAGGAAGGGTTGCAAAACCATTGCAACATTGAGGGAGAAATGCACCTTTGCAAGTTCAAGAGGATCCTTCATTAACACACTAACAGTTTTCTATGATTTAGACTTAGGAAAAGGTAGCTTGCGACCTCTGCCTCGATGTAGCTCTCAACGTGCTCCCAAATAGACAAGGCTCTCTCCATGACTGGCACATTCTCAATCCAACGGTGAGATACAACGGGTAGAGGAAACACAGTTTTCTTTTTTGTCTCTGTCGCAAAGTCTTCACGACGGTCTGGGGCATCATTGAACAGCGAAAACAAGCTGGGTAAAAAGCTGTCAACTTGCCAGTTCGTGGCCCTGCTTTATACGCGTTATGTACCCTGTGTAGTCCGCACACACCAATGTCGAGGCACTTGGAAGTTATTTTTCAAGTGCTGCTGGAAGTTATAGGAAAGCTTCAGGTTCACATAGGGACCATCCACTGAGAATTGCATGAGCTTGTTAAGGGGAAGGTTGGCAATGCATTCCGTTAATTTTTCAAAGAGGTCAGGTACCTGGTGGTGACTTCACTGTCGTTCCAAATACTGACGTGCACGTCCAATTGTTTTGGCTGTAGATATTCATTCATTGATTCAGAAAACAGCAGCAAAAAATGTTCCGATTTTTCAGTCATGGGGTCTTGTACTTGGGAAGCGAAGAACGGCCGCAGGCCATGACACACGATATATGCGCACTTTTTTCACCGCACTGGAGCCCATTTGCACTTTAACTATCCGGGAACATTTTCTGGAAGACATGCGCGATATCCGTTCATGAATTAGAGGAGTAGTGGGATGACACGACCTTCATAGTCCACAGTGCTTCGGCTTCTGTGACAAGGTCTTGTTTCCTGCACGTTGCGTCGAGCGTGGCAGGCTGAGACAACGTTGGCCTTGGCCCACTCTTGTCACAAGAACTTCTAGCTGTTTGACTTGTAGAAGTCGTGTAATCGGTGATAGATGAGATGCTTTGACCGGCTGATGCACGGGAAACATGTTTTGTGCTCATTAGAGGACTCTTGGAAGCAGATTCGCCCATCATGGCAACGTCAATTGTCTTCTGGCACATAACGCATCTTGCTCGGTGAGGATTCGTTATATCCGGCCTCACCCAAAGACGACACTCATCGTTAGGGCCCTTCCTTTTCTGCGATTCTGCCATTCTGCAAAAATTCGTGGAATTGTGGGTCTGCCGCAGAATATGAGGTTTTGCGCAGAATTGTGCAGAAACCGCATGCTTAACTCAGTTTATGCACGAGATGAACTGACTTTGCTCGCACCGGATAAGGCCCCACCTGTGTGCTCAACAAGTGTGAACAACCCTCTGACTCCTCTCTCTAACCCTCAACTCTATGGGGTTCAGGAGTGGAATGCAAACGCTGACCCCTGCTTTGGTGTCGATAGCTGTCAAGTACCTCCATGGGACAGTAAACTCTGTACATGCAGAGAAGTCACTTAGCAAGTACAATTTGATAGTCAGTGACAAACGTCACTCCCACTCAGAAGAAAGTACGATGTATCTTGTTATGCTAAGTCACAAAAGTTTTTGGTCCCCCCCTACACTAACAGCTAACAGAGAGCATTTTCTGTCTGAACTAGGGCAATTTGCCTTTTACCATGGAAAAATGCAGAATTCATAGTTCCCTGCTGTGGAATTCAGGATTTGCCGCAGCGGAAAAACAAGGGCCTTACTCATCGTGTTCAAGCCATGATGCCCGGAATTTACATTTCCCACCCGGCACTTGCTCACGTCCACTACGGGTGTCAATGCCAACGTCACGCAAAATCCGAAACTATATGCAATGCAAACTACGCGCAGACGGCGACCGCGTGGTGTGCCGGGATTAGTCTCCGAGGAGCAGCTCCGTCCATTGGATCTGTTGCTGTGACAAGACTCGGTCGGGTTTTCAAGGAATAGAAGGAGTGATTCCATATTCAAGGAGGTTCAAGGGCCCTTCAATAGAATTTTTAGAATTCAAGGGTATTCAGGGATTTCAAGGGCCTGTGCAAACCTCTGACCACATAATTTGGAAAACTGGCTCGTATCCCGCTTAATTCGCAAGTGTCCTACTACTAGAATTTCGTCATCTCCCATTGGCTTCCAACCCACGCAACAACGCCCTGCCATAAGAACCACGTGTTTGCTCCCTTGTTGACTTCCTTTTCCCAGCTGCCAAATGTAGCACGACCTCCTCGCGCTTCCTTGCCTCCCATCGCCCCAGCTGTGCTGCCATTACGGATTATGTGAACCCTGTTTTGGCTTCACGACCTCCTCGCGCTTCCTTGCCTCCCATCGCCCCAGCTGTGCTGCCATTACGGATTATGTGAACCCTGTTTTGGCTTCACGGCCTCCTCGCGCTTCCTTGCCTCCCATCGCCCCAGCTGTGCTGCCATTACGGATTATGTGAACCCTGTTTTGGCTTCACGGCCTCCTCGCGCTTCCTTGCCTCCCATCGCCCCAGCTGTGCTGCCATTACGGATTATGTGAACCCTGTTTTGGCTTCACGGTCTCCTCGCGCTTCCTTGCCTCCCATCGCCCCAGCTGTGCTGCCATTACGGATTATGTGAACCCTGTTTTGGCTTCACGACCTCCTCGCGCTTCCTTGCCTCCCATCGCCCCAGCTGTGCTGCCATTACGGATTATGTGAACCCTGTTTTGGCTTCACGACCTCCTCGCGCTTCCTTGCCTCCCATCGCCCCAGCTGTGCTGCCATTACGGATTATGTGAACCCTGTTTTGGCTTCACGACCTCCTCGCGCTTCCTTGCCTCCCATCGCCCCAGCTGTGCTGCCATTACGGATTATGTGAACCCTGTTTTGGCTTCACGACCTCCTCGCGCTTCCTTGCCTCCCATCGCCCCAGCTGTGCTGCCATTACGGATTATGTGAACCCTGTTTTGGCTTCACGACCTCCTCGCGCTTCCTTGCCTCCCATCGCCCCAGCTGTGCTGCCATTACGGATTATGTGAACCCTGTTTTGGCTTCACGACCTCCTCGCGCTTCCTTGCCTCCCATCGCCCCAGCTGTGCTGCCATTACGGATTATGTGAACCCTGTTTTGGCTTCACGACCTCCTCGCGCTTCCTTGCCTCCCATCGCCCCAGCTGTGCTGCCATTACGGATTATGTGAACCCTGTTTTGGCTTCACGACCTCCTCGCGCTTCCTTGCCTCCCATCGCCCCAGCTGTGCTGCCATTACGGATTATGTGAACCCTGTTTTGGCTTCACGACCTCCTCGCGCTTCCTTGCCTCCCATCGCCCCAGCTGTGCTGCCATTACGGATTATGTGAACCCTGTTTTGGCTTCACGACCTCCTCGCGCTTCCTTGCCTCCCATCGCCCCAGCTGTGCTGCCATTACGGATTATGTGAACCCTGTTTTGGCTTCACGACCTCCTCGCGCTTCCTTGCCTCCCATCGCCCCAGCTGTGCTGCCATTACGGATTATGTGAACCCTGTTTTGGCTTCACGACCTCCTCGCGCTTCCTTGCCTCCCATCGCCCCAGCTGTGCTGCCATTACGGATTATGTGAACCCTGTTTTGGCTTCACGACCTCCTCGCGCTTCCTTGCCTCCCATCGCCCCAGCTGTGCTGCCATTACGGATTATGTGAACCCTGTTTTGGCTTCACGACCTCCTCGCGCTTCCTTGCCTCCCATCGCCCCAGCTGTGCTGCCATTACGGATTATGTGAACCCTGTTTTGGCTTCACGACCTCCTCGCGCTTCCTTGCCTCCCATCGCCCCAGCTGCGGATTATGTGAACCCTGTTTTGGCTTCACGACCTCCTCGCGCTTCCTTGCCTCCCATCGCCCCAGCTGCGGATTATGTGAACCCTGTTTTGGCTTCACGACCTCCTCGCGCTTCCTTGCCTCCCATCGCCCCAGCTGTGCTGCCATTACGGATTATGTGAACCCTGTTTTGGCTTCACGACCTCCTCGCGCTTCCTTGCCTCCCATCGCCCCAGCTGTGCTGCCATTACGGATTATGTGAGCCCTGTTTTGGCTTCACGACCTCCTCGCGCTTCCTTGCCTCCCATCGCCCCAGCTGTGCTGCCATTACGGATTATGTGAGCCCTGTTTTGGCTTCACGACCTCCTCGCGCTTCCTAGCCTCCCATCGCCCCAGCTGTGCTGCCATTACGGATTATGTGAACCCTGTTTTGGCTTCACGACCTCCTCGCGCTTCCTAGCCTCCCATCGCCCCAGCTGTGCTGCCATTACGGATTATGTGAACCCTGTTTTGGCTTCACGACCTCCTCGCGCTTCCTAGCCTCCCATCGCCCCAGCTGTGCTGCCATTACGGATTATGTGAACCCTGTTTTGGCTTCACGACCTCCTCGCGCTTCCTAGCCTCCCATCGCCCCAGCTGTGCTGCCATTACGGATTATGTGAACCCTGTTTTGGCTTCACGACCTCCTCGCGCTTCCTCGCCTCCCATCGCCCCAGCTGTGCTGCCATTACGGATTATGTGAACCCTGTTTTGGCTTCACGACCTCCTCGCGCTTCCTCGCCTCCCATCGCCCCAGCTGTGCTGCCATTACGGATTATGTGAACCCTGTTTTGGCTTCACGACCTCCTCGCGCTTCCTCGCCTCCCATCGCCCCAGCTGTGCTGCCATTACGGATTATGTGAACCCTGTTTTGGCTTCACGACCTCCTCGCGCTTCCTCGCCTCCCATCGCCCCAGCTGTGCTGCCATTACGGATTATGTGAACCCTGTTTTGGCTTCACGACCTCCTCGCGCTTCCTCGCCTCCCATCGCCCCAGCTGTGCTGCCATTACGGATTATGTGAACCCTGTTTTGGCTTCACGACCTCCTCGCGCTTCCTCGCCTCCCATCGCCCCAGCTGTGCTGCCATTACGGATTATGTGAACCCTGTTTTGGCTTCACGACCTCCTCGCGCTTCCTCGCCTCCCATCGCCCCAGCTGTGCTGCCATTACGGATTATGTGAACCCTGTTTTGGCTTCACGACCTCCTCGCGCTTCCTCGCCTCCCATCGCCCCAGCTGTGCTGCCATTACGGATTATGTGAACCCTGTTTTGGCTTCACGACCTCCTCGCGCTTCCTCGCCTCCCATCGCCCCAGCTGTGCTGCCATTACGGATTATGTGAACCCTGTTTTGGCTTCACGACCTCCTCGCGCTTCCTCGCCTCCCATCGCCCCAGCTGTGCTGCCATTACGGATTATGTGAACCCTGTTTTGGCTTCACGACCTCCTCGCGCTTCCTCGCCTCCCATCGCCCCAGCTGTGCTGCCATTACGGATTATGTGAACCCTGTTTTGGCTTCACGACCTCCTCGCGCTTCCTCGCCTCCCATCGCCCCAGCTGTGCTGCCATTACGGATTATGTGAACCCTGTTTTGGCTTCACGACCTCCTCGCGCTTCCTCGCCTCCCATCGCCCCAGCTGTGCTGCCATTACGGATTATGTGAACCCTGTTTTGGCTTCACGACCTCCTCGCGCTTCCTCGCCTCCCATCGCCCCAGCTGTGCTGCCATTACGGATTATGTGAACCCTGTTTTGGCTTCACGACCTCCTCGCGCTTCCTCGCCTCCCATCGCCCCAGCTGTGCTGCCATTACGGATTATGTGAACCCTGTTTTGGCTTCACGACCTCCTCGCGCTTCCTCGCCTCCCATCGCCCCAGCTGTGCTGCCATTACGGATTATGTGAACCCTGTTTTGGCTTCACGACCTCCTCGCGCTTCCTCGCCTCCCATCGCCCCAGCTGTGCTGCCATTACGGATTATGTGAACCCTGTTTTGGCTTCACGACCTCCTCGCGCTTCCTCGCCTCCCATCGCCCCAGCTGTGCTGCCATTACGGATTATGTGAACCCTGTTTTGGCTTCACGACCTCCTCGCGCTTCCTCGCCTCCCATCGCCCCAGCTGTGCTGCCATTACGGATTATGTGAACCCTGTTTTGGCTTCACGACCTCCTCGCGCTTCCTCGCCTCCCATCGCCCCAGCTGTGCTGCCATTACGGATTATGTGAACCCTGTTTTGGCTTCACGACCTCCTCGCGCTTCCTCGCCTCCCATCGCCCCAGCTGTGCTGCCATTACGGATTATGTGAACCCTGTTTTGGCTTCACGACCTCCTCGCGCTTCCTCGCCTCCCATCGCCCCAGCTGTGCTGCCATTACGGATTATGTGAACCCTGTTTTGGCTTCACGACCTCCTCGCGCTTCCTTGCCTCCCATCGCCCCAGCTGTGCTGCCATTACGGATTATGTGAACCCTGTTTTGGCTTCACGACCTCCTCGCGCTTCCTTGCCTCCCATCGCCCCAGCTGTGCTGCCATTACGGATTATGTGAACCCTGTTTTGGCTTCACGACCTCCTCGCGCTTCCTTGCCTCCCATCGCCCCAGCTGTGCTGCCATTACGGATTATGTGAACCTTGTTTTGGCTTCACGACCTCCTCGCGCTTCCTCGCCTCCCATCGCCCCAGCTGTGCTGCCATTACGGATTATGTGAACCCTGTTTTGGCTTCACGACCTCCTCGCGCTTCCTCGCCTCCCATCGCCCCAGCTGTGCTGCCATTACGGATTATGTGAACCCTGTTTTGGCTTCACGACCTCCTCGCGCTTCCTCGCCTCCCATCGCCCCAGCTGTGCTGCCATTACGGATTATGTGAACCCTGTTTTGGCTTCACGACCTCCTCGCGCTTCCTCGCCTCCCATCGCCCCAGCTGTGCTGCCATTACAGATTATGTGAACCCTGTTTTGGCTTGCTTTCGTTGAGATCCACTTCGAAGTCCGCTTCATGCCTGTGGGCTGTGTAAACAGCCCACGGGTGAAGTGCAATACGCTGACGATGAAAGAAAATGTGTCAATAACCGCTTCGGCGAGATCTGTAACGTGCTGTAACCTCCTGCCAGTGATGCAAGCTCCGAGGAGGGCTTAGTGTCTTTCGAAGAGTACGCCAGGACAGGGTTCTTTGTTGAAGTGCGTGGGGGAAGAGGGAAATCCAATGTGTATAAACTGACATTTTGGGGGGCGATCATCTAACTGCCCCCTCCCTTGGATCTGCCACAGCCTGTGCCAGAACTCTCACAGGAGACATTGTTCTGAACATGGCTCACGTAAATGAACTGAGTGGCAACAGCAATGAATCTACTTGAGAGTCGTCATTTTTGGAAGTTTGTTAAGCCAACGGTGCACGCAGCGGTACAATGGACTTCGTAGCCGTCTCAAACGAACGGTGACGTGCGATGTCATTTTTAGAATGCGGCGGACTAACGTAAAAGAAGTCTTCGGCAAATAAATGTATTCTCCCTCACTATGTGCCCAGGTTCGCTTAATTCGAACGCCTTCATTCAAATTTTTTTAGATGTCCACGCAACTTCGAATTAATGACGTTCTACTGTATAATTAGGGCCTGACTTTTTAGGGTTAAACCCGTATCCGCCCGATATTTACCCCCCGAATGAAATCTGTAAAATTCGGGTTTGACCCGAATCTACCCGAAAACATCCGGGTCGCGTGGCACGCTCATAAGCGTGCATTAAAATAAAGTTTGATAACATTGCTAAACATTAGTTCCATGTTAAGACAAATTTTTATTAAACAAAAAAAAATCACCCGAATACACCCGAATTCCTGACGACAGAATATGCCGTAACGGGATTTAACCCGAATACACCCGAATTTTCAAATGAAAAATATCACCCGATATTTACCCCCCGAATTTGGCCAAAAATAAAACCCGAAAAAGTCAGGCCCTATGTATAATGGGGTGTAATGCTGGGGCTTTCCCCTTTGTGCTTCCTGCAAATCATGCTTCCCCTACTCCTTAGAGTGGAGAGGTGAGCACACGAACTATTCTCTTGAAATTGTGGCTGGTTGTTGCAATACAGATGATGCAAGATGGGATGCAAGCGAAATCTGGCTTGTGACTATATCAAGGAATAGCCAGATTTTGAGCCGTTCACATTTCCAGGTGATTATTATATACATGTTGTTGTTTGCAAGTTATGTCATAAAATGGTAAGCATTTTTGAAAGGCAGCTTCTCATTCTTTTTGTGAGTATGTGGTTTCAACGCTGTTACATTTTCTCTGAATTTCAGGTATTAATTCAATTGTAAAATAATATTGACCAAAAACTATGTATCCTTGGGGAAATAATACACTCCCAATATGTTAAAAAATAAACTCCAAAAACTGCAGCCATGGTGAATACTGTTACATTCTTCCCATACATGCCCTTATAGGGCCCTTGGGATTTAATAAATGAAATACATGAAATGAAATGTGCAAACTTAATGAAGTATACTGTACCGTGCCATTGAAGGTAAGAAAGACAACCAAGGACTTGTCTTCTGAAAGCACAGGGTGTCTTGCAACCAGTGTCAGGAAGCGTTTCAGGGCACGTCGCCTTTCCTCTATAAACTGTGCATCTGCTGCAAAGTTCACATGGCCAAGCTCATCACCAGGTCATTACCATCAGCATATTACAGACAGTAAATGAGAAAACATGCATAACAGCATACTTCGAAGAAACTACCAGTGATACTTTCAAGATATAATTGAGGGCACTGACACCTATACCTTGCCCTCCTGTTCAGAAATTCACTACAGAAGATCTCTTACCTATTGCCCGTTTTGGTGGTAGTATAGGAACAGCTCGGTAAGGAAAGCGCTGCAGAAGTACTTCATGTAGAGCTATGAAGTCGTTGTACCGCCGATGCACTGTTGAGCTGAACCTCTATGGGCATAACAATATTTGCTAAGTTAGTGATATTAATATGAATCCTGAGAAATAAAAATACTTTTACAACTCCATCAAAAGGAATCATGTTGGGGTGAACATCAAAATGTGAAGCACACACTAAAGCCTCTAATGTTAGCCTAAGAACAATTAAAATTTTGTTTTTTTTTAAGTTCACTAAACTACTAAACTATAACAATACAAATAAACTAAAAATGCTGAGGAAGAAGCCATTTACACGCTAGCACCACTATGTCACTAGCTGTGTCATCCTTTCTGCTTCTATAACTTTGACATTTGTGTAATGTTAAAGAGTATAACTACAATCTGGGGGCTTTCAGGTTTTCCACCCTAATTTCTATAATAAATCAATAAATTATTTTCAATCTACGCCACATTCTGTGAGCACAACACCCAGCGGATACGCGAGGCTTTCGCACACGCTGATTCATTAAAATGTCGCCACAAACAAATAATTTTTAATGTATCAGGGAAAGATAGTTGCACAGCATCCAAAAAAATGGTGATTTTATGGTGATTTTATGGTGATTTTCAGTCAAAGGAGTTCAAACAGGACATGTTTTATGACACTGCTTCTTGAATCAGGGCAAATATTCGCTTGTCACTGGGAATATTAATATGAAAGGAATATACGAAAAGGACACACCATGGTTCCCGTAATCAACGAGTCTCACGAACCACTAATTGTTAAGAAAGACCTTTCCTTTGGACGAGCAGAACCAGTTCAAATTATGTGCTCCCGAGGACACTATGCTGATGGATGATGGCTAATGAAACAGGCTAAGAAACAGATGACCCCTAAGGAAAACACTTGCGATGTGCTACCTGTACGCAACGCAGGTGTGGCACAGCGCATAACCCAAGAGAATGCTAGGGGGGGGCTAACATTACGCAGTCATAGAAAAAAGAACACTTGAAAATGCTGAGTGAGTGCAGATGTTTCACCATGAATCTAAATAATGAACCAGGAAAAACTGACATCACATCTATGATCATTGAAGAGGTCGAGGGTTGGGAACCACCTTACAGCAGACCATATCATATCGTGCCACCCATGACCAAGGGGAACAGTTGCACCGCATAATGACAAGTTAAAAGCATCAGGGACTGTTAGAGATTCCACTTCTCCCTACGCGAGTCCCTGCCTTCTGGTGAAGAAAAACGGCGAATTCAGGAAGGTGGTAGACTATAGGCGGCTGAACCAACAGAGGAAGGAGGACAGGTGTCCATTACCAATAACCTACGTCCAGTTGGACCGATTGAGTGGCAGTGAGTATTTCATGACGCTCGATTTGGCAAGCAGTTCCAAGCAAGTGCCCGTAGAAGAGGAGTCCGTCCCTAAAATGGCATTCATGACGCCAGATGAATACCTCTATATGAGCTTCGGTCTCAGTAACATACCCAGTGTATTTCAGAGACTGATTAACAAGGCACTAGGACCTCTTCAGATTTCAAACCGCTGTGTGTTCCCTTGATGACATACTCGTTCTGAGCAGAATACTTGAAGAGGGAATGTCAGCACTTAGAAGAGTTCACGAGGCTCTGAAAAAAGCCAACATGACACTAAAGCTGCAGAAATTAGACTTTTTAATTGAGGAGGTCAGTGTTTTGGGATTTCGAATAATGAAGAATGGCACACAACCAGGGGAAATAAAAGAAGAGTCTGTACGCCAGTACCCCCCAGCCGAAAGATGTCCGCAAAGTACGACAGTTACTTGGACTAATCAGCTACTTTCGAAGATTCATTCCTCGACATGCTCTCAAAGCAGCACCCCTCACAGAGCTCACAAAGAAAAATGCACCCTTCATTTGGGTAGTGTTGGGAAATATCATAGTTGTCTGCTGACTCCCAATGCATACTGGGCAACCTACAAAGACAAAATATAGAAGAACCTCGCTAATTCGATCTCGCTTAATTCGAAGGATTGCTGCGGTCCCTACTTCACGCGTTGTAACCTGACCGCATAATTTGAAGAAAACTGGTCCGTATCCCGCTTAATTCGTAAGTTTCCTCATGACTTTCATCATCTTCCATCAGCTTTCAACCCACTCAACAACGATCTGCCATAAAAACCACATGCTTGCTCCCTTGCTGACTTCCCTTTCCCAGCCACCAATCCCACGGCGCAACCTCCTCGCTCCTCGCGCTTCCTTGATGTGTCAGCCAGTGTCCCAGCTGTGCTGCCATTAAGAATTATGAGAACGCTTTCTGGATTGCTTTCGTTTCATGCTTTTGTTGAGATCCACTTCCAAGTTCGGTGGGCTGCGGAGCCAGCCCACGGGTGAAGCACAAGACGCTGATGATGAAAGAAAAGTGGAGATCATCGCAGCCGCGACATCTGCAATGTGCTGTAAGCTCCTGCCGGTGATGCAAGCTCCGAGGAGGGCTTCACATCTTTCGAAGAGCATGCCAGGATAAAATCGTCCTGAAGACGGCTCGCACAAATGAACAGAGTAACGATGGCGGGTGCGAGGAATCTGCACACACCCTGTCGCGCGTGCAGCGATATGATGGACTTTGTGGCCCATCTTCAAGCGGCAGATGGAGATAAGCGATTTCTTCGACAAATAAATATATTTTCCTTCACCATGTGCCCAGGTTCGCTTAATTCGAATGCCTGCTTAATTCAAAATTTCTTCACCGTCCAGACGACTTCGAATTAATGAGGTTCTACTGTACTGTGGTCATCGATGAGATCTTACCAAGTAACACGTATCACAGTCAAACTGCTTTAGAGCGAACGCCTTTTTATATAATTGGGTGTTTACGTCGCGAGACAACAGATCGAACACCTTTTTTAACGAAAGTACAGTAAACCCTCGTTATATCGAAGTCGGCGGGACCGCAAAAAAATTTGATATAAGCGGTATTTCCATAGAAGTGGAGACACTTGAAAAACGGTACACTCAGACACAGGGAATAGCAAAAACGCCGTCAAATCGCGACAGTATTTTATTGTCGTTCAAAAAACGTAGTTAGTTGGGTTTGTCACGTGGCCTCGCTCCCGGCAAGGAGTCGTTCCTCGAGTTTCCTCAGGCACGTCATCAATTCATAGTCACCGCCACTGCACTCTACTTTGTTGCGAATCAACCGCAACATATTGCGTGTCTCCGCTGCCGTAGGGATTTCACGCGGTCCCTCAGACTCGTCGTCCGAGGCTCCTTCGTTGACGTCCATGTGACCGACGATGATGTCCACAATTTCGGCATCCGTCACAGGACTGACGACCGGAACGTTCGTACCCACTCGCGCAAAGGAGTCGAAATCATCATCCACTTCTTGCCCCACAAGATCGTGCACTCTTCTGTAGAGGCTCTCAGATTCCTCCCTGTCATCCAGTTCAACTGGCTGAGCCGCGGCACGTGCGTGGCAAAAACCCGCATGCGCGAAGCAATTCACAATCTTTGCTCCTTCCAGGTCCCTCCACGAACGGCAAATCAGATGAATTGCACCAAGGAGATCAATGCTGTAGCCCTTGTTACAGTCGTACGCAAGCAACATGCGCTGAAGAAGGCTTTTCCGGTACAGCCTCCTCGTCATTTCAATGATGCCCTGGTCCATAGGCTGCAAAACGGACGTGGTGTTGCCTGGCAGGAACTCCACAGTAATGGCCTTAAGATTTTCAATTTTGCCGTGGCTCGGGCAGTTGTTGATGATGAAGAGTACCTTCCGTTGTTTTGCATGGAATTTGCGGTCCAAAAGCCGTACGTAGTCCTCGAAGATGGCTGCTGTCATCCAAGCACGCTTGTTACTCCTGTAGACGCAGTCCTTGGGCAGAGTTGCGCCACGAAAGCAGCGCGGTTTTCCAGCCTTGCCCAGTATTCGCAATGGCAGTTTGTCGTCCCCAGTAGCATTAGCTCCAAAGAGGACAGTGATGCGTTCCTTGCTTTGCTTGGCGCCTGACGAAGAGCCGTCCGCAGTTGTGTACGTCCGCTTGGGCAGGAGTTTGTAGAACAACGCAGCTTCGTCAAGATTGTAAATATCCCTGTCCGGGTACACTTCTAGAAGTTCCAAAAGCCGATTTCGTCGCCATGTATCCAGGGTGTCCTGGTTCACGGCACCACTTTCACCGTTGATGGGTGTGCTTCGTACAGCATGCCGCTTTTCGAAGCGCTCGAGCCAGCCATTACTGCATTTGAAGTCCGGCATACCCAATTGCAAAGCTAGCGCCTCCGCCTTTGCGATGAGCGCGTGTCCGTGCACAGGGAGGTTCGCAGACCTGGCGTTCTTCAACCACTCAAGTAGGGCAGCTTCCACCTCTGGATACTTTGAACCTCGGTCACGCTTTCTCTTGCTTGAGAAATTCTTCTCGAAACCGTTGAAGACGTCCTGCTTGTTCTTCAGAATGGTCGACAGCGTTGACGCCGGTATGTTGAACTCCTTGGCGATGACAGATTTGCTCTTCTCACCTTTTTCCACTGCGCGGATGAGGTACCTTTTGCTCGAGGGTTAAGCACTTCCGCGGAGCCATGGTGCGAAAGAGACAAAAGACTACACCAGCACTTGCCAAATGGACAATGAACCGCGCAAAACAAAACCACATGAGAAGTGCCCACGTGTTAAGGCGGCCACATGACTGGTCTTTCCCTTTCCCTTTACCATGTCAATGAACCGTCTTCCTGCGTCCTACTTTCCCGCTCCTCCCTCATTGTACAGAAGGAAAAGAGGTTGCAGTGTGATTGTGCAACGTTGTGCAAGGGGAAAAACAAAGAAAAGAAGGAAACGCGGCCTTCGGGAATGTTCTGCGTGGTAACCAGTAGCCGATGGCAGGCGCGCCCTTCGAAATATGCGGAGTTCGCTGCCCTCGCGCTTCGAATAATCCGGTTGAATATACATGTAAATGCACGAGGACTTCGCCGTACTTCGAATAAAGCGATAATTCGAATAAAGCGATAATTCGATATAACGAGGGTTTACTGTACTAGTAGAACAAATTTTTTCGCGGCCCCGCCATAGCCCCATAGGACTAATGTATTTTTCAAACATCTAGTACGAATTTCTTTACAACGAAAATGCCTTAACAACGAACAAAAATGCGGCCCCTTCAACGTAGTTTCCAACAGATACAATGAAGCTCCTCAAGAGAGTTCGGCGGGTTTTACGAGGATTATACGTACATACCAAGTTTTTCTCCCAGTGCGGGCCCCCTCCTTTATGATCTACGTTTCCAAGTTTTGTCGTGAGAAAGGGGTGACATCACCAGATAATCCGTCACAAAGTCTCCCGGGCAATTCCCGGTCACCTTGGAGTGCGAAGCCCGATCGACCTCCTTTCTGACCTGAGTTCACAGCTTCCAGCTCCTTTATGATCTACGTTTCCAAGCTTTGTCCGGGGAAAGGGGTGACACCATCAGATGATCCATCACAGAGCCTCCCTGGGCAATTCCTGGTCGCCTTGGAGTTCAAAGCCCGATCGACCTCCTTTCTGACCTGAGTTCACAGCTTCCAGCTCCTTTATGATCTACGTTTCCAAGCTTTGTCCGGGGAAAGGGGTGACACCATCAGATGATCCATCACAGAGCCTCCCTGGGCAATTCCCGGTCGCCTTGGAGTTCAAAGCCCGATCGACCTCCTTTCTGACCTGAGTTCACAGCTTCCAGCTCCTTTATGATCTACGTTTCCAAGCTTTGTCCGGGGAAAGGGGTGACACCATCAGATGATCCACCACAGAGCCTCCCTGGGCAATTCCTGGTCGCCTTGGAGTTCAAAGCCCGATCGACCTCCTTTCTGACCTGAGTTCACAGCTTCCAGCTCCTTTATGATCTACGTTTCCAAGCTTTGTCCGGGGAAAGGGGTGACACCATCAGATGATCCATCACAGAGCCTCCCTGGGCAATTCCTGGTCGCCTTGGAGTTCAAAGCCCGATCGACCTCCTTTCTGACCTGAGTTCACAGCTTCCAGCTCCTTTATGATCTACGTTTCCAAGCTTTGTCCGGGGAAAGGGGTGACACCATCAGATGATCCATCACAGAGCCTCCCTGGGCAATTCCTGGTCGCCTTGGAGTTCAAAGCCCGATCGACCTCCTTTCTGACCTGAGTTCACAGCTTCCAGCTCCTTTATGATCTACGTTTCCAAGCTTTGTCCGGGGAAAGGGGTGACACCATCAGATGATCCATCACAGAGCCTCCCTGGGCAATTCCTGGTCGCCTTGGAGTTCAAAGCCCGATCGACCTCCTTTCGAGTTCACAGCGTCCAGTGCAGACCAGGACAGCAGCATTCACGAAGAGTTCGTTGTGGCGGCCAGTTGTGCTATGCTGTGCTATGCTTGCGGATGCTAGAGAAAATTCTCGTCAACATCGAAGCAAAAGTTCCAAAACCAACAAACATAGATATCCGCCAGGCCATTGAAATGTTGGCTGGCGCATGGCGGAGTGTGACGCAAGAGGTTGTTGAAAATTGCTGGCGCAAAGCGGGGTTCATCGAGTCAAGAGACGACGAGGAAGACGACGGAACTATTTTCAACGCAGCTAACTGTTGTGACGAGCCTGAATCCTTGCAGAGGGCATGGGTAGGATATGCAAGAAGGATCAACCTCCCGGAAAACTTGCTTGCAGAGGACTTCGTGAGTGCCGATGAGCACGTTGCTGCACGTGCGTCACAATCCGAAACCGATATAATTGCTGAAGTTCAGATGGAGAAAGACAGAATTGGAAGCGAAGAGGAAGAAAGCCAAGATGAAGAAAATGAAGAAGCGCCAACTGTGACTGCTACCGAGCCGCTACAGATGATAGATAAACTGCAGCGGTTTCTTTCTTCTTGTAACAACGTGCCTGAAGCACACTTTGGAAGCATGGACAATCTGCGTATTTACTGTTCAGAGAATGCAATGAAAGCACTTGTTCAAAAAAAGGCTAACTGATTTCTTTGTGCGCAAATAAATGTGTTCTGTAAGTGCATATTAACAATTTGAGTGGTCTCTCCCTTCTTGTTTTTATGGTTATCGCCAGTGCGGACCGAGCGAAGCGGAAATGTAAACAAACAAGATGGCGGACATCCCCTTTAACGAAGTGACCTTTACTACGAAATTTTTTCGCGGTCCCCTGAGCTTCGTTCTAAAGGAGCTTGACTGTAATACAGTTGAATCAAGCATCCAAACATATAAACTGCACTACAGCGCATGCTGGCCAACTAAAACTATGGCATGCTACCTGGGAAACGAATGAGGTACTGTATAAGTAGGGTAGTTTCATTTATAATCGAATGATGCCCGCCGGTCACATTTTTTATTTCTCTAAAAAAAGATATATGTTATCCCACCCACAAAGAGATGCAAAAGGTGCCTGACCGCAGGTCTCTGCGATGTTTTCTTTTCCGTCCACGGCGCTTCGAAGCAACCGGCGTGATTTCGCGGCTTAAATATTTTCCAACTTTGTGGCCTTGTATCTCTTGAACGAGATGTCCCATTTCAACAATTTTTTTTTGCTGAGAGAGTGGATGGTGCACGTTCCACCGTGGGCTATTAAATTTATATTGTCAAGAGAAAAGTATACGAAAAAAAATTCCAAAAACGCAACAGGGAACCGTTTTACCGCAGGTTTGGAAGGTCATGGCCACAGCGCTGGATCTCCGACTGTGATGTTCTTCGCATGAGCAGAAAGATCATTCTTTGCTCTTTCGTTTGACGTCAAACACATTGCTTTATCTTCAGTCATTATTCCGTAACAACGCCGTGAACACGGAAGGGTAGGGGAAAATTCTCATTTTCACGGCAGTTTTTACCCAAAAAGGACATCTTGAAATTTTCCAATATTTCGTACTAACATAGCTGAGACATAACTCTTTCACGATATGCAATAAAATGTTTGCTTATTTTGGTCCAAGAGGGTGCACAATTTTTTTTTTGCACCCCTATAGGCAGCGCTCGCAGGGGTCAGACAGACGTATAAAGAGTGGACTTCTACCCCACCCCCTGATTTTTTGCTTTCGGTGAGGGTGCCGTCATGCCGAAGGACAATTATAGTAATATGAACAGATCACTGTGATGTCCACAGACAAGCAAAAGTTCGTTGCTTAGGCTTTCCCACCCGGTTAATCCCTGTGGAGTTGTTCAAATACTGCAAGAGTGTTGCCTGTTACGTGCTTGAGGGAAATGGGGTATGGGAACATGACATTTGTAAATACTGTGGCTTTACCGAACCGAAGCGCGTGTGAACGTGCGTGTGAACAAAGACGGAATTTGAAACACTCAGGTGATATGCCACGATGCCGACAGATCGCCCAAGGACTGGTTGCCTGGTCTTCCTGGGAATGATAGGACATGTCCGGTCCCTTATTTCTTTAAGGTGAACTCCTTTTAGAAATATTATTTGAAGGAGTTAGCCTTCCAATGGGTGAGAAAGTCGGGCCGCTGCGTGGGAAAAGATGGTCTTTAGGCGTCTACGGGGTTCCCGCCGCTGTCCACATTTTAAGACAAGGGCCGTGCTTTCCTCGATGCTACGTTTGGATTTCGTTTTGTCGTCCGCGTAGCGTGTACTTCTGCGCTCCCCATGGCCAGCCATAGCCACACCAGAAGTCGACTATACTGCACGGGCTAAACTCAACACCAAAAGAAAAAAATACCCTGGAACAAGAACTTCAGGCTGGTATCGTTGATAGGATCAGTGCTTTTGAATACCATCTTGAGCACCTCCGAGGCAGTTCATGTCATGTCCACGAAACCGACGAAATATGTGTGAACTGCTACAACACGTTTCGACTGCAGGTTGCTGAGGCAGGGCCTTCAGGTGAACAAGATCCTCCGGTTTCAAGCCCAGATGACGCTGACTTCACTGACCCCAACGAAATTGTGCAGACTGTGAACAGGATCATATCAGAGCAAGATATTGGTGTGAGCCCACTGAGGCACCCGTAGTAGACAAATTAGAAGAAACAGAAGTAGAAGAAACCAGCAAGTAACAAAACAAAATTACAAGAGAATAGACGTCTCGCGCTTCGGTTCGGCAAAGCCGCAGTATTTACAAATGTCATGTTCCCATGTCCGATTTCCTTCAAGCACGTAACCTTGAAGGGATTAACCGGGTGGGAAAGCCTAAGCAACGAACTTTTGCTTGTCTGCGGACGTAACAGTGGTCTGTGCATATTACTATAGTCGGCCTTCAGCATGACGGCACCCTCACCGAAAGCAAAAAAAAAAATCAGGGGGTGGGGTGGAAGTCCACTCTTTGTACGTCTATCTGACCCCTGCGAGCTCTGCCCAATAGGGGTGCGGAAAAAAAATTGCGCGCCCTCTGGGACCAAAATAAGCAAACATTTTATTGCATATCGTGAAAGAGCTATGTCTCAGCTATGTTACTACGAAATATTGGAAAATCTCAAGATGTCCTTTTTGGGTAAAAACTGCCGCGAAAATGAGAATTTTCCCCTACCCTTCCGTGTTCACGGCGTTGTTACGGGATAATGGCCGAAGATAAAGCAATGTGTTTGACGTCAAACGAAAGAGCAAAGAATGATCTTTCTGCTCATGCAAAGAATATCACAGTCGGAGATCCCGCGCTGTGGCCATGACCTTCCAAACGTGCGGTAAAACGGTTCTCTGTTGCATTTTCCGGATTTTTTTTCATATACTTTTCTCTTGACCATATTAATTTAATAGCCCACGGTGGAACATGCACCATCCACTCTCTCAGCAAAAAAAAATTGTTGAAATGGGACATCTCGTTCAAGAGATACAAGGCCACAAAGTTGGAAAATATTTAAGCCGCGAAATCGCGCCAGTTGCTTCGAAGCGCCGTGGACGGAGAAGAAAATATCGCAGAGACCTGCGGTCAGGCACCTTTTACATTTCTTTGTGGGTGGGATAACATATATTTTTTTCGAGAGAAATAAAAAATGTGACCGGCGGGCATCATTCGATTATAAATGAAACTACCCAGTAGTTATTTTTGCAAGGACCTATTTTTCGAGAAATTCGCGAACGCCCTTTTTTCGCGAATTTAAGGTCCCACAAAGTATTCGAACCAGTGACAGAAAAATACGAGAACGAAATATGTAAGAAATTTGACCCAGGACGCTGAGGCAACTTATGTACATGGGGTTCCTTACGCTATTAGAATGCATTGCCTCGCAAAGTTTTGAGTTCGCCGCTGCACCTGGAGACAGTAGTCCTGCCTTCACGTACGAATCCCGCGCGGATGTAGGCGTCCCGTGATTCCAGTTCCTTGTAAGCCTGGATCATCCAGCAAGCATTTATGCACTCTGCCACGCGGATAGGCCTTTGTAAAAGTTAGTGCATCACTATCGAGTGCCAATCGCACCTGCTCGATGCGATGACAAGAATGACGGGAGACAGGGCAGTTCGGCAATGACACAGATACAAGCTGAGTAGGACCCCCTAATCGCAGCCCTTTCATTCAGAAGTGCTCAAAAGGAAGACAAACTGAACAAGTTACCCAGTTGTTATACCTTTCATTAGCTTCTTCCAGGAAGTTCAAGGTGGAGGGCTCCAAAGATGCAGGGTCGACGCACCGCGATACCGCGAATTTAAGGTTCCGCGAATAATTGCCTGATCCTGGCTTCTCACAAATTCGCGAATTATTGAGCCCGCGAATTTAACCACTTACATAGTAGACGATGGTGACGGCGACGACAGCATTCAAACTGAATGAAGTGCACCACAGTTTCACAGTCACGAGAGTTATTTCTTTTATGAGTTATCATTCTATTTCTGAAGTCACCTGTGCTACCGAAAATGTGTGCTTTTTTTTAATGTTACATGTACAGTTCAATGCGTTGCAGTACTACACGTGTATTATTATTTTTATATTTTTTTTTTTTTTTAATTCCGCGTTAGTGCCGCGAAACAACTGTGGTTATGAGCGGCGTACAGACGTGGACAGACGAAGAGTGGACAGCAGCAAGGAGTGGGGGGGGTTAGTATGCGTCCTGGGCCAACTATAGGGGGAACTGTGCCGACATTCGTCTGGAAAGTCTTGGGAAAACCCAGGGAAAACCTGAGACAGCACAGCCAGTGACAGGATTCGAACCCGTGTCACCTCCCAGTCTCGGCGTGGAAAGCGATCACCCTAACCACTATACCATGGGAGCTGGTACCTGTATTATTCACAACAGTGTTATTAGCCATTGTGTAAGAAAACCGACGACAATGTATTTGAGATGTTTCAGCGTTACAGGCACGGCTTGAGTTATGTAGCGCAAACTAAATTTTTATACTATGTAAACTGTTTACCAATATGTTTTTCTGTCAGGATGTGTTTCCAGGTTGTTTCCATTTTTATTTTGTTGCAATGTCATACTCCTGAGCAGCATATGCACGAAGATGCTTTGTTTTGTTTCGAGGGCAAAACATGTTTAGGATGGCTGAATCTGGCTGCCCTCTGACACATCAGATATGTCAGGCACAAACATGGCAAGTACATGTGTTTACACTCATTGACATGTTGATCATAACTTGCAAGGGGGTACCACGGGCCAAGGTATACGCTTCCTCCGCAGGGTGGTATGTACCATACCCCCTCCCATCATATATCGTAACTCCCATAATATAATGCTCCGATTTCATTTACTGTACAGAGTGTGAGCTAAACGAATCTATTCTCCAAGTGTGAAGACGTGTTCTCTTGACTCTGCGTCCCTCTACCAGTGCGAGGCCTGGGCATATGTGCCCTATGACTACAACGAAGCTTCGCTTTGCACGAGTTAAGTGTATGATGGCTGCGAAGCTTACAGTACTGCTAACGGCTTTGGGCTTAACCCGGTATATGGCCCCCGGACGACGTTGCAAACATACAGGAAAACCTACTTTCTACCTGTAAAAACGAATACGCTGCTGAAACAGTGGTCGGTCACACAAGAAGCCACCATGTTGGATTTATCTGCCCTCTCCGCATCCCCAGTCAGGCCACTCAACATCAACCACAGTCAAGCCAATCCGATCCAGGGCATTCTGGAAGTAGGGACACTATGCACGCGTGTGTGTTCACACGTGGGCAGATGTAAGAAAACAGCGGACCACTAGGCTAAGGAGTACTCAGACTTGGAGGTGCAGAAAAAAAACTCACTTGGACGTTCCCTGTGGATCTGCATCCTCAGAATGTACCTTGGTTTGGTGATACAGCTATGTCGAAATTTCACCTGACCCAACAAGGAAACTGTATGATCACACCAGGGAGCATATGTAGAGTTGGACTTTTTAGGGTAAAACCCGATATCACCCGAATTTACCCCCCCGAGTGACTCACTAGGCAACCGGGTTTAACCCGAAAACTACCGGTCAGGGCTCGCCATCGCGCGGCTGTCATCGGAAACCTTGGCAGAAGCAAGCGCCGCCTTGGCGCCGAAAAAGCCTTCATTGCACATGTGCGTCGTAGCGCGATCTCTGTTTTTTGTTTTATTGTGCGGAGGAGACGCACGCGTTCTGTAGGGCGTAGTTTCATTCTTCGTGGTCTTGGCTTGGGCCGTATCGCCCCTGTCATGGGCCGGAAAAGGAAGAGTCTTGAAGACTGGACAGCGCAGTACGAGGACTTAAAGATCGTGAAGAAAGGTGACGGCGAAGACGTGCTCGCCTTCCGGTTCTGCCATTTAGTGCTTCCATCAGATCCGTCAAAGAAGCCTTATGATAGGGTTAAGGAACACCTCGCATCCGCAAGGCATGGCACGCTCAAAAGGAAAGTTGATGGAGAGCAGACATTGTTTGATGTCTGGTATCGCCAGCTGGACAGGGAGAAAAGTTCAGAAGGAGCCATCCACGAGTTCGTGCTCGCGATAGCGAAAAGCGGAATCAGCCTTGAACACGCTGACGGACAACTCGGCGAATTTGTCCGGAAATACTGCCCTGCTGCAAGAACTATGCAAGCAAGCCACCAGCTCCGTCGTAAACAACTGCTGGAGGTGTTCGATAACCACCTAGGAGACATTCGAGATGACGTCAAGGACTCAAAATTAAGTTTTATCGTTGACGAGTCACCTGATATAATGGGATACCCGACGGTGAATACGCTAATCTGTTTCTACAACCACCAGAAACGGCGAAAGGTCGTCTACCTCGTAGACGTAAAGCGACTGAAGCTATGCAATGCATATACTGTCGCAAATGTGCTTCGCGAAGTGTTGACATCCCTAGGCAAGTCGGTGACAGACGTGATAGCGATTTCAAGTGATTCTGCACAGTACATGCAAAGGATGGTGAAAGATGTGAACGACGAGGAAGCGGTAAAGATTCTGCGCATAAAGGATGTGCCTCACTTGATACACGTCGCTGTCGGAAATGCGATCACTTCAGAATGCGTCAGGGACCTTCAGCAGGTTGTCTTGAAATTCGGCGCCCTATTCAAGCACAGCAACCGACTCTACCAGGACTACCAGGAGTTGTGTAGCTCCAATGGCATCCCACTCCCTGATATGAAAAAAGCACCAGCAATCGTACCACAGTGGTGGTACAGCTTTTACAGATCACTGAAGGTGACACTCGAGATGTGGGACAGCCTCACAGAGCTTGTGGAAGCACACAGTGGTGGCAACACAAAGGTGGAGAAACTGAGAAGCCTGTTGACTGGCAGAAAGCAGGAGCTAGAGAGTGGGGAGGTGTTGCTCCCACAGTACAACCACCATGCCAATGTAAGACTTCAGGAAGTCCTTGCTGGCATTAAAGCCGGCACCAGTGACAAGGCCTGCCTCGTGCTGGGAATGTTGTCAAAGGATGTGAGAACCACTGTCAAGGCAGCTTGCCATATATTTTGCAACCACATCCTGAACAAGTGGAAAGATACCACTAGCAGGAACCTATCGGGCACTGCAGAAATGCTATCCCAGTTGTAAATGTGGCGAAAGGCTGCCATGTTAGACAAGACCTTCACAGCATCTATGACAAGGGACTTTGATTCCTACAAAGAACTGTTTTGCCTGGTCACAGATTGTGGCAATCAGCTCAAGTCTGAGTTTGAACAATATATGCTAGAAGACCCTCCCACAAATTATGACTTTGTAGTGCTCAACTATTGGAAGTCTGCATCATCTAGGTATCCAACCCTTGCGTCTGCAGCTCTGTCGTTACTTTGCATCCCAAATGGAAGCTGTGATGTGGAACGAAGCTTCAGCAGGATGCGGTATATGCAGGCGCCACAAAGAACTTTGATGGATGACGAACATCTGAAGGCCCAGCTGATATTACTGGTCAACAGCTGCTGAATACCATATCAGTGGTTGCAAGTTGCAAAAAGTTAATGTGCAAAAGGAACATGTGCAATAGTGCACTTGGAGTGGAGCATTATTACTGTAAAAGGATTTTGTCTTTCACAACTTTTTTTTGCATACTGCATTGAGCCTTTCATTTGTAACCACCCACACAACAGCAGCATTACAAAAATTTGTAATAAATAAAGAGTCTTGCATGCAGCTGTTTGGGTGTTACCCATTTGCTCTGACATTTTTTAGTTTTGGCAATTTGTAAAGATAATGTTTTTTTTTCACCCGAAAAGTACCCGAATAAACATATCTCACCCGATTTCACCATGTTTCCTTGTTCACAAAAAACACCCAATTTCCCCCCCCCCCCCCCCCTCAAACTGCCGGCAGCGAACTCGGGCGTGTCACCAAGAAGTACTGCCCCGCTATAAAAACTATGCCATTAGCGAAACAACTGAGGGAGAAGCACTTAGGCAATTTTTTTTTTTTTTTACAGCTGCACGCGTGTGTCGAAAAGGAGAATATCAGCATCATTGTAGACGAGTCGTCAGATGTTCTACGTGTTCCCACTGTGAACACACTGTGGTCAGCAACATGCTCACCTAACAGGGCTTGAAAGGCAGCACCTAATGTAGATGGAAATGTGACAAGCTGAGGTCTCGGACCCTTTACAGAAGCTCAGTGTCACCCACAAGTCTGAGTCATACAGATATTTGTTTTCAATGGCATACCTGCCAACCTGACAAACTCAAAATTCGGGAGATTGCGCGCAGCACGAAAAGGCACACATAAGAGAAACATGCGAGGTTTTTCTTCTGTTTGGTGAGCGCCGTCGGAGGAGACGAAACTACTGTATGAGGCTGGACTGATGATAGAACAAATAGCACATCTTCTCGAGAAACGTGAGATGCGAGAGAAGAAACACGGACACAATGAACCGCATAATCTACTGCGACCTCCAGTCATGCCGCAAAACACGTATTACGGGCTGTCTAATTCTTCAGGGATACGTTTGTGCAGCTTTTAAAGAAAAAAGCCCAAGGTTCCAATTTTCCGGCAGATTGAAGGGCACATCGGTACAATACGCCTTATTCACAACTGCTGCCATCTCGTGGCAGCGGCTGCGCCATGTTTGAGTATTCGGGCAGTCATGCTATGTGCGATTTCCAGTAACGGGACCAGCTGAAGCGTCGGCATCCTTGAAATTCAAGCTTTGTAGGATGACATGCAAACAGGAAGAATGCATAGCCTAGCTCATGAAGCTGACGTTTCTTTCGCAAATCTTCGTTATTGTCTTCTACAACGAACAAACAGCGAGCACGCTCGGCGTAGTTGCAACTTTGTGACTGAATCTCACGTCAAGTTGTGCACTTTAAGGACTCTGTTGCTTTTGTACATATGAATACTCAACTACTTGCCCGAAGCTTGCAGCACAGTATTACGTAGCAGGTCCCTATGTGCGTGTTTGTGCAGCATGGAGTGTCGATGGAATTATTACAGGACTCTCTGCTTAGGTGCTGGGTATGGGCATTTGAGCACCTTTGACACATTTTGCGTACCTTGAGTAAGATATCATATGTACTTTCATACCCGCACTAGTAACTGTTTGGTGCCAGACACTAAACAAAACGTGGATACATACTTTTAGAGATCGAAGTCATGTGGGGCTGAGTTTTCACACAAAGAAAGAGGGAGACACAAAAAAACATACTTTCTGTGATGATTTGACAATTTCCTCGCATGTTCTGTTGTTTTTCTTTATGATGCAAAGGCAGCAGCACAACTGGAGCACGTTGCTTTTGCTCTGATATCTGATGTGTCGTACTTGGTTATCTATTTGATACACAGCTCCTTTTCAAAAGTAATTATAGCAACAGTGGCCCAGACGGACACGCACCACTAAGAGAGACAGTGCACAAAGCTAATTTTCCCAATCATTTTCGAAATGCTGGTCTGGCAGCAAGCTTCCACAGCAAATTCAACACTCCTAACAATAAATATAGTCCTCTGTAGCTCGCGTATAGCATACACTTACTTCTAAAAGAAGCTGCCGTCATGCGAAACAATCGCAATCTAAGCATATGCTGACCGTGTACGTGTCACGTGCATTTTTAATTATTTTAGAGGCAATAATAGCCAACAGAAGGTTCACTTTGTTGGTATTGAGGCCAATATTGCCCTTTTGTGTGCACAGTGGCACGCAGTAGTAATGAGGCGTTGTCAGTCAACCTCTTGGGATGCCGCGTTATTGGCGATAAGCGATGTGGCGAAAACTGAAACCACTGGCAGCTATACTCAAACATGGTGCGTAAATGTAGTCTCAGTCTCTGCACGTGGATGGTGCGCGCTTATGCATAAGGCATATTGGGAGACTGAACGAAATTCGGGAGTCTCACGGATAATCCGGCAGAGTTGGCAGGTACGCAATGGTAACCAACAGTGAGAATATTAAACCAGAGTGATGACACATTGTGAATGTGCCTGATGATGTATGTCAACAAAAGGTAGAGTAGAGGCATCAAGCAATCCCCAGAGTTTGCTTGTTTACAATCTTACTTTAGTCAATGCTCAGCATTAACTTCCTAGCTCTTACTCTAGTTAATACGAAATGTTATTTTGTTTTGTTTTGGCATTTATGTGTACCTTTTTTCAACTCAAGTTTGCATCAACATAGTATTGAGGCATAAATCATGATTTTTACACCCTGAACTTCAGCAAATATAGCATAGAACATAGTAGAACGCAAGCTAGCTGGTGTATGTTATTTGCACAGGACATGACCCTGAAGAACAAGAAGCTGACTATGTTGTTCCAGCCTCAGAACATCAGTTCTTTCTTGTTCTTCAGTTGCCGCCTGCGTCGATCCCGTCGTATGAATGCGTGTATGAGTGTGCAAGAATGTAAGAGTGAAAGGAGGATGAGTGAGAGAGAGTGGCTGGTTGGTCCCTTCAGATGACGCACCCTGGAAGTTATTGAGAAGGCGTGTTAGCTTAGCTCAATTGGTAGAGCCCTGGACTGGCAATCCAGAAGATGTGGGTTCGAGTCCTACAGTTGGCTAACCTTTTCAGTGACTTTCATCTTTCATCATGACCCTGAGTTTGGGGTAAAGAAGCAGACGACACACGAAGTGGACAGGTTTACCCCAACGCTTCATGTCTTCTACAAGATTCAGCAAATATATTTCCCAAGAGCCTCTGACTTGTGTTATTATTTCCTCTCTGGCTGTTTACTGCTATTTCTCATTCCAGTTATTATACCTCATACCTAGGGACCCATGCCATTAATGTTATCAGGAAAATGGGGAGCCATTAACACAAGCAACGTACACTGTAATTTCAAAATATAAAGTATGAGGCAGTGAACACAGCTCCTGTGAAGCAGAAAAAGAAAAAGTAGGCACCTGACTAGTGACCTCATAGACAACATGCTTGAGAATGAGGCCTTTCTTCTCTGGTGCAATTGCCACACGGATGGTATCCCTAGCTGACAATTCTGTATAGCTGAGTCCCAGGAGGCGAGGGTCCTCTCTGCAGTCACCCTTGTCTGCTCGTGTCATCCCTCCAGCAATGCGACGTACTTCACTCAGGTCTCCCAAGAGAGGTTGAGACAATGCTAGAAAAAACCATCAAGTTACTAGGTGCTGAAAATGAAAATTAGCTATCTATACAGTTATTTAGCGAGGCGTGCATTTAGCACCCACTGGATAGGATGATTTTCCTAGCTCTATGTTCCATGCTGCACTGTTAGCTGTTGCAATCACTCAGCTTGTGACATTTCAAAAGTTCATAGGCTTAGCATTGTTGAGTGCTGTGCCCAAATTGAACCTCCAGTTTTTTAGTTAATGAATTTCGTGGGAATCAAGCAATACACTGCCAAAACAATTCCCTAAACAATGGTAATGATGAGGGAGATTGCAGCTTTCTCTCTGCACAGTGACACAGTTGACAATAGTAAGCAAACTCTGGTGACGTTCATAACAGGTAATCCTTTCACTTAGAAAATATGCCTACCAGAGTGGTACTCATTTTACACAGGAGAATGCATCAATTCATTGATCTCTGGAATTTAATTATCAAACACAAACCCAGTGACAACAGCATCCTTTGGTGAAGGAAGAGGTAACGCTTCTGAATAGTGCTACAAGCTTAATAGTAAAGTGGTACTTTAGAGAATCTTTAATAAAATGAATGTACAGGGTGTTACCCTGTAAAAGTCTACCCGCACCGGCATGCCATGCTCGCCAATTACTCAATGCAGGCGGTACAATGTGTTGCCTACGTATAAAACTCATAAGGACATTCCATCATGGTAAATATCGATGTGATTGAGCACCGTAACGCAAAGTTATAGCGCAAAACGTGAGGTTCCCGTAGTCAAAACAGCCAAGATGGCGCATCTCAGTTAGCAGACGACATCCCTTTTGGGTGTCGTCTGCTGAGTATGCGTTTGCATTTTTCGTTCCTCACGTTGCTTACTTCTGAGCAAAATACGACAGTTACACGAAAGCGAAATGAAAACTGCAGTTCCATCCGGCTGGCAGGATATGCGACACGTTGTCGTGTGGGGAGCAGCATGTCAAGTGCTCTTCTCAACGCCGCCATCTTGTTTGTTTTGACTATGGGAATTGCACGTTTTGAGTTATAACTTCGTGCTGCGGCACTCAATCACTTTGAAATTTACCAAGATTAAATGTCCTTATGAGCTTTATATAAAGATTGCACAATGTGCCACCTGCATTGAGTAATTGGCGAATACGGCATGGCGGCACGGGTAGACTTTTATAGGGTAACACCCTGCAGAGTCATTGTAACCTCAAAAGAACAGTGATGAAATCCAAGCTAGCCATTTAAAAAATAAATAAATAATTGAACTGCAAATAAGAGAAATACTTTGCAGGCTACAAGTTACATACTACATGAAACTATGAGGAAGCAACTTCCAAGCTGCATTTCAGGATGTGGGGGTGCACATTTGTGCACACTGTTGCGCATGGAACAAGTTTCATGGGTAATTTAAAAACTGTTAAAAAGATGACAAACTTAAACCCAATAGTCAGAATGACAATTTTATGCAATGAGCTTTGTTCTTGCAGTGTAAAGGCCTGTTCTAACATATAGCGATTCGCTATATACCGCTAGAAAATAGCGCAATATTTTCCTCCTCACAGTGCTCAAAACTGCTAAGAATTAGTGTTTGCTGGAGTTGAGCTCAAATCAACTTTTTCAGCACTAATACTACGTTCGTGTTGGCCAATGAGGAGGCCTTTCACTGATGATGTCCGGAAGTCTAGAGTTGTTTTGCTGCCGCATTTCACGCCACGATGACCGCATTGGGACCAGTGAGTTTGTCATCCAAAGTGTCTGGTAATTTTCTGTTTAGTCAATTGATGGAACTTGTTTGTCCGCATGTTGTCAAGCTCTGGAGTCGCCATGGGACAGACCGGAAACAACCACCGAACTTCCGCTAAGTTATAGCACTAGCGCCGCTTTGCAAGTGAGAACCGTCCGATGTCAGTGAGTGCTGTTTTTGCGCACTATTTTATTAGTGCGCTGCTATATGTCTGAATAAGCCTTCAGGCATAAATGCAGAGCAAATATATACAGTCGGACCTCGTTTTATGAACCCTCGATATACGAATTCCCTCAACTTACGAACGGCTCCACAGGGAACCAAACTTTTCCCGTGTATCTTGACCTCGTTTTACGAACCCTCGATATTCGAACTATGAACGGATTATTGGGGAACGGACCCAAAGTAGCCAAGCCATTCTGACCTCGATATACGAACGGACGTTATGAACGTACAGAGGACAGGCCAATGGACCGGAGGATAATGAAAGTTCCTGAGTACATGCTGCCAAGGTCAAACATACAATGTCCCAACGTCGCTACGTTCCACAAACATGATTCACCATTTCCTGAAAGGATAATTCGGGCGTTTACAGCCGAATGGTTGTGAGGCGTTCAGTCCTGACAGCCGGTGACAAGCGTGATATTTGCCATTGGAAACAATCTCATCCGCGCGCGATACGGTACTTTGAGGACCGGGTGGATGAGTCAAGTGTCAGACTTGTGTCATCTCTTCTAAACAGGATAGACCCTGCAGAAAGTATGGTGCAAAGCGCAATTACGCAGTATTTTCAAAAATAAAACCCATTCAAATCAATTTCCCGTGTTTTTGTGAGGTATTTGTGCACTGCACTCCTCGGACCTCGATTTACGAATACCTCGATTTACGAACGATTTTCTGAGAAACGAAGGGTGTTCGTAAAGCGAGGTTTCACTGTACAGGTATCTTTTTTTTAGGCGATACAGATTTTTCATAAAATAGCTGTAAGGGCTATAGACATGTTGGTTTCACTTCTATCATCTCTGGGACGGCGGACGTTCATGGCCATATGCTGCTCGACCGTCAAATGACTAATTACCTAAAAGTCGTTAATTAATTTTTAATTATAAAAGCTACAAAGTTGTCCCAATGAGAACATATGTTCCCTTCGGTGACCTGATATCGTAGCCATTTTCAGAACAAAAATCCGTTCGGTAGATCATCCGCAAAAAATTCGTGAAGGAACACCATTTTTTCGTTATTTTATTCATTGCGCATCTTCGGAGACCCGTCTTTCCTTTGCCCCCAATGTGAGAGAGAGGGTGACAGAGCACAGTTTCGCCTCTTGCATCCTGGAAAAAGATTAACACAAAATGCAACCCAAGATAAGGGCAGTTCCTATAGCATCACCCGATACATGTGTTTTTGTTTTGTTTTCGCAAGTTAAAGCTCATCTTCGACGCATGAGGCGGCACTGTGGCGGCATCTTCCACGCATGAGGCTCTTTCACCATCTCACATTGGGGGTGAAGGAAAGACACGTCTCCGAAGATGCGCAATGAACAAAATAAAGAAAAAGTGGTGTTCCTTCACGAATTTTTTTGCGGACGATCTACCAAACGGATTTTTGTTCTGAAAACGGCTATGATATCAGGTCACCGAAAGGAACAGATGTTCTCATTGGGACAATGTTGTAGCTTTTATAATTAAAAAGTTAATTAACGATTTTTAGGTAATTAGTCATTTGACGGTCAAGCAACATATGGCCAAGAACGTCCGCCAGCCCAGAGATGATAGAAGTGAAAACAGCATGTCTATAGCCCTTAGTTTTTTATGAAAAATCTGTATCATCTAAAAAAAGACATCCTGTATGATGGCTGTGCTTAAGAAGCTGCACCTGTGCTACACCAGAGCTTGTCAGTGGTAGTTGACAGAACCCGTGATTGACAACTTGAAGGTCCCCATTTTAATCCCTTTACTCTACAAGAATGACGGATACACTTACATAGAAATGTGCCAAATTCCTCAGTTAAAAACGTTATTCTCAGCAGTGATGGGGAGTACTTGAAGTACCAAGTACTCAAGTAGTACGTTAAGTACATTTCTGTGTACTTGTACTTTACTTTATGTATATTTTAAATCGTATACTTTGTACCGTACTTAAAGTACTTTTTTCCGAGTACTTTCCCATCAAGTACTCAAGTACCCAAACTTGGACTCCAGACAAAAAATCACAAAAGAGTATCAAAAATGCACCCTATTAAAAGCGCTAAAATGACAACAAGAAAACGAAAACACAGAGGTAGCACTATCTGTGTGTTTTCGTCTTCTTGACGTCATTTTAGCGCTTTTAGTGGGATGCAGTGCCAAGAGTCCCAGTCTGACATTTTACCAAAAAGGATTTTTGTGCTGTTAAACAGCATATTTGTTGAAGCAAGTTTATTGTTGAGAGGCTTGAAATGTTGAAAAAGTATCAACGCTTCTATGATTATGTAAAACGAATGGAATGCAAAATTACACACATTATGACACAAGCAACCGGCAGCACAATGACTTGGTCAATTGTCATTTCAGTTCTCCCAATGCAGGGTTCTATGTTTTTTTTTAATATTGTTTCCTTCATTGGCAATTAATAATAATTTTATATCACAATGTGTGATTGCACTACGTGATGAACACTCTGAAAGGCACACATGCTTTCATTTTTACATTTTACGTTTTTTTAATTGGTCACATATTTGAATTGCTGCAGATCACAGTCATATAAGAATGATGCCCTACATTGTGCTTCATCCTGTTTCACTTTTTCATATTCTGTTTTTAAACATGTATTTCAAAAAGCAGCATGGAATGCCCAGAAATATGTCATCTTCGTTGGCTTGTACTTTTTTCCCCTCGAAATTTCCTAGCCTGTTATAGCAGAAGATTAGTACCAGAACACCACACTAGGCGGGTGATCTTGGATCAGTCAGGGTATAATACATAATCACAGCACAGCTGACTCATTATCTCTCTACATGTAACTGCAAATTATGTCATCTGATTAAGTTCATATTCACGGGTTAGCACTTAACCTAGGACTTTATGGCTTCAGAGCATTTGTCAAGAATACTCACTAAAGTTGTGCCAAAAAGCAAGACACAGATACTAAACAGTGAAATGCAAAGTGATACAAATTAAATTCGCAATGTACTTGATGAATACTTGAAGTACTTTGCCTAGTACGTTGTACTTCACTTAAAGTACATTTGGAATTGGGTACTTTGTACTGTACTTGAAGTACTAATGATGCCAGGTACTTGGTACTTTACTTTAAGTATAATTTTGATGTACTTTGCCCATCACTGATTCTCAGGTATACAAAACTAGCAAGTGGCTCCAAGAATACAGCATGCTTACTCTCTAGGTTCTGTAGAGACTTCTCGTTGAGTGCTTTTCCTTGCTGTACGACAGCAATTAATGCTAAGCTCTTGTAGAGAGTGATCTGAGTAACAGGGCCTCGCTTTGCATCGGAAAACTCGCATACCTGCCGGGAAACGACATTATTTACGACACTGCCGCCAGCAACATGGGGATACACTTACGTGCGAGAGGACTACCGTAGTCAGGATTTCAACAAAGTTTTTGATTCTCGACTGAAATTAGTTCAGCGACGCACCCTCCCACTTACAGCAGACAGCCAGTCCTCTTTCGCTGGTTATATATATCGTACAGAAGACAAAGATAACACACACAAGATATAGTGATGTACGCCCCCCATTTTGTACGCAGACTTTCACTCGCCCAACTCGTTGAGCAGGTTCACCCTTAGAGAATATACGTAACACAGTGAAAGGAGGTCACTGTGTTCGCGGACTACCTGTTCCAAAGTTGACTTGGGCAGATTGATGGTGGACAAAAACTTCATGTACAGTTCTCTGTCGATGTACTGACGATCTAACGGATTGACGATGTTGTACACTTCCTTGTATATCGGTGGGACAGCACCTAGAACGGAATGAACTACAGCTGCAGCATGTACCGGATAACGGATCGAGAATCCTTACCTAAACTCAGATCCACTGACATGCTTGAAACAGATCTTACTGCATATGTCTGAAGCTACTGATGTTGAAAATCCTTCATTTGCGATTGAAACTTCACAATATATGCATTTTAGGCTACTTCGGAAAATAATCGCGAAATCTCTCACCGCGCGCAAGTACCAACTCCTCCTCCTTTCAGGTATTTAAACGCCGGCATGATATGTGCTTCGATGTCACATTTAGAGGGTAAGTATTTATAGTAAATTACGTACAAGAAAATTACTGTTCTCAAATGTCAATAGACCATTTGTTATATTCGGTGATGTGGATGGGGAGCTGTTCGGTGCAGCTGCTTTCTCTTTCGCATTTTACTTTGGAAATCGATAGTCTTTTCGCCGGCTATGAGCCTACCCAAGTTTATGGCGAATTCGGGTTATCATTTTGTGGCAATTTTTTTTGTCATATCCCGCTTGTTCTCGCCAGTTTTGCCAGATGTCGCATGTTCAAGGGGCGTCTTCCGAGCACCAGGAATATGCCACCTAGGACTTTTTCCGCCCGGCCTCGAAGCCATGCTCGAAGCACGCGCATAGGAGAGGGGCTTGTGGGAGAGAGGTGCGGCACCCGGCCGCCATGTTGGAGAGCCCAACGGTGGTGTGTGTGGTGAAAGGGATCGCCGTTGTCGGCCTCAGGGCCAGTTCTCACTTGGCGACCAGCGACGCCCGACGCTGCGTCGTGAGCGGGCGGCGGAAGTAGAGGCGCATTTCCGCCGCCCCGTCAGCGCGCGCGATTTTCATGTTCCCACCACAATGGCCAGGGGAGTCGGACTCGCTCAAAAAAGCGTGACCACGCGGGAGCTGCCATCCACTGATCTCTATAGTACAGGGTGTGTGCAGAAAAACATGACCCGCATTTATGGCCAGTTCTCACTTGGCGACGCCCGACGCGGCGTCGTGAGCGGGCGGCGGAAGTAGAGGCGCATTTCCGCCGCCCCGTCAGCGCGCACAATTTTCATGTTCCCATCACAGTGGCCTTCCGTCGTCCAAAGCAGACGAAAAATCAGGGGGCGTGGCCTTTCTGTGTCACCTAGGGCGTTTATGTTTATTCGCTCGGAGCAGAGCCCGAGCTGAGCGGAACTGCGTCACCGAACCGGAAATCGATCGGTCGGGTGTAAAGCGAGGAGAAAATTAAATTCCATACGCGACTGAGCGACAACGGCTTTGCGCTTGTGCAGTATGTATTGCTGTGTCGTCTGCTTCCGTTGGTGTTCGTCGTAGGGCACCGTTTGTGTTAGTGGCTTGAAGGTTTCGCTTCTGTCAGTTTTTCTGATTTTGTGTTCCTTCTTTTTTTCTTTTTGTACATCATTTCACGCTTCATTCCACGTTGCACGTAGTGTGTGGAAGACGACGACGACCGATTTTCTTGCCGTTCACGCGGGGCCACTCGCGCGTTCGTCCATCACGACGCTGGCTGCAAACTCTGCATCAAAGCCTGTGTTACGTAAAGTTTCTCGACATCTGTCAGAGAGTTTTTGGATTTTCAAGCACTAATTCCACAACTGGTTCGTGTGGTACGGCGGTCTAGATTGTCTTGATGAGAGCCACCTCAAAATTTCAAAATAGCCGCCGTCTTCTAGCTCAGGAATTGTGGGAAGGATCTGCGAGCTCGCCCTCCATGGGCGCGTTAGGTTCGTGCTCCGGGAACATTCCCTCTTTCAGGGGATCACTTAACACCTCCAAAGTCACTTCCGGTGCACGTTCCCGGGTGCACCCGGCGCAACCCTTCTTCGGAGCTGGAGAGCCGGGGAACGCTGGGGAAGATGAAAGATGAAAGTCACTGAAAAGGTTCATCGTTGATTTCTTAGGCAATTTGAGGCTTTGTTTGTATCTGTCCCCTCTATGTTGTTCCAGCCTCAGAACATCAGTTTATCTCTCGCTGGGGAAGAGCGGGGCCAGTTCCGGAGCGTGACGCATGTTCCGGTGTACTACCTTTCGAAATGGCGCAACCATTGCAACACGTTGCAACCGCCCATGCTCTTTGTGTTTCCGGAATCATTGGATGTCGGTGGTAAATAGTTATAATATTATAGAGCAGTGCTATGGTCTACTCCTATGTTTACTTAAAATCAGACGACAAAAGAAAGCTCGATAGGCGGCGCGCGCTCAGCGGCTCTGGCGCTCGGCTTCCGGATAGGCTCACAAACACCATTAAGTAGAGACACCAAGGGTACGTTCCCCTGAAAACCCGGGTTATGGCGCTCGGGAGCCTGCTTAACGCGCCCCATGCTCCAAGCGAAGCGAGCTGCCTCGGAGGTGACTCTGAGCGAATAACCAAACACAAAGCGAGCGGATCTGAGCCAATTCTCATACGCCCTCGAGCCCGATCTGTGACGACATATCCGCTCCGAGCGCCTCCGGGCGATTAAACATAAACGCCCCTAATTGGTCGCCAGCTGTCGTTCTCGGCAGCTGTCGCCGACGTCGTGAAAGAAGTTCGACATGGCAGTATTTTTTGGCTCGACGTCTCTCCTCTCCCGACTCCGGAAATGCGCGTCTATTTCCGCCGCCCGCTCACGACGCCGCGTGGGGCGTCGCCAAGTGAGAACTGGCCCTTATGCACATAGCTTGTTGCCTACCTAACTAACGAACTTCCGGTGGCGCACGATGGCGCATTTATGCGTGCGAAATCTGCAGAAAAATTGTGGAAGCCATACTCAGCTTAAAAAATAAACGGAACCACGAAAACGTCGGCTTCCGTGCATCAGAATAGGGCAACATGGTGGACAACAGCGTGTATGTGAAAGGGCAACACGGTGGACGTAGGAGAGTTGTGTTCAAGTACCGCTAGGGGAGCTATCGGTGCATAAATCGAAATGATGTCCCACATGGATGTTCATCGGCAGTACCCCTAGCGGTGCCTGCACATAACTCTCCTGAGACCGAAATGCACTACCATGCACTGTCATGACTGCCCTATTCTAATGCATGGAAGCCCATGTTTTCGCGCTCTGTTTATTTTTTTACACTGAGTATGGCTTCCAGGATTTTTTTGTAGCTTTCGCACGCATAAATACGCCGTCGTGCGCCACCGGAAGTTCCTTGGCTAAGTAGACAACGAGTTACATGTAAAAATGCGGGTCATGTTTTTCTGCACACACCCTGTACATCACATCGGCTTCGTAAGTCTTAACGCGCGGTCGTCATCACATCTTTGGAAGCTGTCAACAATACGAGGCTTTATGTGTAAAACTGCGCGTTTTACTGTGGGTTTATCGGATAAAAATAATTACCGTGATCGAAAAACATCCAAAACGTCGTCCAGAAACAACAACCGCATTGTTTACAAACGGTTTGGAGACCGATCACGGGCGCCGCCATCTTTAAGGTCACGTGCGCCTTGACGTTTGCTGTGACGTACGACCAGGACCTGTCCAGGATGCATTGCGTTCGCCCACCACGCTTCCGTCTACGGAGCAATACATTGGATGCCACCCCTGTGCTGGAGACAGGACTCCCGTCTGCATCTGTTGTCCTCCGTTGAAGATGAGCAAAAGAAAAAGTAAACAAAGTAGAGCAATGCTTTTCCAGAAAAGGAAAAAAAAGACTCGTACAATTCTCTTGTACAGTTGCTTTGCCATATACAATTTTATAAGTTACCGTCAAATGCCATTTACAATGATTCAAGGTAATATTGCGTCCTTTAAGACTTTTGTACCTCCGTCAGCTAGTGGTGATCATACTAGTAAATATGTAACGCCACTGTCTTCTTAGTTTCTGCATGAAGAGCCTGTTTATTTTTCCGTTGTTTCACCGTGATTTTACTTATTTGTAGGCGCCTCAACCCTTCATGACAGCTGCTGAAAAACCAGATCTTCATAGCATCTGGCCAAAAGTGAGCCAGGTACTATGCCACCTCCATGTAGCTCAGGCAGAGTGGCACTGGCTAAAATCTACGAAGAATTGCTGCCCAGAACAGCGGAGGGAGCTGATGTCAGCATTTCAAACGATTTCTTGATAAAGTGTGACTACAACCATGTTCGTGTGTAGCAGTGAGCTCGGGCTCATTCCTACGCGTCACCGATTATACTAGCTAAGCTGGTCAAAGTTGTACAAAGATGTCTTGGAGCACACAAAAATCACATTTATGACAGGGCTAACAGCTCCCGAGGGCCATTAAAAATTGGAGAAATTGCATCCCAATTCGAATGCTGACGTTTGCCATACTACTGTCTATTTTGTCTGGGTTATTCGTGTAAAGCTACCACCCTCTATATGGTAGTCCTCCGTTCTCAATGTCGTGTTTCGTTTTAACTTCGAATAATTACATTAACTTCGAATAATACATTAACTTCGAATAATAAATACATTAACTTATAATGTAGTCAGATTGAGCAGCCATTAAAGCTAATGGCTGCTCAATCCCACTTTGGTCTGTCAAGTAGAAAAATCATAAATGTTTTAGGAAACTGCAAAAATTCTGTACAGTCAGGGCTTGCGTGACTCATTTTATGCCTTGATTATTCGTTCATATTCGTGTATTTCGATTTAAAAATATTCATATTCAATTTGTATTTGATTTCAACTTGAAAATCACTAGTATTCGTGCCACCCTATTTTCAAATTGTGTCAAGGTTGCGCAGCTCAGTCTAACACCCACAACAGTGCTTCTAGTTGCAGTGGTGCATGCCTGTCCCCTACTCACAGCTGTGGCTGCCATTGCTAATGATGACCGACGAAACTGGCTTCCTACAATGGTTTCAAAAAGGTTGTTGCGATACGCTTGTCTGAAACTGCGAAATTGTGGTAAAGCCTCTGCGTTCCACCATTGCAATTGAACAGGAGCCAGTATGGCAGCATACACGGCAAGAGTGGTGTGTAGTGCGTTTTTGCATATGCACTCTTTTTCCAACAACAAATTCATAGAAACAAGTCCAGCTTCCTACTCCTGACAATGAAAACATGGCTAGGAAGCAAGCGAGCTGGTGAAGATGATGCATACTGTAAAACCCCCGAGACTAGGGAACACGAAGGGACAGACACAGCACAAAGTCGAGACTTTGTGTTGTGTCTGTCCCTTCGTGTTCCCTAGTCTCGGGGTTTTACATTATGCATTGCTACTCCAGTGAATCAGCAGAGCGATAGGAGCAAAAGAAAAAGTAAACAAAGTAGAGCAATGCTTTTCCAGAAAAGGAAAAAAAAAAAGACTCGTACAATTCTCTTGTACAGTTGCTTTGCCATATACAATTTTACAAGTTACCGTCAAATGTCATTTACAATGTGATGATCCATTTCAGATTGTGTATGCCGAGCTTGCAGATGGTTTGGAAAAAAGTGAAGGAAGAGTTCCAGGCATTGCTCCAGGACTGCTACAGAGCATGTCTGCAAGCATTCTTGCAAAATGAACAGCAGTGGGTGATGCTCTTTCGAAAAAGCATCTTAATGCGAGGCCCAACATGTACAAAATAATGCGCAAAAGTATTTAAAGTAAGATGCTAAATATGCAGCATAAAAAGCATTTAAAATAGAGTACAAAATACTCATAACTGAAAGTAATTTGGGTAAAGCACTAAATACCCAAGTATTTAAGAAACTATTTAAAGTATTTTAGCATTAGCAGCAAGTGAAACGCCTATTCTGGCTGATGTGGCCGTACAACTGAAAAGAATAAACTTCATCTGCCATACTTAAGCACAATGTTTATTTCCAAGGTCTTTGTATCAAGTAATGTTTTGTGTATTTGAGTGAGCTCAAGTAAACTTTGAAACTGTGATATATTCTGACCCAAAACTTTTTAACCCCTCCTGTATGGCAGCTTGGGTCTTTCAACTTCTGGGGTGTGTTTATTGCTGTGGTGACTAAGGAAATAAATGCTGGGATTATCTTGTACCTAATCCCGTGGGGATTCACCTGGGAATATGAATAGGAACAGTTTTCTGATGAAGGGGTCGGGCTTTTGACGAACAAGGCGGACCAGCTTATTGTACAGGAGGAGGAATGACACACGCGCGCATTTCCAAGAACAAAGAATAAAATACATGGGGAAATTCGAGTGAGCTGAAAATCTGGACACTGCGGGGAAGTTTGCGAGAAACGGCATGTCGAGGAAGGAGCGTTTAGGGTACTCAGTAGCAAATAGTATTTTAAATGCTTTAAAAATACCTGTCAAGAAAAGTATTGCGTAGAGTATCAAAATACAGAAAAAAGTGTACTGTATTTTGAGTACGTACGTAAATCTGCGCGAGACTGTAACACCAACAACTTTGCTGATGCTGACATGGCAGATAGGTTGGAAAGAGCCAAGCCATGCGCGTGTGCGAGCATTCTTGCAAAATGAACAGCAGTTGGTGATGCTCTTTCAAAAAAGCCTCAAAAGCATCCTAACGCGAGGCCATAACACCAACAACTTTGTCAATTTTCTGTCATGCCAATCCACGACAGAAAATTTGCTACACTAAGACACCCTAGAGGCCACTGTGTTCTTTCCAAACACATATTTATTGTAGTTTCAGCAGAGGGAGTGCTATGTGAAACGAATAAGATGGGGTGGATATTGTGGTGAGCTGTGCAAACTGAAACATCCATTCTGCAGCAGTCAAAACGTTGAAATGCACTTGAATCTTACTATTACAGATGCCAAAGGGGGCAGACTTATGTGAAAACACAGCATGCCACATTAAAGATTCATTGCAGCTTCTGCCCTGTGAAGACTTTGCTGTGCATTGCCACCTATCAATGCAAAACCACAACATTCAGCTTTGTTTGCATGAGCTGCAGGTTCTTGCTTCCAAGTCATCTGAAAATGTACACATGGTGTGTACCCGTGCAGTATGAGATAATCATTCGACTTCAAGATGTGTAACTAACCGTTTTGAGAAAAGCTGCTAAAAAATGTACAAATTACAGTAAGCTGCATTATCTGATGCAGAAAAGATTCAGTTGCTGTACAGTCACGTGCAAAATTACCAAATAGCCCATGATAACTGGACAAGTGCTACAGCTTGCAGTTTCAGGTCACAAGCTCACACACGAACAGACCGCCCAAGAGACCATGCTGCATAGGTTACCACAGGCTAGTTCCATCTCAAATCGAACAATCCGGTACACTTGATGTCTCGAATGAACGGGAAAAAAATATATGTTGAAGCCATGGGTGAGTTAGGAGAAGTAAACGCTTTCCGAATTCTCTGCGGTGCGCTGTTCGGGTAATAGGAGAGGAGGAAAAAACTGCCTCTCATAAGGCGACGTCGTCGCGAGCGGGTTTGAGCGTTCGCTACAAGGCCATTTCTTCTCGCATTATAGTAATTTCTTGATCTGGCTTTAGACCACTTAGGGCACAATAGGATCCTTCGTTGGCAGTGGTGTACCGGTTTTTGTCTGTCTGCAAAAAAATATCAAAGTTGACCCAAAGTGCCGAAAAACACCATATTCAATGCAGGTTTGCGGACGATGTACAAAACGGATAGGGCTGAGCTTTATGCCGTTTAATTTGTCATTGATAGGGCTATCGAATGATGTATAATTTGTTGCTCTACTCTGTAAGGAACGTAAGCGATATCTCTTTTAGTAGCACCATACCACCGATAAATGACGAATTTCGGAAGCCATTATCTAAAAAACCCCACCAAAAACTTGCCTCGAAAATTTTATATGTTGTAGGTAGTTCCCTAGACTATGCACAGAAGCAAAATCGAAATTCGGACTTGATCGGTAGGCGCACTGTGAATTTTTTGCCAGCCCTATACGCGGAGCGCATTCAAGCAGAGGCACCGTGTCCCGCGTGTTTGCAAAATCGAATTTTACAAAGGGACTTTCAACTCCTGTCTTCATATAAAAAGTAATTGCTGTCATTTGAAACCATTCTGAGGTTTCAAGGTTTCCTTTTCAAGGTTCTGAGCGTTTGCGTTCATAACAATGGTGTAATCGCTGATTCTAGATTGTGGAGCAACCAGATGTGCTCGCATTTTTTGCGGGATGTCACACATGCATTGCAAGTGCTGGAAGCCCGGGAATAACAGAATGATTTTACATCTTTGTAAGAGGCACATCTGTTCAGGGTTATTCTAAGCAAGCATATTTACTGTACGCATTATGGCAGCAGGGACGCAGTGACTTCCAGTATTCTTTGAAACATTTCCTTTCCTACGGCCCCATGACCTCGGACGGGGGAAATTGCACTGAGGAAAATGTTGTTGTGTAGTGCCATACGCACACACTCAAGGCTAATTCATGGTGCCTTTTGTGAACCTTGCCGAAACAGCCCGACTGGCGCCGCTGTCCAATATGTTATTCGGTTCGACATGCTGCGACCATGGGAAGGTCCTGATCGCATTTACTCCTTGAAGACACCTTGCGCAAAATTTCGCCTGCACACAGAAGACGCTTCACTCACCTCTCGACTACAGAAGTGCATGGAGTGCCCTTATACAGAGCGTGCGACGACATCTGCACTACTGTAGTGTGTCGTCCTGCTTTCACACCGGTTCCCCTACGGTTTAGAGAGCCTCGTTTCAGAGAATTGCGTCTTAGAGAACAGGTCACGTTTTAGCGAGTTACGTTTTGGGGAAAAAGAGTCTCGTTTTAGCGAATACCGTTTTAGAGACTCCGGGGCACGTTTTAGGGAATGCCGTTTTAGAGAAAACAGATTTCGGTTTTGGTATGCTAGCTCCGAAGAACATAAAAGATGAAAAGATGAGGGAAGCACAGCAGAGATGAATATAGTGCTGGCTACTTGTTCGAGCGAAGACGAATTATTTTGCAACCGTCACTCCAGCAATCATACATTTCTTACACAGTTTTATTACACATAAGACATCGTAATAACTAACTCCCTGTGCTCCCTAAGCGTATCAAGACGGGGTATATAGTTTCTACAGGTTGAGCTTATGTTGTGTGCTTGTGTTTGCCTTGCTTGCTCTCCCCATCATGGTATCCTCCCCGTGAGAATACAGGGTGTGTTATTTATTTTTGGAAACGCATCACATCACAGCGCGTTCAGTTAAGAAAGAAAGAAAATCAATAATAATAATAATAATCAAATAACAACACACGCTGTATATTGCTCACAGTGTAGAAAAACTAGCAAATAATATTTCATAAATTTAATTAACTTAAAAATTATTATTACTTAAAAATTAGTTAGGATGCAGCCATACATAAACCTCACTAACCAGACCTAAACACCATACATAAACACCGGCTTCTAAACTGAGCATACAAGAAAAGGGAAAGAAAAATGCGTTGATGATTAGTGGGAAGCGAAACCTAAACCAAAATCGTGATGGATTTCGCTAAAGCGTTATTCTCTAAAACGGTTTTCGCTGAAACGTAACCTACCGCCATCTTCTCTAAAACGCTATTATCTAAAACGAGGCTCTCTAAAACGGGATCTCTAAAACGAGGTTCGCTAAAACGAGGCTCTCTAAAATGAACGGCTCCCTTTCACACCTACCTCAATTGCCCCTTCGTTGTACAGTGCTCATCGTGTGGAATTCGCAGACTACCGCCTCATACACAAGAAAAAAGTGCTATAGACAAAGGATTTTCGCTTTACTTCGGAGATCGGCGTAGCTGCCATAAAGACTGTGGTTCCAGCAGATCACGCCGAAGGCGCAACAGAAATGGGCCAGCTATGCAGAAGCTGCTTCAAGTACTTCACAGCAAAGGTGACTGAATCACAACACGCAGCAATGTTGCCCACATTTGAAAGAAAATCTGACAAGAACCTGCCATCGAAAGTAACATTAAGGAAAGTGGCTTCCACAACGGCCTAAAGCAGTTCATGCACGAGCACTCTCATCCACCCGGAATGCTCTGCATAACTTACGTTACCCCTTCTTACCTTTGTCGCCTTGTCTTCTTCGCTGTCAAGTTATTGTTATTCTGTGTACTGTAAATATGCTTCGATATGATCACCGTGGACAAATATACCTCTTATAAAGACGCAAAAGTATTCTAAAGCATTCTGTTCTTCAGGGGCTCCCAGCACTTGCAATGCATGTGTGTCATCCAGCAAAAAATGTGAGCACATGTGGTTGCTCCACAATCTACATTCAGCGATTACAACAATATTATGAACGCAAGTGCTCAGAACGGTTTCAAATGATAGCAATTACTTTTTATGTGAAGACAGAAGTTGAAAGTCCCTTTGGAAAATTCAATTTTGCGACACGCTGCCACGGCTTCAATGCGCTTCGCGTATAGGGCTGGCAAAAAATTCACAGTGCGCCTACCGATAAAGTCCGACTTTTGATTTTTCTTCTGTGCATAGTCTAAGGAACTACCTACAACATATAAAATTTTCGAGGCAAGTTTTTCGTGGGGTTTTTTAGATAAAGGCTTCCCAAATTCGTCGTTTTTTGGTGGTATGGTGTTACTGAAAGAGGTACCGCTTACGTTCCTGACAGAGTAGAGCAACAAATTATACATCATTCGATAGCCACATGAATGACAAATTAAATGGCATAAAGCTCAATCTTATCCGTTTTGTACATCGTCCGCAAAGTTGCAGTGAATATGGTGCTTTTCGGCACTTTGAGTCAACTTTGATATTTTTTTGTAGACAAATAAAAACGGGCACAGCACTGCCAACGCAGGATCCTATTGTGCCCTAAGTGGTCTAAAGCCAGATCAAGAAATTTCTATAATGCGAGAAGAAATAGCCTTGTAGCGAACGCTTAAACCCGCGCGCGACGACATCGTCTTATGAGAGGCAGTTGTTTCCTCCTCTCCTACTTCCCGCAACGCGCAGTGCAGATAATTCGGAAAGCGTTTATTTCTCCTAACTCACCGATGGCTTCCTCATAATTTGTTTTCCCGTTCATTCGACACATCGAGTGTACCGGATTGTTCGATTTGAGATGGAACTAGCCCACAACTAAACGCAGCTGTGAATTTTATTATTACAGGCAGGTCCCCTTTCAATAAACATGACATACGCATGGTAATTATTCGTATATCTAAATATTATATCTATTATATCTATAAATTCTACTTCAATTCTCTCGCCAAATGTACGGGACACAGTTGAAATGAAAATAGTAGTTGCCCTCCATGCTTGGCTATACGGAATACTTTGCCCTCATTCAGAATCCCGTCACAGCAACAATTAGTTCCTGGTGGTTCTACTACCTGCGTCAACAGAGGCCAGAAGCGAGAAGTGCAATTAAGAAAACGCGACGAATTTCAGAATTTCTTGCGTGCTGAGCGGCCGTTGAGTTTACTGACACTTGTGTGCATCTACTGATCGTACTTGGTTCATGCGAGCTTAAAACACCAAAGAACACGAAACGCCACACGGAACCAAGGCTGGCCACAGAACTTTCACCACTGCAACACTGCACTACGAGTAGTGGTTCATCTACCACTTTATTTGCTCCTTGCACCTGCCCTTCGCAATAATTCAGTTCGCACTCAGTACACACACAGTGGCCGCCATGTTGACCGAGGTAGCGGCTGCGTCCGTCTCTGGCTCCCGCAGGTTTTCAGGCTGCCGCAGCGCCAACCAATACGCTCTGCAATTAACCGAGCGTTCTGCGCATATCTCCTCTCCCGGTTACTCCACTCGGGAAGCCCCATTGGCTAAGGCGGCGCCCTCCCTCTTCCCTCTCACTGCCTCCTCTCATTTGCACAGTGTATAGCGATGCAGCGCATTCTCGTATGCGTAAACTAGCCTACGTTACGGAATTTCGCGACCCGGTCGGGTCGGTCGCCGCCGGCGCATCGATGTTGGGTCGTCGCGCTGTGCTGCCTGGGCATAGGCGGTAAACATCTTAATCTGTGTCGGTGGAAAGCGAAGGGTTGGCGGTGTGGCAGGTAATCTCATAGATAACGTATGATTCACATTCGATATGACAACGTTTACCTTCTGATTCCGATAGCATTACTCAATTCTGCACGTATCCCGAAGATTCGTACGGACTCAACGCAATTACACGGCTTGCCTCGCTTCATACGGTGGACATCGTACCCTCCTTCGGCTCGTTCCTCCGTTTGTCATCCCACGTGACTCCACAGGGTTGGCAGCAAACGGAGAAGCTCCGCTGTAGTTAGGGGCTGAAATTCGTCCACTAACACTGTCCATGACCAACGGATGGCTGCGCCCGGGCGGTCACGCTCGGGGATAAGAGGATCCTATTGACGGCGCGCCAAGTACGTCCTCTAGAGTCTTCCTATATTAACTCTATGGGTTTACCATATCCTCCGCTGTTTCGACCAACGCCACGTGACTTCTGCACCACGTGACCCTCTCCTTTTGGATTTGCAAGACGGTACACGCGCTTTTCGCGCTCCACCTCGTCCACGTTGAAAAAAGTTCGCGTGATTTCAAATGTTTGTGGGCAATTCCTTCATGGTACTGGTGCTGTTATAACTTCATACTGAACCTCTTACTTCTAGCTATTGTTTTTGCAATCTGCAGTATTGTACTGCATGTACGTGAAAGCGTTTCAGGCCAGTCGCCGGCGGTTTCACCTGTTTAATTTGTCGGTTGCCCTGCTGGAAACTGTCTGATTCAAAATCCTATGAAAATCTCATTGGACCTATTGGATATCATGTACACAAATCTCATTCAGTGACTGCGAAAATTGTCATTCACAATAGATGATTTGGGACAACAATTACATTGAAAATGGTGCAATATTCAATGAGTCTTAATGAGAAATCACAATAAGTGTTAATGAGATATAATGAGAAATCACAGTAAGCGTTAATGAGATGTAATGAGAAATCACAGTAAGCGTTAATGAGACGTAATGAGAAATCACAGCAAGTGTTACTGAGATATAATGAGAAATCACAGAAAGTGTTAATGAGATGAAATGAGAAGTGGTGGCTCAAACCCATTGAACGTTTCCGTCCTGTCTCATTGAACCAATGAGCCCTAGCAGATATTTCTCATTGGAATGGTTCTCCATTTCGATTCGCCAGTAGGTTTTTTGTGGTATAGTCACATTAGATGTGTAGCGCTTTCCAGAGAGTGTAAATGAATTCCCGCAAAAATGAATTAGACTCATTGTGACTTGAATGATTTACTGCATCAATGCACTACATATTGTATTCTATCACAGCACATATTTCAGCTTGGGTGTAATAATCTCAGTTGTACTGTGCCTTAAGAAATGGGCAATGTCTGGCTAGTAATACTGTCGTGCATCACGTAGTGAGAAATAGAAAATCTAAAAGATGTAATTAACATTTAGCAGTAGCATTTAAGCGCAACCTCCTTCACCCCTGCTCCTTTTCCGGGGAGCACCTCATGCAGCGCCACAATGCAATGTAAACAGAACACTAGGAAAGAGAGTGCCAGAACTCACTGTACAGAAGTAAGAGGCAAACAAATTTGAAGGTACGTATCTTGGAGGGACCAAAGTATGAAGCATTATCCCAGCCCGGTCAGGTCTTGTCATCAATTTTACAACTTCTCTTATACATTTAATACCGATGGGGCACATGTATTTAAATCATCAAAAATCAGCTTGGCCAATTCACGTGATGATAAATGAGCTGCGCAAACTGCGAGGCAGAAGCACATGCTTTTAACTGTGGCAAAGGAAATCCGGACATTTATACCTTCCTTGGACTCTGTAGATGCTGCAAAGGATATTTTCACTGGTGTGGCCATGGAAGTCAGGAAACATTGTTTAAAGCAGATTTATTGGGCTATGCTGCTGGGTCGACTCCGTGTCTCTATCCCCCATGCAAAACAACGACGGGTTTCACGGGTACTGCGAATGTAGTTGGTGCTACCATGAAGGAGAGTACTATGCTTCATCCACGGACCCCATCACCACTAATACCCCAAGAGAACCGACTGATGAAGCAGCAGTGGGAGAGATGCAGCAGTCATTAAAGGACAACCTCTAGTGACAGCGGATCTAAAGGACAAGCTGCACTAATAGAAATGCACATTTTGAAATTATGCCTGATTACATGCAATTATGCCTGTCCTTGGGCGTTGTGCGGACTGTCACAGGTACGTGGCTGTCTGAAGCCAAAGAAGCATTCTGCAGAGTGTTTATTTTTATTCGTCACATCTTATTAAAAAAAATAGCAGAGCAAAACACGTGCCATTTTTGCAGTTGAGTAATATGGACTGGTGAACATTCTCTGGAAGGAAGTATGTATAACTACACGATCATTATTTACCTAATATTGATTAATGAACTCTTTAATTATGGGATTTCGCATAAAAGCCTCGCCTCGTTGCCATATTCCTCGTTGAAAGACATTCCGTGTTTAAAAAACCGTTAAAAGTGCACTTGTGTTGAAATGTTCATCGCTGAATTTCGCTTTGCAAATGAGCCGAAACAAGAAATACGCAGTTTGCAAACGCAGAAATGATGCGACCTTCGCCTTATCCAGGTCGAAGAGCGGTACTATCTGGCCAACAGATTAGATCCTACATCAATCAGCTTCATCGCTCCAAAGCACGTGGCCCTCTCACGTGGGTTGCACGTCGCTCTTTCTGTGCCAGAAAAGTGCTTAGTTCATGTTTCAGCTCATTTGCATAGCGAAGTTCAGGAATGGATATTTCAAATGCCCGTGCGCGTTTATGTGTTTTGTTTAACATGAAATTGCTTTCGACGACGAATATATCCAGTTCTGTCATTTCGTCTTTGTGCGAAGTCCCCTAATTAAAGAGTTAATTAATTTTAGGTAATTAGTGATCATATAGTTGCATGATTTTCTTCAAGCGAATGTCCGCCTGGCCATATAACTCAACTGGAAAAACAGCATGTTCTATGATAGGCAAGCCTGAGCGATGGACAAGACACGTAAACAAACACAAACACGAAGGCTCAAATGACAGAATGGCGTAAATGCAGGCTAGCTGGTGGATAAATTCCATGATAGGCAAGCCTGAGCATTTGAGCCTTCGTGTTTGTGTTTGTTTACGTGTCTTGCCCATCGCTCAGGCTTGCCTATCATGTAATTTATCCACCAGCTCGCCTGCATTTACGCCATTCTGTCAGCATGTTCTACTAGTTTTTAATAAAAATTCTGTATCGAATAAAAACGAACACCCTGTATGTTTGGACAAACAATAATCATCAGTAGCAGAAGAATAATGACACCACCAAGCTTTGTCGAAACCACCAAGGGACTTCAGTAAATATCGCTCTTGGAAGGCTTCAGAATGGAAAGGTTTTTCTGGAATGGAAAACTTTTCGACGTTCTCCCGTGTATATAGGGTATCCTTAGTGAAAACTTACACGATATCGCGTTCAAGCAACTGATTCAAGATAAACTGTTGCACGAGGAAGCAGAAAAGGCTGAAATATAATAGAAAATTATCAAGTGACAATGAGCAATAATTTGGATGATTTATTGTAAGAACGTGAAACAGTCTGGCTGCAAATGAAGACACTGTCTATACAAACTCGTTTAACAAAGAAATGAAGGTGCATGAAGAAGGAAGCTAAAACAGTGAAAACACCCCTCTGCTTCACTAGTTTCTGATCCAAGTGCAGAAAGTTGATCCACACTAACAGGTATGAAAACAGATATACTCCAAATACCCAGTGTACATGCATCAACAGTGACAACACTATAAGGAGATAATGTGACACATAGGCTGCGTTCCAATACCCCGGTTAGTCGACTGCCTAGTGGTCTAACCGGAAGTGCCGCCATGGTAAGTCTCGCCAAGTCCGCTATTCAGTCGGCTACCGCCTAGTGCGCATCGATGCAGTCTAGTTAGCAGTTCATTTCTTACGCTACAAAAGCGAAGCCGCTGAAGCATTAAAGGAACACATATGCACCGCCGAAACCCAACTTGGACGGACTGTCAAAAGGATTCGTACTGACAATGGGGGTGAGTTCGTCAGCGATCGTTTGGCACATTTCTTAAAAGCAAGGGGAATAGTTCATGAGAGGACCGCGCCATATTCACCCGCTCAGAATGGCGTTGCAGAGCGAATGAACAGAACATTAGTCGAGACAGCTCGAACGCTCCTGCACGAAGCTGAACTGCCTATGTTTTTTTGGGCTAAGGCAGTCAACGCTGCGGCATACATAAAAAACCGTTGCAGCAAGAAGGTTCTCGATGGAGGCATACCAGAGGAAATATACTCGAAACGCTACCAATCGGTAGGATACTTTCAAGTTTTTGGTTGCCTTGTCTATGCCTGGATTCCTGGCAACCAAAGAAACAAGCCCGATAAAATAAGCCGGCAGGTTATTTTCGTGGGATATTACCACGACAAGAAAGCTTATCGTCTCTATGATCAAGTCGATCATTGCTAGCAGAGATGTAAAATTTATAGAAGACAAAAAGGGTTCACTCCTGTTGAACAGCGACAGTAACAGCCAGGAGGATTACGAAAGTTTTCAGTACTCAAGTCAAATCCCACCACGAGAACCAGAACCTCCTCATGATAACGTATTTGTTAATATGGATGTGGCTGAATCACAAGCAGAAGGTGGGAATGTTGTGACCCCCCAGGTGGGAAATCGCAGCTCAATATCTCAACTTGAACAAGACAGTGAGTATGAAGCTACTGACGAATCTGATGTGGAGCCTCCACAGAACGACGCTCCAATAAGACGACCGACGAGAATCAGTAGACCACCTACCACCGTCTGTTGCCGAAATGGCCGGAGCATATACTGAAATACAAGTTATTGGGGCACGTTGAGTATTGCAGCGTAAGACATTTGTAATGGTGAGGGTGTGCGTCTTTGCATTTAACTCGTTTATGTGCAGATTGAAAGTATAACCAATAACGTTTCTAACATTCCTTCCTATCTAATATTGTGTTTTTAATACAGGCTATTGTCTATAATGTGATTACCTGCTGAGTGGAACTGTAAAAGTGATCGAATTCTTCTGTTGCTCGACAACTGTCACACATAGATAAATACGATGCGTGGCCAGCAGCACGCGACCGATAGAGATATATAACGGTTTTACTTGCTCCCCCATATCTAGTTAAGGTTCACAGAAGTTTTTGCTTGCTCTCAGCACAAGAAAAAAGTTGCTGTCCGAACAACATGTCAAACATGAAAAAATGGCTTGGAAGCAAGCGAGTTGGTGAAGAAAGAAAGAAGAAATGAAGAAACAAAGACTTCGTTTTTGTGTCTGTCCTTTCGTGTTCCCTAGTCTCGGGGTTTTACATTATGCATGTCAAACATCACATATATTTCTCCGTATATCTCTAGGCGACGCAGTGGGCGACATCCCACTGATGTTCAATCATCAGTGCCCAAAATCTCGTGTATACTGGATCTTGCATGGGTACCTCGGGGATGAAGGCTGCTTCTTTTCAAACATCCAAAGCGCGATATCCTACAGACGTCCCTGGGGCATCAATTATTTACTAGGTAAAACTGAAACGCAAATGTTGTTCTGGGATATCCCACAGATATCGCTTGGATGACCAGATATTCAGGACTTTCACGACCTTGTAGGGATATTCTAGGAATATTAGTGGTTTACTGGGCCCAGTAAACCATTGACGTCCGCAGGACGTCTACACGATATCCGTTCGTGGATATTTGGACGTCGCGGGGACATTGCCAGGGATCCCGTTGACGTACTTCGGACGTCCCTGCGACTAGAGTTTCTTCCGCTTTCTCACGTCGCATGGACGTCACATAGACGTCACTTAACGACATTTAAACCTGGCTTTCGCGCTAGCATATGCAGCATTTAATAGGTATTCTGCATGGTTGCAATGCAGCATTTAATAGGTATTAGGCATGCATTGATGTACAGTTCTCATCAGACTTAACACACGTAGTCTTGCCGCCAAGCACGAAGTATTGTCAAAGTATTGTCACGAAGCGAAATGGGCCGGCGAGTCGTCGAATAAACAGCAAACGGTTTATTAAACTACTTGGTAGCAAAAGCACAAGAGTGATAGCTCTCTGAACTGAACTGAGTCCAAAGAAAGAATGCTGCAGCCTGGAGCGCACAAGCATTTAAGCGTCGCGCCGAAAAGTCTAGAAACAGCACGTGCATTTGCCAGAGGGCAGGCGATGTGTCTGGAAGCGTCTTGCCTCTTCTTCAGCACGCGCCGGGATGAGATGTACCGTTTCGTGCCTGCCCTGGATGTTTCTCGAAGATGATTCGTGGCATTGCCCCCTCCGTAGACGTGGCATCGTCTCGATGCCGTTTCTCTTTTTTTTTTCGTCATGTTTGTCTCCTTCCGGCCAGTCTGTAGACTGGCCGGAGAGGACTGGAGGACTGGAGGAGGACTGGACTGTAGAGGGTCGTCGAGAGGGAGCGCTGCCCTCGGGTACCACTTCGTAAACCAGTTCTCCAATGCGTCGGAGTACTTTGTAGGGACCGAAGTAGCGCTTGAGTAGCTTCTCGCTAAGGCCGCGTCGTCGAATCGGCGTCCAAACCCATACCAAGTCGCCTGGACTGAAGCGTACGTCTCGTCGGCGCAAATTGTATCTTCTTTCATCGACGCGTTGTTGTTGACCAATGCGTAGTCTGGCCAGCTGGCGGGCTTCTTCTGCTCGCTGTGTGAAGTCCGTGCTAGATCCAAGCTAGATCTTGCATGGACGCCTCGGGGATGCAGGCTGCTTCTTTTCAAACATCCAAAGCGCGACATCCTACAGACGTCCCTGGGACATCAGTTATTTACTGGGTAAAACTGAAACGCGAATGTTGTTCTGGGATATCCCACAGATATCGCTTGGATGTCCAGATATTCAGGACGTTCACGACCTTGTAGGGGTATGTTAGGGATATTACCCACAGAACCATTAACCGCCCATCAACATCCAGCGAACGTCGGGTTGTGGATGTTGGGTACGTCTCATGAACGTACACATTTGCTCCCGGTTACGTTTTAACCACGGCCGTACTATTGTGCTAATCAAGAGAAAATTATGCGAAATGGACGTCGTAGGACCGCCGATGCGGACCTTCGAGGGTCCTGTGGAGGGAGTTCGACGGAAGGAAATACAGCCACCTGTAGAACAATAAATACAGAGTAAATCAAAATCGCCTGAGGGCACGAAGCGGCGTTGAATAATAACAGTAATGATGACGAAGAACACGAGTTGAAACAAACTGAAACAAAACATCATTAGACCACCCAGTCTTTTACGATAATTCGTGCAAATAAATGGAGCAACAAAGGGGGCATCTTCCAAATATCACAGTCGCACTTCACAACGCACTTCCTTTGTTGTCAGATTGCGAATACGGAAACATAACTGCAACTGACGTAAATATAATTGCAATGCCAAGCAACCACAAGACACTTTCCATTGGTGACAGCGATACAACCAATACGCGTTGCGGTGAATCGCTAGAGGCCCACGTAACTCGTCAGCAAAACCAGCCGCCGGCTCTAAAGCGAAACGCACCGCCTCGAAAATATTGTCGCCACCGGCGTGCCAGCTCGGAAGATCTGTCATTGGCTGCGCATTATATGTATAAATATTTGGATGCTCATTGGTCTAAAAAACTGGCGTCAGTTTCCTTCGCGCTGATTGGGCGAGAGTCATTTGACTGAGGAGCGAGCATCCGAACGCGAACCGCTCAACGAAAGCAGTGGAGTGCAGCTGTAGCTTCCACAGTTTCGCCACGAAAACCACCGCCCCCCTTGACCACGTGACCATCCGTAACGAATCACGACAAAGTAGCCGGAAAACGGCGCCAAAAAGCGCGCGCTGGCAAAATCGAACTGCGCATGTGCGCTGCGTGCCCTCTCCACACCCTCTCACTCGAATTCACTCCCCCCCCCCTGTTCCGAGCGCTTCGCCAGGGCATCTGCTAATATTATCGGGAAGCATAAAATGAAAATCCAGAAGACGAAGGAATTCACATGTACAAATTTATTGATACGGTAAACATATAAACAAGAAGAAACATTTGAATGCAAGTAAATCTACACGATTATTACAGAATACTGCAGAATAAATAAAGAATAAATAGTGCCGAGCAACAGAAAGCGTGACTATCATATTATACAATCCTTAAAGGAACCTATTCGGTTTGAAGAAAGTAGGTATTATTATACACATATATAGCACGTGATGAGTCGCAGAAGCCATCCGCTTCATCCCAGCACAACTGTCGAATTTTCTGGTGACAGGGGCCACATGCTCGCGGATCGCAGGGCCACGAACAGCTGTCGGTGTCTGAATGAAAAAAAAAAAAAAGGAACCTGTTAATGATATGGTAAACCCGAGCACAGGCAACGTTAATTGGCTGAATACGCTCTGTAAGACATGCCATCCTTACGCGCCTAATGTCGACTAATGACAAAATTCGAGGAGCCCTGCGTACGCGATGCACGCTGTTTTCCTTTTCATGCACACCAGTGTATTAAACATCAGACACATTCAAATAGCGGAACAAAACGCAACAGGTCACAGAATCATCAACCAGATCATGACTGATAACCGGCAGAAAGTGATGTAATACGGGACAAGGCGTACCTCCATGCATACAGTATTAAACGTCTGATCACTGACATGCATCATGCATTTGTCTGGTTACCTTTCATTCAGGCGTTTGTCCATGGCTCGAACATCTTCAACGAAACGAAATTACCGACTGCTCACATACGTAGACGCCAGCTACACAACGGTCAGACGGGTCGGCGCCTCGGAGAAACGAACGCGGGCAAATCCACCGGTTAAATGAGCCTCAGCCAATCATGATCGAGAAAGGTTACGTGGGGGACCGGAGCCAATGGAAAGTAAATAGCCGGAATTTGGCGGGAAATGCCAGCGGCGACACTATTTTCGCGGCGGCGAAACCCGCTTACTGTGCCTCCTCTGACGAAAGCAGTCGAACGGAGGAGAAAGAAGAACGACAGAGGAGACATCGCGTCTGTCCGGCCACTCGTGTTCTCTTGGACTGCAATCGTTGTGCACGCAGACGCTACGGGGTAGTTTGAGGGTTTTGAATGCTTTAGATTTAGATTTTGGCGAACTGCTAATGTGAGAACGGAATGGCACATCCACCTCATCATCACAACAGCGGGAAGACGAACATGACATGGAATCCCTGCACCTCCAAAGGACGCAGAAATCGTCAGAGAGGAAGTCTGAACCCTTTCCGACGTACTCCAGGTGAACGGTAAGACAAGTTTAATTACTTTTTTGTGACTGAAGGAAGTAATGCAGGTTTATCACGTTAAGTGTATTACGTACAACATTTACGAGTCACTCGGTACGTTAGCGGCGTTTCATTGTGCAGTGCATTGCCGTAACTTGTACGTTTCTGATATGCCGTTAATCAAATTATGTGTGGTTATGCTAGTTGCCCCTCATGCGCGTCGCAGCCGTTCATTCACTGTGATCTACGAACATTCGAAGCAGGTGCAAATGAGCTACTATGAATCCGAGGTATAATTGGCGTTATGCGCAATGATGGGCACTTTACGTGGTATCCGCAGCTTCAAGTTACATTCCTGACAACGATTGGCGAAATTCTCCACTTACATGACCATGGTCTCGAACTTTCTGCTTCTTAGTAAATGGTTCTTTACAGATGTTACAGTGAGTGGCTTCAGAACGTTCTAGTTCGTCTACTGGAGTCATTTGCAAGGGCACAATCTCGTGCAACATCGCATACAGCTCGTCATGCAAATTACGCAATAGTTCCATAAAAACGGAAACACAGTCTGCACCACGGTAAATATCGCTTCGTAAAATCGTAAATATCGCTTCAACACATATGAATAGCACGAGCGTATGACTAGTAGACAGCATAGAAGGGAACTTCCGACATCAAATGCTCTCTGGCAAACGACAATCTCTCACCCTTCTTTGGAAAAATAGTCTTGGACACTTTTTGTTGTTTACACATTAGTAGATGATCGGCGAGTACACCCGTGGTTGTGAAACCCCTCCTACCCCGTTTGCAGTGAAAATAACCAGGTGGTGTAAACAAAGCATTAAAATTGGTAATGAGTACAAAATGAAAGTCAATTAGCAGTAGGTAGACATGCTTCTCGCACTGGTCGTCGAAAACCTTAATCGGGTAAACATATTTTTCGTATCTGTCATAACCGTACACGTTAATGCTCACATCGTTCTGCTTCTCAAACAGTTCTACATGTTTCGGGAACACTACAGGAATCGTCTCTGGAAATACATATTGAGACAGGTACGGCCTCTAGGATGTAGACCGGCAAGTACGCAAAATGCGAAACACATGTTCTGTTCACTATCCTCGTGAAGGTTGACACTCAAAGACACCGACACTTTTTTCTCAATTCGTTTGGCAACTCAAAGTCGGTACAACCAATCAGCTGTGGTGCGAGACGACCGACATGAAGAATGCAGGCGTGAATTCGAATTAAGAAAAATCCCGATTCTTGCATTTCAAGCTTTTCTAAATTGTTGGTCACTTCAGTGCTTACTTCAATGACAGCATGTTCTACGTCTCGTTCCGACCACAGTGTATGTATGCACACTCGAAGGAATAAATTGAGTGACAAATATGATCTCCCTCATCTATATGATCTCCCTCCTTATAACGGCGTTTATAACCGCCGTTATAAACGCCTACCTATCATTCTTCGGACTTCGTGTTCGCGGACGAAAATCGTACTAATGGCTGCTTACGTGGACGTACACCATCCTGGTGCTCTAGGTGGTGTTCAACGACTCGCACGAGCCATCGGTGAAAAGCCGGCAAAGGTTGCCAAGTTCCTGGAAACCAGTGATGTGTATTCTCTCTTCAGAGAACTTAAGCGACCACGTCAGTTCCGAAAGTCTATCGTGTTGGGTGTGAAGGATATATTCCAGATAGATTTGGAAAGACCTTCAGAAACTGTCGATACAACAAGGGTTTTCGCTATCTTTTGTTTTGTATCCACGCATTTTATCGTATGCTTGCTGTAGTACCTGTGCAGAATAAACGAGCAGCGGAAATTATACGTGGACTGAGACTCGCTTTTAGACGCATTAGCACTCCGAGACTGATTCATTCAGACAGGGGTAGATATTTCACCAGTAAATCGGTCGGAGCATTTTTAAGATCAAAAGAGATATCTCTCTTCCATACTAATTCAAATACTAAAGCTTTTTTGGCCGAGCGTGCAATACGAAGTCTTATGACACCACTTTATCGTGCTTTCGAATATCAGAGACATAGATCGTACTTGAAAGTTTTACAGCCTCTGGTCAAAGCATATAATCATCGTGTTCATAGAACTCTGTCGGCACGACCTGTGGATGTCAACAAAGAAAATGAACATTTATTTAGGGAAAGGCTCTGTCCTACTCCGAGCAAGCCCCCAGAGAAGCCACGTTTTCGCGTTGTCGATCTTGTCAGAATAGCAAAGCCTAGACACCAGTTAGTCAAAAGTTACCTTGGTTCGTTTACGCGCGAAATATTTGTGGTGAGAGCAGTCAAGATTGGTTACCCGAAAACCTATCTCTTACGTGACCAGCAGGAAGAACCTATTGAAGGTCAATTTTATGCAAGCGAACTAACACTTGTGCAGCCCGGGAGGGATCACCGCATTACAAAAAGACGCGTTCGGAACGGAAAGGTGCAGTACCTGTTGCAATCTGCTGGAAGTCGTAGAAGGACTTGGGTCCGACGACGAAATGACTTGCGTGCACTGGTCCGATGTCGAGCAGCCAGACACCGCTGGCGATTCCTGGTGCCCATCGGGTGATGATGTGTGCGGCATGCGGGACGTTACCCAGGATCATCAACTCCAAGAAAAATGTCGCCGTCCTCATACCTGTTGGAGCGACATGTTAGAATGCGGTTCATTGAAGTCAACGGAGGACACAGTGGTCGTCGCGGCGTTTAAGATAACCAGAGACATTTTCCTGTTCCAGTCCCTGCCTCTGAACCTTCCCGCGAAAAAGACTGTGTGGGAGTTTTTAAAAACAATATATGCCAGGGTACACAGGAAGTGTGAATACCAATCCGACCACCCGTTCGACCTGATCTCCGAATGGGGAAAACAGATGAACTCTTTATTTAGCTATTTAGCTTATTATATTATTATTATTATATATTATATTATTATTATTATTATTATTTTTAGCTATTATTCTATTTAGCTATTACGATGATCGTGACGCCGACATAATGCAACTGGTGGCTGAAAGTCTATGTATAATGTACTACGCAATGAAGACTGGCTACCATTACCTGGCTGTGTACATAAACGACATGACAATTCAGTTGTTGCAAAATAGGTAGTCACCCAATAAATATTGAAATCCATGACGAGTTGTCTCATTTTACTGTAGGCTGTCATGGTAAATAGATGCCCGGAGATGTTCTGCTACACCTTGTCCTTTCTGAGTGCTGTTTCCCTGTTCGTTTTCGTAGCTACAACAGAATTTACAAAACCAACACTGAAACAGGGAAAATGCACTACGGTGACTCAGATTGACCATAATGTCACGAAGCGAAATGCGTCGGCGAGTCGTCGAATAAACAGCGAACGGTTTATTAGACTACTTGGTAGCAAACCATAAGAGTGATAGCTCTCTGAACACAACTGAGTCCAAAGAATGAATGCTCCAGCTTGGAGCGCACAAGCATTTAAGCGTCGCGACGAAAAGTCTAGAAACAGCACGTGCGTTTGCCAGAGAGCAGGCGATGTGTCTGGAAGCTTCTTGCTGCTTCTTCAGCATGCGCCGGGATGAGATGTACCGTTTCGTGCCTGCCCTGGAAGTTTCGCGATGATGATTCGTGGCATTGCCCCCTCCGTAGACGTGGCATCGTCTCGATGCCGTTTCTTCTCCTTCTTCTTCTTTTTTTTTTTTGTCATGTTGTCTCCTTCCAGCCAGTCTCCAGCGCTACCTGCTGTAGTACTGCTTGAGTCGAACGACGTGAACTATTTCGGTCCTCGGGGGTCGTCGAGAGGGAACGCTGCCCTCAGGTACCACTTCGTAATCCAGGTCTCCAATGCGTCGAAGTACCTTCTAGGGACCGAAGTACCGCTTCAGTAGCTTCTCGCTCAGGCCTCGTCGTCGAATCGGCGTCCAAACCCATACCAAGTCGCCTGGACTGAAGCGTATGTCTCGTCGACGCAAATTGTATCTTCTTTCATCGACGCGTTGTTGTTGACCAATGCGTAGTCTGGCCAGCTGACGGGCTTCTTCTGCTCGCTGTGTGAAGTCCAGAGCGTCGTTTTCCACATCACTGGGTTCGTGGGGCAGCATCGCGTCCAGCATAGTCGACGCGTCTTGGCCGTGTGCAAGGCGGAACGGTCTGAATCCTGTTGTTTCCTGGACAGTAGTGTTATAAACGAACGTGACGTAAGGCAGTATTTCGTCCCATGTCTTGTGCTCAACGTCGACGTACATCGAAATCATGTCGGCAAGGGTTTTGTTTAGGCGTTCGGTGAGCCCGTTCGTCTGCGAATGGTACGCCGTTGTCCTCCGGTGAGCGGTGTGGCTGAGTCGAAGGATTTCTTGTGTTAGCCTGCTTGTAAATGCCGTTCCCCTATCGGTGATTAAGGCGGTCGGAGCTCCGTGCCGTAGTTCGATGTTCTCGATGAAGAACTTCGCCACTTCTGTTGCTGTGCCCTGTGGAAGTGCCTTAGTCTCAGCATAGGGTGTCAGGTAGTCGGTGGCAACGATTATCCAACGATTTCCGGAAGACGAACGTGGGAAGGGCCCGAGTAGATCCATCCCAATCTGCTCGAACGGCGCCGACGGCGGTGCGATTGGCTGAAGGTACCCAGAAGGTCGCACCGGCGGCGTTTTTCGTCGTTGGCATTCCCGGCACGTCCTTATGTAGTGGTGTACAGTCTTGGCCAGTTTTGGCCAGTAGTACTTTTCCCTTATACGGGCCAGTGTCCGGCTGTATCCCAAATGACCTGATGACGGTTTGTCGTGGCAGGATTCAAGAATCTGGATGCGCATGTCCCCAGGCACAACGAGAAGCCACGTAGCACCTTTCCGGTTTTCTTTGTAGAGGACACCATTACGTAGGGAAAAACTTGGGAGTGATCTTCTAAAGATGGGAGGAACATTGTCGGCGCGGCCCTGCAGATAGTCGGTGCAGTGTCTTCAATTCGGGGTCGTTGTACTGCTTGGTAGACATGGTAGTCGCGCTCATTAGACCGAGGAAGGCGTCGTCGTCCTCGAGGCTGTTGTCCTGTCGCTGGGGTGGTGCTCGGGACATGCAGTCGGCGTCGTTGTGTTTTCTTCCTGACTTGTAAGTGACGGTTACGTCATACTCCTGTAATCGGACGCTCCATCTCGCTAGGCGTCCTGATGGGTCCCTTAAACCAGCCAGCCAGCACAGGGAATGGTGGTCTGTTACCACCTTGAACGGCCGTCCGTACAGGCGGTAGGGACGCAACTTTGTGATGGCCCATATGAGTGCAAGGCACTCTTTTTCGGTCGTCGAATAGTTCTTCTCTGCCTTGGTTAGCGTTCTGCTTGCGTAAGCGATGACACGTTCGACGCCGTCGTGTAGTTGAACGAACACGGCTCCTACACCATCGTTGCTTGCGTCGGTGTGTATTTCTGTTTCGGCGTTTGGATCGAAGTGGGCAAGCACGGGTGCGGTCTGTAGACGCGTCTTCAATTCATCAAACACATGTTGCTGGGCTTCACTCCAGATAAACGTGGATCCGTCCTTCGTGAAGGCATTCAGGGGTGACGCAATTCTTGAAAAGTTTGGAATGAATCGTCGGTAGTAGGCGCAAAGGCCAAGAAAGCTTCGAACGTATTTCACGTTAGAAGGAACAGGGTAATTTGCGATGGCCGCCGTCTTCTCGGGGTCGGGGCGTACGCCGTCGCTGCTCCGATGGCCGAGAGATGGCCGAGAACTCTGAGTTCCTCGTAGCCGAATCGACATTTCTGAGGCTTCAACGTCAGCCCTGCAGTTCTGATAGCTTCGAAGACTTGCTTTAGCCGTTCAACATGTTCTTCGAATGTTCTTGCAAAGACGACAACATCGTCGAGGTACACCAGGCATATTTGCCACTTCAACCCGGCGAGAACTGTATCCATAGCACGCTGGAACGTCGCTGGTGCTGTGCAAAGGCCGAAAGGCATGACCTTGAATTCGAAAAGTCCATCCGGAGTGACGAAAGCAGTCTTCTCACGGTCCCGTTCGTCGACTTCAATTTGCCAGTACCCTGTCTTGAGGTCCATGGAAGAGAAAAATTTTGCGTTTTGAAGGCGATCGAGCGTGTCGTCGATGCGTGGTAACGGGTAGACGTCCTTCTTCGTTATCTCATTGAGTTTCCGGTAGTCAACGCAGAACCTGAGTGTTCCGTCCTTCTTCTTCACTAGTACCACCGGCGATGCCCACGGACTGGTCGACGGCTGGATAATGTCATCTCTTAGCATCTCTTCTACTTGCGTTCGGATCGTTTCTCGCTCTTTGCAGGAGACCCGGTACGGCATGCGGTGAATTGCACGGGCCTTTTCGTCGACGATGATGCGGTGCTTTGCAATGGGCGTTTGTCTTACTTTCGACGATGCAGCGAAGCAGTCACTGAAATCGTGAGCATCTGGAGAAGGGTTTGCTTTTGAGTTGTATTGAGTTGAGGGTTTACGTCGAAATGTCCGGCCTCGTGTTCCGTGGTGACCGCGATGCGAGCAGTGTCCATCAGGCAAACATCCGTGGTGGAGTATTGGTCTGCGATGACGGCTATCTTCGTGCCGTTCACCAGATGTTGTGGCTCCGGGCGAAAATTTGTGACCAGTAGGTCGAATATTCCGTTTCTTACGGGCACAATTCCTCTTGCTATCCCAATTCCTCGTTTGAGGAGAAGTTGCGTGTTGCCTTCAGCCAACAAACAGCTAGTCGGTGCTCTGTCGCACGTAGCGGTCACAAGGACTGACGACAAGGGAGGCAGGTTGACGTGCTGAGTCGTCACGGCGGTTACGTCCGTGTTTGCGTGTTTCTCCGGGGTTATTCGTGCCCACCACTTGTCTTCTGCTGTTTCCGGCGTTTTAAAAGAGATAAATCCATTTGTGAAGTCGATGATTGCTTCGTTTTCGACTAGAAAGTTCATTCCGAGTATTACATCCCGTGGGCAGTTCGGCAAGAATGCAAAGCTGACGACGTACTGGATGTCACGCACTTGTATGACTGCCGTGCATCGGCCAGACGGTGTTACGACGTGTCCACCAGCAGTGCCGCACCTTGCGAAGCTTCTTAGCCAACCTACCACTTATAACAGAGTCGTCGGCTCCGGTATCGATTAACGCAATCATCTCATGGCCGTCGATGAGTATTTTCAGGTTATTGGTAATTTTTCGAGCGTCGTGTTGGTGCTGCGTTGCTGTTCGTCGAGTTGGAGGAATTGTAACTTGTCGTCGATCCGCAGCTTCACCTCCCGGAGCCGCAGTCTTCAGTTTCCCTGGTTAGGGCTGCGCCACACAGGTCGTCTTGCCAGTGATGGTGAACGTGCTCTCCCTGGCGACCTGCTGCGGTGGGGGACGCTCGGGGACAGGTCGCGTCGCGAGCCAGCAGAAGCATTCTGCTGCCGTAGATAGTCTTCAATTGCGGCGGGACGATTACCGCGCTGGGGGCAGGGGGCGTCTGGTTAAAAACCGGGAAGGCGTCCGTTTTGCGAAACGGCTGCGACTGTGGCGGGACGCTCGGAGTAGGTTGGACAGGCAGAGGAGGCGTCCAACGGTTTTCGTAGTACGACGGACGAGTAGGTGGCACCTGTCTCAGAGCGGCGGCGTAGGTTGGTTTCGGTACTTCGGCGTCGGGGTTGGCGGTTGACGATGTCTGGATTGCCTGCTGAACCTCGTCCTTGATGATCGCACCGATCGAAGACAAAGGGTCTTGTGCCTTCTCAGGACAGTGGAGAGCTCGTACTTCTTCGCGTACCACCTCTCGAATCAGCTGTCTGAGCGATCCGACGTCGAGCCCAGCGGTTGTGGAGAAAGCCTCGTAGCCCTGGTGTCGTTCGTTAACGGTAGCGCGAGAGAGCAGGGTGCTCTCAATGCGGACGGCTTCGTCCAGGAAAGCGTCGGTCGTGGCGGGTGGATCCCGGGACAGGGCGCGAAAAATTTCTTCTTTTACGCCCCTCATGAGTCGCTGAACCTTCTTCTCCTCGGATGCTTTGGGGTCAGCTCGCCGGAAGAGCCGCAACACATCTTCGACGAAGCCTGTAACGCTTTCGTTTGGCAGCTGGATCCGTCTCTGGAGCAGATGTTCAGCGCGTTCAGCTCGTTGTTGAAAAGCGAACGCCTCGCGGAGTTTGCTTTTGAAGACGTCCCAGGTCTTGAGCGAAGTCTCCCGGTGCTCGAACCATGTCTTCGCGGTGCCTTCCAGGGAGAAATAGACGTTTACGAGCTTCTGGTCGTCACTCCAGTTGTTGAACTTGGCGATCCGCTCGTAGTGGTCGACCCAATCGTCCACGTCGTCGTAATACTCCCCGCTGACTGTCTTCGGCGACTGTGCAGGGGCTATGGGCGTGGCAACAGGTTGCGCCACTTGGGTACTGGTCTCCGCAATCATCTTCTTCTTGCGTTTAGGGGGTTCTAATAGATAGAATTCTGCAGGGAGACCAAGCTGTCTTCTGCTTTGTCGCAGTTGGTCTTCCAGGCCGTTGGAGAAGGGATGCCCCGCACCTCCACCAGAACTGTCACGAAGCGAAATGGGTCGGCGAGTCGTCGAATAAACAGCGAACGGTTTATTAGACTACTTGGTAGCAAAACACAAGAGTGATAGCTCTCTGAACACAACTCCAAAGAATGAATGCTCCAGCTTGGAGCGCACAAGCATCTAACCGTCGCTCCGAAAAGTCTAGAAACAGCACGTGCGTTTGCCAGAGAGCAGGCGATGTGTCTGGAAGCTTCTTGCTGCTCTTCAGCATGCGCCGGGATGAGATGTACCGTTTCGTGCCTGCCCTGGAAGTTTCGCGATGATGATTCGTGGCAATAACATCTACGTCCACCGATGTCCAGCTGCAGTAACTGCCGCACGCCTTTGCCTCAGCAATGGTCATCCGACGAGATACGGGGTCAGTCTGTCACAAAATGATACACATCAACTATGGCATTGCTTGAAAGAAGCAAATGTCGCGCACAATTATTACAACTTCGAGTGCTTAAAGCTATGTGAAATAAGCTTCGAACCCATGCAAGTAATAGAACGATGCCCCGGTAATGTGTAGAATATTGCAAGACTCATTGGGAATGGAAAGCACAGCGGTTACGGAATCTCTCTTTCGAAATTGGCTACCATGTCTCTGCTGTCTCATGTGAGCGAAACAATAAAGAGAATTTAAACCAATACATGCCCGCATTTCATTTAGCTATAAGATACACTGTAACACAAGAATGGTTTGAAATACTCACATCACTTGGCTCTTACGTGGCACAATCACTGCTATGTCGTGGAAGCTCGTACGTGGCAGGCAGCGTATACCACCAGTCGAAAATGCATCTTATGAGGTGATAAGGTTTTTGTGTTGTTGGCGTTTCCAAAGAGCGTTAGAAAAATCCAGACGGGTCTCTCCGCCGCAGTGTTTCGCGGCTTGTCATACAAAAAAAAAAAAAAAAAGAAGGGAATTAGAAAAAGAGCGTCTGGACACGAGGTATCGGGTTTCATATGCTGCTCCTTCGAAAAGAGAAACTGTACACGATGCATTCACGTGATCCCTCCTTCCCTTGAAATAAAACAAAAATCAAGAGTCTTATAAGCTAGCTGTCGACGACTGTCTGAGACTCAGACCTCCACGGACGACGCAACTTTTGAAAGAATGTGAGTATACCCCTCGCCCTGTGTACCGTGTATACCCTGTATACCGTGTGGCATGTCCAAAAGCCGTACTTGCAAGCCGTGCAACGCAAATGCACGACACAGTATGAGAGACATATCGGAAAGTGGAAACATTAACCGATTCTTTAATAATGCTGCTTGTTGTTGTTGCGTGGCACCTGATCAAGATTTGGACCACCCTAGACTTTGTTCTGATTGAGAAAAGCATTCACAGGATGTTTCGTTTTCCTTTGTTTTGAAGATAGCTTCTGTACAAGGATGACGTCAAACAAGACTCTGGTAATTTGTAACATATCTTTCGTTAGTTAAATAAAATAGTAGGAAAATAATGTGCTAAAATAAAAAGGAATATATAGAGTGTTGTCTGGTCTCTGACATGCATCGTTGAGTGTCCTTATCAAAGTGGCATGGGAAAAAAATCATGCTGTGACGCGTCACCCATTTTTCAAACCGAAACCGAAACTACAGATGGTCAAAAGCTTGAAACTAGAGGGCATCTGGCAACCATTCAAAATCTAGGTATTCCAAACCGAAACCAAAACTACACGTGGTCAGAAACTATAGGGCAACCAACCTAGGCACCGGACCACGATCGGCACCATTCATTTCTTTAAAACCGAAACCGAAACTACAGAGGCCAAAAAAGCTTGAAAACTAGAGGGCGCTTGGTGGGAATGTCAAACCGAAACCAAAACTACACATGGTGAGAAACCAACCAACCAACCTGGCGCTCTAACGCGGCAACCAACCTAGGTGACGGACTGGTCGTGACGTCAGCCCGATCGGAAAATGCGATATGTCACCGGATGTTATGGCGTGTCATTGCGTGTTATTAAATGTCATTAAATGTGCATCCAGGTGCCTACCAAACACTATTGACACATGAGCTCCCATTGTTTACCTGAGTGAACCCGTTACCTTATCCTGGCGGCGCTTGTTATTGAAACCTGGGAACCCATTGTTCACACGATCGATACATGACTTCCCATTGTTTTCCGAGATATCTTATCGTGCGTGTGCTTGTCGCATATAACCTGAGCGATCCATTGTTAAGTACTACTATATCTATCACTACTATAGTACATACACATGTATAAAATGCTAAATTGTAAAGGTATAACAATCACCGAGTTAAAAAAGGCGTATATACTGTGCCTTTTGTATGGACCAGAGTAACTGGACACAGTTGTCTAAAAGCTGCAGTCTGTGGCCAGACAATTCCCCATTGTCATCCTGGCAAAAAATAGGACACGAAAAGGACGACAAGAAAACTTTGAAAAGAAACGTTCGAACAGAAACTGCATCTCTCAGACAACCGTGTCTGTATAGTACACGGTGCTCTTGTTTGGCAAAGATTTTCGCAACAGGTATCAAAAAACAGCACGCAAAACAGACAGTTTGTTACTGAATTTCCTCTGCAGATTCACCGATCAAATCACTGTGTCAAACACAACCAATCAAGATGAATAGTTGTAAACACGAGAAACTAAACTATAAGCAACGCGCAGCATTAAAACTTACGAAATTTTTGTGAGGCTTGCTAAGGTGTTCAGGAGTAGTAGTAGGTCTGGTTCATTTGACGACTTTGCCACCAGGGCAGCGCCACCGTCGCGTCTGGGCCGACTTCAATCGCGTATTTTTCCCCGCGCGGCGCGTGTGCGGAGGCTTGTCCGCGCGATTATAACATGCAGAGACATGCAAAGAAAGGTCATACACAAAAAGTACAAGTCAAAATATATTTATTAATGTCAATTCTAACGCCAATCAAGTTGTCAATTGTAATGCCAATCAAGCTGCCAATTGTAAAGCCAATAGTGCTGGGAATTGTGCCAATTGTGATGCCAATCAGGTGAATGAGAAAAACCCAGTCGAAAAACCTTCACCACCTGTAACAGGGCGGCGCTCGGGTGGAGGGCTGCTGTGGTGGGCGGAGCGTGACCGGAGGGCTGCGTGCGCGCTTAATCTTCACCCTGGGCTGACTTCTTTCACCACTTTCCTACTTGGGCCGACTTCCTTCCCGCGACAGGTGGGCGGCGCTCGAGTGGAGGGCTGCTGTTGTGGGCGGCGCGTGGCCGGAGGGCTGCCTGCGCGTTTACCCTTCAGCCTGGGTCGCCGACTTTCGTCATTTTTCAGCATGAGTCGACTTGAATCGTAATTTTTCCAGCTACAACAGGTGTGCAGTAGGCTGTTTACATGCAAAGGATAGCCATACACAAAAGTACAAGTGAAAATATATTTATTAAAGTCATTAAGAATTATGTTATGACTCTGCGTGAATGGGAAAAACTTAGCCAAAAATCTGAAGTAGAAGGAACACAATACACATAACAATACTTTTTACAGGTATGATACAATAGCATTGAGTAGGTATCACAAATCAAACACAATATTTTTTATTAACTGTAATCACAAGTTTTCAATGAATCAGAAGTGATAGCACATTTAATCAAGTCTTAATCAATACCATTACAATCAAAATTACAAGTTTTATTATAAAAAGTCTGAGATGTTAGAATCTGATAGGTGTAAGTAATTTCAAGCACAATAGCTAAGTTTAATATTCCAATATGACACAAATTTAATTTCTATTGAAGTGAATAGTGCAGACATAAGGCAATAATTCGAATCAACACATAGCATTAATATAGAACCAATCATCCAACATGTAGGGAAATAATAGCTACACCATATCAAAACGAGAAACAGTCAACACATTTAATCAAAGAAGATATTCTTAATCAACATGATTATAAACGAAATTATAAGTTCTATTATAAAAAGTCTAATATTCCTATACGTGAGAACCATCAATGCAATAGCGGGTGAGGCCGCGGTCAATTATCACGCCAAGATAGCGGACGTGGCAGACAAACTCCAGAGCAGAGCCCAGAGGTATTTGTGGAAAGGGCGGCGCGTAAACGCCATCGCTGTTGTCTTACTTGGCGAAATGGAGAGACCGCGTTCCGCGAGATAGGAGACCGTCGTGTCCAGAGGTTGCTGCAAACGACGCCGAAGAGTATCGCGGCGGATGGCAGAAGTCCATATGCAGATATCGTCGGCGTGGGTAGTGATACTGGCATGGCTACGTAGCTGTGCTGGGAGCAAAGCCATAATGACGTTAAATAAAAGTGGACTCAGAACGCTTCCTTGTGGGACGCCACGCTGCACAGGGTAGACGGCGCTATCTCCCTCAGTAATGCGCACAAAAAGTTGTCCGTCAGTGAGGAAATCCTGAAGCCAGAGGAGCATGCGACCTCCAACACCGGCCTCTTGAAGTGACTCGACAACAGCCCTGTGAAAAACACTGTCCTAATTTCAGGCACAATATGGAAACTGAGTTTAATATTCCAACATGACACAAGTTTAATTAATCAGTTTCTTCTGAAGTGAATAGAGCAGACATAAGGAAATAATTCGAATCAACACGATCAACAGATAGCATTAATATAGAACCAAACCGACATATCCTCCAACATGTAGGAAAATAATAGCTACACAATACGATATCAAAACGAGAAACGGACACCACATTTAAGCAAAGAACATATTCTTAATCAATATGATTACAATCAAATTTACAAGTTGTACTATAAAAAGTCTAATATTCCTATACGTGACCACCATCATTGCAATAGCGGGATTTTAATTACAAGTGCCGATAGATGTATGTAATTAATTGTGAACAGCAGAGACCCTGGAAGACAATAGGACACGAACGACAAGAACGACACGAACACAAGAAGAAATAAAATCTATAACACTACATTTAATCAAAGAAGACATTCTGAATCAATACGATTACTATCAAAATGACAAGTTTTATTATAAAAAGTCAAATATTCCGAACCACCATCATTGCAATAGCGGGATTATAATTACAAGTGCCGATAGATGTATGCAATTAATTGTGAACAGCAGAGACCCCGGAAGACCATGGGACACGAACGACACGACGACACAAACACAAGAGGAAATAAAATCTATAACACTACATTTAATCAAATAACATATTCTTAATCAAAACAGCAAAGGAGAATAAACTATCATTTTAACTATCATAAAATCATCCTCGTGACTTAATCTAATCGAACACTATAAAATTTTAATTCTAAGAGACACTACAAACCTTACCGTGTATTATGAATCCAATACAGAAAATAGATATGTTAAAAATAAATTTCACCGCAAAGCACGCTCCTAGCCAACAAGCAACTCTAATGATGTCTGCCCTGATTTGTTGAAGACGGGAGGCATACGCCTGTTTTGTAACAGTTATGAACATTTCGAGCGCAATAAGCACTTTAAGTTTCATGTTTTGTTCCAACATTACACAACTTTTAAATAATCAATTTCTTATTAAGTGAATAGCATAGACATAAGGAAATAATGAGGAACAACACAATCAACAGCTAGCATTAATAGAGAGCCAAACCTGCGCACTATCCAACATGTAGGGAAATAATAGCTAAACTATATCATATCGAAACAAGAAACATTACGAATTTAATACTGTGACTAGCACGGACTTCACACTGAATAACAGGGAAACAGTCTAAACGGCGCATCTGCCAACGTCTAAACAACAGATACATGCAGGAAAATAATACCGAATCAATATATTAAAACAAGAAACACAACAAATTTAATACTGTGACTAGCGCAGACTTAACGCCGAAGAACAGAGGAGCATTCTAAGCGGCGCCACGTAAACAACAACAGAGGACAATAATGTATCATTGAACCATCATAAAATCAACTTCGTGACTTAATCTAATCGAACACTATACAATTTTCATTCTAACGAACGCTACAAACCTTACATTGATGGAGGCATCCAACACACGGGCTCGGTACTATATGAGAGGATCTCAGGTTTTCTTCAAAGCCCAGAGACATTATCTCTCTACCTATACGACCATAGCACAGCGCATGTTTTATCACTCAGAGGGCTAGGGGCTATATTACTTCGTCCAGCAAACGGGACGCTCTAGAGGTCAGATAAGAGAGTTCAAAGGCGATATATTTTATTGTGCAGCGCAAATAGATGTCAATATCACTCGCTGGGGTCACTATCTTTTCGCATCCTTTCCCTGAAACGGAAATCTTTCGTCAAAGTGGTTGACAAGTCGGCTAAATTTGTAGAAATGCGATATTGTTATTGAAGATGTAGAGAAAGTCCAAATTATTAATTGGTAGCAATGATTTAATTACATCAATTTTTGTAATATCTTGCAATAGAAATTTCTAATGAACCACACAAATATCAAATGTCAAATGCAACTCAGAGTTATGAGGCATTCCAATCTTAGAGATGCTTACTTATGTCAATCGAGTGAACAATTGAAGCAAATGCAAGACAATAATTATTTCAGGCAGTAAGTTCACAACTCATAGAGTATCAGACGAGTGAATACTTGAAACAAAGTCAAAACAATAATTCTCACGACAGGTGGAGATTATAGCATTCTAAACCAGACAATAAAATTTTAATCAATAAAATGAGCATAGATATGCTTTTAATGAAGTGTAGACGTGCACTTGAAAACAGAATAGACATTTGCTCTACATGGAAAGATGGACATATTTTGTACTCGCTGCCATAAATCATGTGAAGATATGATAAAAAACTGCTTCGAAAGGGAAGAGCCGCGAAACGATTCTATTATCGCTGCCTTTCAATACGTCCTAGACATGGTCGTATTCGGAGATATGGTACAAATTACAGAACTGAAGGTGCAAGAATTTATATGTCGAATCTACAATACTTATAAAAATATCTGCACGTCAACGTCGGAAGGGCCACTGGGATTGATGGCGGAGTTTTTGAGGTTTGCTAACGAAGAATTGAAATACACTAGACCAGATGTAATTGTAATCATTGCAATGGGCATTGCGTTCATCAAGAAAGCAGTCAGATCAAATTATCATATACAAGCGGTCTATATCGCACGATTCATTACGGATTTGTTGAAATTACACATATCTGAGATGGAAAGTACATGAAATCTTATCATGGTGATATGTTCCACTACCACGGCAAACGCAATTATTTTATTCTACCAGTCTCTGCAACGATGCCGAATCAACAGAAGTTCAATATTGTCGTGCAAGGTCTGATGTATTATCACCTGTTGAAACTCAACAAACATATCAATTGCGGTGGACCACCGGGTAATTTTCATCTAATACTCTCTTGTACACCATTCAAGAGTCTGCATACAAAGAAAGGAAACATCAATAAGAGACTGTGCAAGTTCATCGCGACAAAGTGCAAGTCGTTGAAGCAATACAAACACGGCGAGAACATATCACCTGCGTTAATCAACGCTGGATTCAAGCGCCCAATAATCAGAATAAACTACTTGATGCCTTCGGAATTCATGAATCAAGAAAACAAACGAAAACTTCAGAGTTTGGAATAGAATTGTAATTTATCGGAATAAACAAGCATAAAATTGAAATAATAATTGTATTCTTTGTCATCATTGTAATGTATTCTACACATCGCAACGAAAACAGCTTATGATTAGATTGAAGATTGCTAAGGAGACGAATATTCCACAATTTGTGTAAGAATTCTCATATGGAATGAGACCTGACCACCAAATAGGTTTTACTCGACTATACTCTGTACAAGTTCAACACCAGAAGGATAGAATTGCCGGAGAAGGATCGGTCATTGAAATTTAGAGACATGATACATCAGTCTATGATTACAAAAAGGATCACTAATCTCACGTGAAAACTTCTCATGTTTCGTGAATTAAATTCCACAGTGCATGTATATTTCTCAATCAGTTGCACTAGCCCAGACATAGTAAAAGAAGAAGAAAAGGCGTCTTTGACAAGCAACCCGATTGGAGTGCGGAACAAATAAATAAATATTTTTGTCAACACAGTTGTCCGTTTGTATGACTAGATAGGAAAAATGAGCCGTCCAAGACAGAGCAAAACAGGAAATAAGGCAAGATAACTGTTTGCGGCGGGATAACTCAAAGCGTTCGCGACACAGTGTCATCGACTTTTACAATCGTATTCGGGTTTAGTTGCGTGGGAGATAACACGAAGCCTTCGCGAAAAACGAATCTATTATCAGATGCCACAATGCAAACGAAAGATTTTACGAGCATGACGTGCAGGCCAAGTCTACATTTCTAATCACGTAGTCTTCGTAACACACGGCACACAAACATTTATGAAATAATTTCCAAGTGGCAATCAGATTTTGGGAGAAGTGGATCACACAACCGCCATCAGAAGTGCTAACCAATATACAATGAAGATGAGCGTTATGCATAAACACAATGGAAGATATGTTATATTAATTATAATAACCAGATCAGCGCAGGTCACACATAAATGTAGATCCAATTCACAAATATACTCGAGATTTCCCGTAACCATACAGAAAAACTATCACACTATTTTAGTGTCATAGCATCCGGGCCCTACAAATGGAAAGGCCATACTTTAATTTTATAAGTCTTTAGCTCATAACGTCGTAACACGCAAATTCCACACTAAAGATCATTTTCTTCTATAAATTTTCAAAGTCAAAACTGCACGCTATTTCTTGCATTTTTCTAAAGATATAGATTAAAAAGTTGCGCTTGTACTCACACATACTATGCAAGATATTTGATTGTGGATTAAATGCTAAAATTTATCGATTCACATTCAGGAGAAGTGGTGACTACCACACATCAGTAAGAGTTTAATTAAAATTTGAACAGGTATTGCGATTTATGATCAGTGTTGTAGAATGTGTAATTTCACAATACACAAGCTTTAGGTCGCTCACTTTGACTAGCACTCTTTCACGATGTCAGAGAAGTTAATCGAATGGATTGATATTTTCTGTATACACTATAACATAATGCGAATTCTTTATGTCGTGGATATTAAAAGTTACGAATATTTTCCGAACGAAATTTACTTAAGACTCGAGGAAAGGGTCACCCGCGTCGATGAACCCGTTTCCGGAAAAAGCAAGACGCTCGCGTGCGGTACCGCGTTAACGCGTCGGGCGCAGAATCGCGTTCGATTTCGGGTATGGCATTGGGGAAACGCGACCCGGCGTGTTGCCGAAACGTCTTCGAGGACGCGGGTGGCCCTTTCTTATTTCTTACTTTTCTTTATAGACTGATGTATCATGTTTCTAAATTTCAATGACCGATCCTTCTCCGGCAATTCTATCCTTCTGGTGTTGAACTTGTACAGAGTGTAGTCGAGTAAAACCTATTTGGCGGTCAGGTCTCATTCCATATGAGAATTCTTACACAAATTGTGGAATATTCGTCTCCTTAGCAATCTTCAATCTAATCATAAGCTGTTTTCGTTGCGATGTGTAGAATACATTACAATGATGACAAAGAATACAATTATTATTTCAATTTTATGCTTGTTTATTCCGATAAATTACAATTCTATTCCAAACTCTGAAGTTTTCGTTTGTTTTCTTGATTCATGAATTCCGAAGGCATCAAGTAGTTTATTCTGATTATTGGGCGCTTGAATCCAGCGTTGATTAACGCAGGTGATATGTTCTCGCCGTGTTTGTATTGCTTCAACGACTTGCACTTTGTCGCGATGAACTTGCACAGTCTCTTATTGATGTTTCCTTTCTTTGTATGCAGACTCTTGAATGGTGTACAAGAGAGTATTAGATGAAAATTACCCGGTGGTCCACCGCAATTGATATGTTTGTTGAGTTTCAACAGGTGATAATACATCAGACCTTGCACGACAATATTGAACTTCTGTTGATTCGGCATCGTTGCAGAGACTGGTAGAATAAAATAATTGCGTTTGCCGTGGTAGTGGAACATATCACCATGATAAGATTTCATGTACTTTCCATCTCAGATATGTGTAATTTCAACAAATCCGTAATGAATCGTGCGATATAGACCGCTTGTATATGATAATTTGATCTGACTGCTTTCTTGATGAACGCAATGCCCATTGCAATGATTACAATTACATCTGGTCTAGTGTATTTCAATTCTTCGTTAGCAAACCTCAAAAACTCCGCCATCAATCCCAGTGGCCCTTCCGACGTTGACGTGCAGATATTTTTATAAGTATTGTAGATTCGACATATAAATTCTTGCACCTTCAGTTCTGTAATTTGTACCATATCTCCGAATACGACCATGTCTAGGACGTATTGAAAGGCAGCGATAATAGAATCGTTTCGCGGCTCTTCCCTTTCGAAGCAGTTTTTTATCATATCTTCACATGATTTATGGCAGCGAGTACAAAATATGTCCATCTTTCCATGTAGAGCAAATGTCTATTCTGTTTTCAAGTGCACGTCTACACTTCATTAAAAGCATATCTATGCTCATTTTATTGATTAAAATTTTATTGTCTGGTTTAGAATGCTATAATCTCCACCTGTCGTGAGAATTATTGTTTTGACTTTGTTTCAAGTATTCACTCGTCTGATAATCTATGAGTTGTGAACTTACTGCCTGAAATAATTATTGTCTTGCATTTGCTTCAATTGTTCACTCGATTGACATAAGTAAGCATCTCTAAGATTGGAATGCCTCATAACTCTGAGTTGCATTTGACATTTGATATTTCTGTGTGGTTCATTAGAAATTTCTATTGCAAGATATTACAAAAATTGATGTAATTACATCATTGCTACCAATTAATAATTTGAACTTTCTCTACATCTTCAATAACAATATCGCATCTCTACAAATTTAGCCGACTTGTCAACCACTTTGACGAAAGATTTCCGTTTCAGGGAAAGGATGCGAAAAGATAGTGACCCCAGCGAGTGATATTGACATCTATTTGCGCTGCACAATAAAATATATCGCCTTTGAACTCTCTTATCTGACCTCTAGAGCGTCCCGTTTGCTGGACGAAGTAATATAGCCCCTAACCCTCTGAGTGATAAAACATGCGCTGTGCTATGGTCGTATAGATAGAGAGATAACGTCTCTGGGCTTTGAAGAAAACCTGAGATCCTCTCATATAGAACCGAGCCCGTGTGTTGGATGCCTCCATCAATGTAAGGTTTGTAGCGTTCGTTAGAATGAAAATTGTATAGTGTTCGATTAGATTAAGTCACGAAGTTGATTTTATGATGGTTCAATGATACATTATTGTCCTCTGTTGTTGTTTACGTGGCGCCGCTTAGAATGCTCCTCTGTTCTTCGGCGTTAAGTCTGCGCTAGTCACAGTATTAAATTTGTTGTGTTTCTTGTTTTAATATATTGATTCGGTATTATTTTCCTGCATGTATCTGTTGTTTAGACGTTGGCAGATGCGCCGTTTAGACTGTTTCCCTGTTATTCAATGTGAAGTCCGTGCTAGTCACAGTATTAAATTCGTAATGTTTCTTGTTTCGATATGATATTGTTTAGCTATTATTTCCCTACATGTTGGATAGTGTGCAGGTTTGGCTCTCTATTAATGCTAGCTGTTGATTGTGTTGTTCCTCATTATTTCCTTATGTCTATGCTATTCACTTAATAAGAAATTGATTATTTAAAAGTTGTGTAATGTTGGAACAAAACATGAAACTTAAAGTGCTTATTGCGCTCGAAATGTTCATAACTGTTACAAAACAGGCGTATGCCTCCCGTCTTCAACAAATCAGTGCAGACATCATTAGAGTTGCTTGTTGGCTAGGAGCGTGCTTTGCGGTGAAATTTATTTTTAACATATCTATTTTCTGTATTGGATTCATAATACAAGGTAAGGCTTGTAGTGTCTCTTAGAATTAAAATTGTATAGTGTTCGATTAGATTAAGTCACGAGGATGATTTTATGATAGTTAAAATGATAGTTTATTCTCCTTTGCTGTTTTGATTAAGAATATGTTATTTGATTAAATGTAGTGTTATAGATTTTATTTCCTCTTGTGTTTGTGTCGTCGTGTCGTTCGTGTCCCATGGTCTTCCGGGGTCTCTGCTGTTCACAATTAATTGCATACATCTATCGGCACTTGTAATTATAATCCCGCTATTGCAATGATGGTGGTAACGTATAGGAATATTTGACTTTTTATAATAAAACTTGTCATTTTGATAGTAATCGTATTGATTCAGAATGTCTTCTTTGATTAAATGTAGTGTTATAGATTTTATTTCTTCTTGTGTTCGTGTCGTTCTTGTCGTTCGTGTCCTATTGTCTTCCAGGGTCTCTGCTGTTCACAATTAATTACATACATCTATCGGCACTTGTAATTAAAATCCCGCTATTGCAATGATGGTGGTCACGTATAGGAATATTAGACTTTTTATAGTACAACTTGTAAATTTGATTGTAATCATATTGATTAAGAATATGTTCTTTGCTTAAATGTGGTGTCCGTTTCTCGTTTTGATATCGTATTGTGTAGCTATTATTTTCCTACATGTTGGAGGATATGTCGGTTTGGTTCAATATTAATGCTATCTGTTGATCGTGTTGATTCGAATTATTTCCTTATGTCTGCTCTATTCACTTCAGAAGAAACTGATTAATTAAACTTGTGTCATGTTGGAATATTAAACTCAGTTTCCATATTGTGCCTGAAATTAGGACAGTGTTTTTCACAGGGCTGTTGTCGAGTCACTTCAAGAGGCCGGTGTTGGAGGTCGCATGCTCCTCTGGCTTCAGGATTTCCTCACTGACGGACAACTTCTTGTGCGCATTACTGAGGGAGATAGCGCCGTCTACCCTGTGCAGCGTGGCGTCCCACAAGGAAGCGTTCTGAGTCCACTTTTATTTAACGTCATTATGGCTTTGCTCCCAGCACAGCTACGTAGCCATGCCAGTATCACTACCCACGCCGACGATATCTGCATATGGACTTCTGCCATCCGCCGCGATACTCTTCGGCGTCGTTTGCAGCAACCTCTGGACACGACGGTCTCCTATCTCGCGGAACGCGGTCTCTCCATTTCGCCAAGTAAGACAACAGCGATGGCGTTTACGCGCCGCTCTTTCCACAAATACCTCCACAAATATATATTTGTGGAGCGCTCTGCTCTGGAGTTTGTCTCCCACGTCCGCTATCTTGGCGTGATAATTGACCGCGGCCTCACCCGCTATTGCATTGATGGTTCTCACGTATAGGAATATTAGACTTTTTATAATAGAACTTATAATTTTGTTTATAATCATGTTGATTAAGAATATCTTCTTTGATTAAATGTGTTGACTGTTTCTCGTTTTGATATGGTGTAGCTATTATTTCCCTACATGTTGGATGATTGGTTCTATATTAATGCTATGTGTTGATTCGAATTATTGCCTCATGTCTGCGCTATTCGCTTCAATAGAAATTAAATTTGTGTCATATTGGAATATTAAACTTAACTATTGTGCTCGAAATTACTTACACCTATCAGATTCTAACATCTCAGACTTTTTATAATAAAACTTGTAATTTTGATTGTAATCGTATTGATTAAGACTTGATTAAATGTGCTATCACTTCTGATTCATTGAAAACTTGTGATTACAGTTAATAAAAAATATTGTGTTTGATTTGTGATACGTACTCAATGCTATTGTATCATACCTGTAAAAAGTATTGTTACGTGTATTGTGTTCCTTCTACTTCAGATTTTTGGCTAAGTTTTTCCCATTCACGCAGAGTCATAACATAATTCTTAATGACTTTAATAAATATATTTTCACTTGTACTTTCCAAAAGCTGTTACGTCGCATTCTGACATGATCTGAGCCAATATGGTCAGCTGATGCAATAAGATCTACAGAAAACACATGCCAGCAGATTCTGAATATGCCATAGGAGAAGGTCTGTCCTTGAAATGATGAGATTTGTTCACTTTCCAGATGACTTCAGGTATGTGAAAACAATCATAAATGTTGACAAAGCTGTTATGAAGCAGCGACTGCAACTGGGATTCGGGAGTCCCTCGTTTTCATCCAAAACCCTGCCTAATGTCTCATGATCGTTCCAGTGGCACTTTCCGCCCCCATCTCTTTTTCTTTTCTTTTCTCACCTCGACCGTCGCATTCTTTTTCTTTTTATTCATCTAACGTCATTTCAGAGTGAGTGCTGCGCATCTATTCTATTGTGCGGCGCCGATAGTGAATGCCTGAGATATTTTCGCCTTTTGCTTTTTTGCATGCTTGGCTTCTTCCTTGTTTGTCTCTTGCCCCTCCGTTGTGTAATACCCCCTTGGGGGTCCTCATCGTATGGAAATAAGTAAATAAATAAATAGGTGTGTTTGCTGCATTAACAAAAGCTGGCTCAAATTAATAGTACCTCCTTGTGGCCTGGGTGGAGCATGCCTCACTGTGCTTTATGTCCAGTAATTTCTTCTCCAACTGTATGTCTTTGGCAGTTAGCCACAACGCATGCAGTCTTCAATCTTTCTTTCACCCGGAAGAACAGCTTACAGCTCTGCAGGCATCAGAATATCTGCACGCAATAGGGGAATGCGATCTAGCCCTATAGGTGCCAACTTTTTAAATGGACTGCGAACACAGACATAAGACTCTTTATCACGGCACAAGGCATTTATGTCAAAGGCATGCTTGTGGAGGGTTTTATTATGCCCTGCTGCTCAGTGTATGGCTTCTGCTTTTAGCTGGAAAACACCAATAAAAAAATTGTGAGGAAAGAAATATGCCACCTTCAGTCGCCATCGACCAAGCAAACTAAGTCAATAAAGGTGGTTGTTATTCACTCTGCTATGTGATTGTGTTCATGTTAAGTCACCTGTTTGGATCTGTTAGTACCAGCTAGCTTCCTTGTAATGTAACATGACCGCATGGAGGACAAAGAGGAGGAATTAGCTAGTCTGGCGTAGGAGCTCTCACACTGGCATAGCTGGTCAAAAAGAAAATGTGGGCCATACGTCACATAAAACACAACTACCAGTATATTTTCAGCAACCACTGGGTAATTTCTAGTAGGTGCGGTGCATATACCGTGTCCATAGACTGATTTTTTTATTCTTAGAGAAATCATATTTTTGCAGTTATAAGGAATGACAACATGTTCTACATCCGAAGTGGATGTAGTAATTAGGTCTCGTTTAATTGTTGGAAATAGAAGGTCGGTGCAAATGCAACGTCGGTTTCCCTATGTGCCGCTATTGTTTTCAAAAGCACGCTCGTGACCATTTAGTGTGAGGACATGGCCCCGAAATAATGGTTGTGTGAGAGTAAGTCTCGGAGCGTTCTTTTTGCCTTTTCACTTGAACGTGAGGGAGAAACAACGCTGCAGAACTGGCAAGCAGCACATTTAATGTAATGTCGCGCAGGATGCAAGTTTTATAGCGATTTCATATTTCAGCACAATATTTATAAGCTGTAAAAATAGGTGCAAGGGTACCATTGCATACAATGAAGCAGCTGGCACCGTAAATTTTAGACCTCTTCTTGGCGTGGGTGCTTAGCATAATGAGTGACCTGTTAATAAACGTACTTGAGGATTTCTGGATATGAAGATCATAGGAGAGAAAGGAAGGGAAACAAATACAACAGAGGTTGCCATTCATTTCTCACATTTCTGATTTCAGTTACTTGTTGCTCTTGGTTTTCTTCAGTTCGGACATCTGATATAACCAGAATTTGCACTGCATATCCAGGCGAATAAAAAAGATGCAAACATTTCTGTGAGAAAATTTCATGGTTTTTAAGACCTTCCCAGTTGGAAATCTGTTGCAAGTGGATCCTCTTTAAAACCACTTGCAAGTGGTTTATGAAACAATTCCCACTTAAGAAACCACTTCAGCCAGACCCCTTTGAGATCCACTTTGAAAACCACTTACAACCATGTCCACTTTGGAAACCACTTGTAAGTGGTTTATGAAACAATTCCCACTTCAGAAACCACTTGCAGTTGGATCCACCTTGAAAACCACTTGTAACCAAGTCCACTTTGGAACCCACTTGCAAGCAGATCCACTCTGGAAACCACTTCGTGGTTTCCAGACTGGATGTCCTTACAAGTGGTTTCCAGAGTGGAAAGGGCTGCAAGTGGCTTTCTAGGTGGGTCCAGCTCCAACTGGTTTCTGAGGTAGGGATCACTGCATAAAACAAACTACTTGTAGATGGGGAAAGAAAACATTCCTTGCTGCATAGTGTGTACATGGAGGAAGAAATGACATTGCACGTGGTAAAGCAGGGAACGTTATAACAGCATTTGCAGTATTTTGTTCAGTACATAATCACACAACATTAACGTGAACCTGAAGGCGTAAGTACAACAGTGCTTACTTCAGTGCAGAACACAACATATGTATTTAACTGTCCAAGTTAACTCTACAAACTCACACTCCCAGACCAGAAATCTTATTTGGTTTAAGCGGGGATCACATACACAATTTTCATTGAAAGTGACCAAAATTTCTCATTCCGAATCGACGAATTTTTTAAATGTGAATGTGAAGTGGAACCAGTCGCACAATTGGAGGTCTGCCTATAGTTTCCCATTGGCCAACAGCATCAAGGATTTTCCCATTAAAGTCACACTGATATTCTAATTTCCGATGCACTTTTTGACTGCGCAGTGATTATTCTGTTGCTTCAGAAAGCATGTTTTCGCTGTAAAAATGAGTTACACAAAATACCGTTCCTGCGTGAACATTTATTCTTACACACATAAAAATACAGTAGATGTGAAAATATTTAAAGTGGCAGATACAACTGTGAAAGTTATTTGTGATGTTTTTATAAGAGTGAGTATTCACCAAGCGGTTGAAAATCGCTAGCAGGACATAGGAATGCCAAGAACAGAAACCGTAACAAGCACTTACATGTTGTGAAGGTATTCTGTCAATCATCAACACACACCATCAATCCACAATGAGAAAGTTCACAGAGATGTCTCCCCATGTCCGAACAGTGACGACGAAAAAAATGGCATGAAGCTTTTTTTCGTAGGAGATTTCCAGTGTTGTACCCGTTACCGAAATATGGTATCGCAATACCGATACTCGTTACTTGAGAAAAAAGTATCGAAATACCGATATCGATACCTCTTTTTTAAAGTAACGAAGTACCGCTAACGTTACTGAAAAAAAGTAACGTGATACTTTTCTCGATACTTTTGTTTGAAATATGAAGATGATGCAACATAGAAATATCGCTTACGTCAAATGTTTTGCAGTAAAGCTAAAGCATATTTCATGTGTAGCTCGGACACGTTATGCTTTACTTTTATCGTGGTTTTGCTAAACCTTTATCACGGATAGTACGGACCGTGCTTTTATCAATAGCTGGTTCTCGAAGCCGTCTTCAGTGATCCTTGCAGGCCATCATCTCTCCGGCAGCTGACAGAGGCCAGTGTGGCAATTACGTTAGTGTCAAGCCCAATAGATACCGTGAAGTCCGATGCCCAAGGAATCCTATCCGAAGTTAACAATGCCACACCATATGTGAGCGTGACTCAGTGGGACACGGCAGCTTATAGTGGAATCCAGAGCGCACTGTGAAAGGCTTGACCTCTGTTCGTTAATCTCAGTTCTTCTCTTTAACACAGCGTGGTTATTTCCTCCAGTTTCAAAGAAAAACAGTGAACATGTAAGATGAAAGATGAAAGTCACTGAAAAGGTTAGCCAGCTGTAGGGATCGAACCCACATCTTCTGGATTACCGGTCCAGGGCTCTGTGTTGGTATAACTCCATGGTATAGCTCTGTGTTTGGTATAACTCCATAATTCCAGAGGTGTGTCCACAGGCTTCTTGTCGGTGGTTAGAAGGACCATTGACAATGAGTAAGAGTGAGAAATATGGTCGGTGAAGAAAGGGGGAGGCGCTAAAAAGTATCGGTATCGGTAACGATACAGAGATCTCGATTTGTAACGGAAATACTTTTCCGATACTGATTTTAAAACGTATCGCCGATACGCACCCCGATACCGAAAAAGTATCGATTACAGTAACGGCGTTACATGTAACGGCGATACGTACAACACTGGAGATTTCTAATGCCCGTCCAGCTTGCCTTTCTTGCGTGAAATTTAAGTCCAGCTTCGTTGAGAATCCGTTTTGTCCACCTGCCAAATGCCGACGCCCCTATGCCAGTCGCGTCGAACGAGGGTAACCTTCAAGTAATAACATTTCGAAAGATAATGCAAAAGCTGCTGGAACAGCCGCATGTCAACGTATGTGAGCAGCAAAATATATTACATACCGTTGGACACAGCGCGTGTGGCAACACACTGAGAGCACGATCCTTCCGTCAACGGCCGCGGTGCCTGCGAGTGCAAGGGTACAAACATGCACAGCGGTGTTGAAAAAACGGGAATGCTTGACAAATCGACTACTGACCTTAGAGACGGATAAAATCCTCGAAATCAAGCACGAGTACTTAAGAGCGACCGCGCACAACCTGATGCTCCAACATTTCGTGAGAGACTGGAGAGTGGAGACCGTTGGCGGGTTGGCGGTCCCGGCCGGCGTCCCCCCTCGCTTCTGGAGGACGAGTCGACATACATCCACTGATTGTTGTACGGAATGCATTAAAAATGGCTTACAGTAAGAGGTGAAATAGCAAGGTACCATGGCACATGTACTTTTGAGAATAATACGTTCACAAACATTTGAAATGACGCGAACTATTTTCAACTCGCACGAGCCACGATGTGGTGCGCCACGGAGACGTATTACGACGCGCCCTCTTGGCGATATCGCGGCCGACGTTCCTCCTCGGTCGCTTTGTTCGGAATAAATTTTAATTTCAAGTTTTCATTTAAATTGCACTTGCAATAATTTCGATACGGTTCGTGTGATGGAATTTCACTTGTTTGAATTGGTTTGAATTAGTTCTTCCTCAACACGAACACGAAGCGTTCTTCTTAATTATATATTATCCTAATCATGTTTTTCTTTTTCCTGCCAATAAATTCCCCAATCATATATTATTACTTAATTTGAGAGTGATGATGTACCCTTGTACCCTTGTGACCTCTCGATCCTCCATCCTGAACCACTCTGGCCTCAAAGTGGGTACATTTCTGACCACTTTGGCCCCTAAGTGGATCCGTTCTTGACCTCCTTGGCTTCTAAGTGGATCAATTCTTCACCACTTTAGCCCCAAAGTGGATCTCTGCTTGACCACTTTGGCCTTAAGTGGATCCCTCCTTGGCCACTTTAGCCCCAAAGTGGATCTCTGCTTGACCACTTTAGCCCCAAAGTGGATCTCTGCTTGACCACTTTGGCATCCAAGTGGATCCTGCTTAAACCACTTTGGCCTTCAAGTGGATCCTGTTTAAACCACTTTAGCCTTTAAGTGGATCCTGTTTAAACCACTTCAGATTCCACTTTGTTTTTCCAACTGGGTTGAAAATGGCATTCTTAGGTTCCAGGGTATTTAAAGAAGAGTGAAAACAAAGTGCTTGAAGTATTATGTCTAGATACACCTCTTGCAGCTTTTGCATGGCAAATCGTTGTCTAGGAAGGTGCGCGAATCAATGTGGATGTTCCTGAAATTAGAATGTTATTTCGTTACACTTTGAGATTAACGTATGCTGGTTACAAAAAATGAAGGCACCTCTGCTGACTTATGTTATTCATCCGAGAGAAAATAGTTTTTACTTGCAAACAAACTAACAGTTTTTTCACATTCATATGCAGCTTATTTGCAGAAAGACATTTCGAGAGTCTGTCCAGTACCTGTTCCCTGCATTTATCAGACCGTAGGCTCACAAGGAAAACCACAGGCAGGAAAGTACACAGGCAGGTTCCGATTTCACGATTGTACGGTTCTGAGGCTGGAACACACACAGACGGACAAACACAACACATCTACAAGGTATCGGTATCGGGCTTTTTTCGTCGATCGTCACTTTTCAACTCTCCGATTTCACAACCAAGGCAGCCCTGCATGAGAATGGCGATGTCCGCGACAATGTTCATAATATAGCAGGTGTCCACCATAGCTGGAACAAACACCGGGAACTGATTTGGTGACTTGCGACACGAATTCAGAGTTCGACATGCTCCAATTTGACAGGCGAGTAGCAGAACAAAGCACTAACTGCAGTGTCAACAGAATTCTGATAGCCGGCGAAAAATACAGTAAACGATTCGTCCAGACTCGGTACTCTCGTTCCCAGCCCACCGCAAAGAGCCACACCCTGCGGGGAACTACTTTGAGGCGCGGGAGCCAAAAGCCTTCGCTGCTGTGAGGCTGTCGTGCCTGTCGACCAATCAGAGACGATTTATTTTGAAAGTTTGAATCTCAAGCGTTTATATCGCAAAAGTTGATCTTTACGGCTTTATCTTTACACCGTGGATTTTTTTAAGATTTATTTTGGGGAGTTTATTCTCGAAGTTTATTTTGCGAAGTGTAAACCAGAGTGATCCCCTCGCTCCTACTCTAGGACCCGCTATAGCCCTTTCCGGGAACATATCCCACTGCTGCTTCCCAATCCATCTCATACAACACATTCTGAGAAACGGGACGCGTGCGAAGAAAACAGTTCTCTCACGTGCAAACACTGAGCTCACAAAACCAAAGATGACGCCGGACTGGACTGATTCAGCCATGCAGATCCAATCGGCTCGGATTTCGAATCTCTCCAAAATAATTGTTAAAAATATTGATATTTTGAGTTCCGATAAAGTTACGTGAAGTACTTTTTAGTTTATAATTAACTGTTTGAAAACTATTTTAGATTTTATTATCGCAGTTGACATATCGCAAATATGGGCAGCATATTGTAGCACTTTGTAGTGCGTTATCATGCACAACAAGAAGCGCGTTCCTTTCCTGCTTTTCTTGCTGCAAGCAGTGCATGTGGACATCGACTTTCAACTTTTGACTGTGTCAATGAATTAACATCCCAGACAGAACATATCGTGTCCCATAATATTCCCAAATCGATCATCCATGTCCGCATCCTGGGCAGATGTCCTAGGGAAGTCCCATACGGATGTGAATATTTCCCCCTCAAAGGCTGTGCTCGAGTTGTCCGACGATGATCCGACCAGGATTGAAAACGAATGCACCTGCGCTGTGTCACGTGGTCGCAACGGTCGTTGCATGTTGCACTGTGAAGAGCAATCATTGCGCAATCGAAACGACGCGGCAGGGCGTAATCTGTGTGTAGTTTCGAAATGGAAATTGTGTAGGTAGATGGCTAGATTCAGTTTCTTGGCATTCCTTAGTTTATTTTGCAATACGCCATGCTGGAATACGAAAAAAATATTATTACTATGTGTCTTTGCACAAGTTTCGCATTCGCAAATATCGTGGGTACGAAACTTGTGCTTGGTATGTTCTGCTAAATCTAAGTAGTATATAGGGGTTGGGAGGGAAACTGGATGAGAGTTAGCTATATGGACCTCTGGGCCCTACCCTGAGCCCTGCGCGTATTTTTCCCTGCGCGGCGCGTGTGCGGAGGGTTGTCCGTGCGCTTATAACATGCAGAGACATGCAAAGAAGGGTCATACACAAAAAGTACAAGTGAAAATATATTTATTAATGCCAATTGTAATGCCAATCAAGTTGAGATATATCTATTAAAGCCAATTGTGCTGGGAATTGTGCCAATTGTGATGCCAATCAGGTGAAGGAGAAAAACCCAGTCGAAAAACCTTCACGACCTGTAACAGAAGAAACACAATACACATAATAAAGAATATGTACATTTATTGTTCTCTAAATATTTCATTCAATGTCTCCATGATAACATTTTTTAGAAACTCTTTTGTTTCCAATCCTGAAAGAAAACATCAAATTAACGTCGTCACATTTGCTTACCACACGATAACTCACGTTGGACACAGCACTGACCTGAAAAGTAGATATTGTTATTATGCGAAACCACAATTGTATTTCAATAATACATACAATGCTGTGGTGGCAGACCCCAGTAATCTGTAAGCGAATCTAAATTAATATCAATTTATACATTTCATTAATACATACACTGTGGCGACGGACCCCAGTAATCTGTAAGTGAACATCATTTATTATTGTAATTATGCTATAACTTTTACTTACATTCAGGCGTTGGTCTTGGTACTGGCGTGTAAGCTGAAAAAAGATATTATCAATTAATAACACACACACACACACACACACACAACTACACAGCAACTATATACACAACACAATAATACATACATATCGCCGGCGGCGACTCTGGAGCTGAAACATGAAATCAAATTTAAACACCTTTTTCATATTCTTTATAATTCCTTACCGTTTTGAAAAAATGACGGACTAGAGCTAAATACTGAAAAAAAAGACAATAGCCATGAGAAAAAAGAACTACATTGCAAATCAAAAACTTACTGCTCTCATCCGACACTGGCGTGTAAGCTGAAAAGATATCATCAATTAATAATACACACACACACACACACACAACTACACAACAACATCAACTATACACAAACACAACAACTATATACACAACACAATAATACATACATATCGGCGGCGGCGACTCTGGAGCTGAAACAAGAAATCAAATTTAAACACCTTTTTCATATTCTTTATAATTCCTTACCATTTTCAAAGTATATTGGGCTCGAGCTGAGTTCTGAAAAAGACAATATCCATGAGAAAAAAGAACTACATTGCGAATCAAAAACTTACCGTTTTTGTTGGACATTTTTTTGGAATGTGTGTCAGTCAAGTGAGGAAGAAACTTTTAAACGTGTGCGTCCTCATTATCATACAACCTCCTCTCCACTCTTTCCCATTTATTACCGTTCGAGCGAGCCCACCTCCTCATTTTCCCATTCGTTCCCCAGACCAGGAGCTCTCTCCCAAAATAATTATGCGGAAGCTCTTTCGTCGCTGTTTCGGAAAGAAATGTGAAGAGGAGGAAGTTGAGTCTACCGAAGACAGGAAATGGCGTCTGAAACAAGAAATTCATGAAGCAAAAGCTGAAGCTATCAGACGCGTTTTGTCTCACGAACGTCTCCTCAGGATCAAACGAGAGTCTGCGAAAAGTCAATTTGATCAAATCGACGGTGGAGGGTAATAATTACTTTAAAAGCGATTAAACCCCCGTGCCGGGGTTTTATCGCTTTTAAAGTATGCTGTACCGAACAGCCCAATTTTTAACCATTTTCGAGGGTAATAAATCTAGTTATCAATACATCTTATTATCAGTTTCAGTTCTACCTCTGCGACACAATGTCCGACGTAAGACCGTTTTCTTTCATCCACCCTGCACGAATTATTATATGCGGACCTTCCATGTCAGGAAAAACTTACTTAGTTCGTAACATCCTTAGAAATCTATCAGTATTCAGTGTAGTCCCAGAACAAATATTTTATGTTAGTAAATATGATGCTAGCTGGCAGAATGAATTCACTAAAATTACATTTAGTAAAGAATTACCAACGACATGGGATGAGAACATACCAACACTGATTATAGTTGATGATCTCATGACTGAAAAGAATGTTATGCAAGATATGGTTCACCTCTATACGAGAGCGTCCCATCACAAGAATGCATCAATTATTTTTCTTTGTCAATACTTATTCCATAACGATGTAAACTACCGCACTCTATCCCACAACAGCACATATATAATATTATTCAATAATTTAAAATCTCGTGCGCAACTCGAACTTCTAGGACGACAAATCTACGGGAAATCACGGTTGCCATACTTTCTGAATGCATTCGAACAAGCACCAGAGAAACCATTTGGTTATCTAGTGATTGACCTACACCCACTTACCCAGTCTGATAAAAGATTGCGAACAGGTATAACCAAGCTCGAGTCACAATTTGTTTTCATACCAAAATGAAAAGTCTACGTCACCATTTAACTGTCCTTAAAGTGCTTGCAACCTGCACTCCAAAAGAACGGGAAAACATATTGAAGGAGGCTCCTCCGCATAGCATTGAAGCTCTTTCCGAAGTTTGCAAGAATATATTGAATGGTAATGTTAAACCGTCACCAACACTATACAAAGATTTAAAGAAATATAAAGCTACAATTCGATACATCGCATATAAAACATTGCACAAATCACTAAAGAAGCTACAAAAGTTTTTATATCGACAACGAGGAGGTTTGGTCCCATTACTCCCACTACTACTGACAGGCTTGACTAGTATACTAGGTGGTGTAGCAGGGCGGGCTATAGCTAAGGTAGCAGGTGTTTGAAAATGGCAACAAAAATCGAGCGATTAAATCCAGTGGACACTATTTTGGAATCTAATGAAAGCGAAGATGTAAAGGTGAAGCGTATGCTAACAGCTATGTACTACACCATAAAAAATCAATTGAAACCGACAATAGAATCAGATCCGCCAATAATAAAACCATTACAAATAAAGGAAAGTATTAGCAGAAAATTCGATTATGACGCTCTACCAGATAATATAAATATTTAAAAAGTTAGGCGCATAGTGTCAGCGATACCGAGGAGTTTGTCATGGAATGAAACATCATTCATAACAACAAAACCATTCAGGGCTCTAGTATAATGGAATTGGTCTTGTACCTATCCCGTCATAAACGAGTGAGGCCCGCTTGGTTTCTAAAGGTGTCAAAACTTCTACCATCACACAAGATCAGACAGAAAAGAAAATCAAAGAAGAAAATATTGTGGGAGACCTACAAGTCGCCGCAAAGAACAAAGTTGATTTCATCTTCGGACGAAGAATATTTCTCAGAAGGATGAGCTACAGATCAACTGACGGCGGGCTCGGAGGGGTCAAACGCTATCAAAAGGCACGAAAAATCACAAGGCAAGAAGCACTACAAGAATTACAACGCGACGACGTCTATACTCTCCACAAAGATGCAAGACGAAGATTTAAGAGAAGGAAAGTCATCTCACTCCACCTGAATGATCTACATCAAGCAGACCTCATTTCATTCATCCAATACAAGAAATACAATAAAGGATTCTCATACATACTGCTTGTGATAGACTGTTTGTTGAGGCAAGTCATGGCCACACCTCTCAAGACCAAGCGAGGTGAAGATGTGAAGAAAGCATTTATGAAGCTATATCGAAATAGGGGCACATATCCACGACTAATCCAAGTAGATCAAGGGTCTGAGTTCTTCAACAAACATGTGCAGGCTTGGTGTAGGCGACATGGTATAGTTCTCTATCATTCGTTTTCAATTACAAAATCTTGTTTAGCTGAACGCGCCATTAGGACTATTAAAGGTCGCCTATTCCGTTATTTCCGTAGTAAAGGACATCACAAGTACCTTAAAATTCTTCCAAAGATTATAGAAGTTTATAACAATTCTTACCATAGAACTATTAAAATGGCACCGGATGAAGTGAATGAAAGTAACGAGGTTGAGCTCTTCAATAGACTCAATAGTAAAAAAGATGATGACATCACAATACCATTCGAAATTGGCCAGCAAGTTTGTGTTCTATTGAATCGATCAATATTTGACAAGGGGTACACAGGACACTGGTCTCATGTTATCTATACAATTTCGAGGTATAAGAAAACAGATCCACCTGTCTTTTACATTGCAGGCCCAGATGGTGTAGAAGAAGAGGGCACATATTATGCAAACGAATTGCAGCGCGTTATTAAAGAGGCTGATGACCCATATCCAATTGAAAAAATTATATCCAGTAAGAAAATTGATGGAGTCACTCATTATAAAGTGAAGTGGGCTGGTTATGACGATTCATTTAATTCGTGGGTTCCAGTGCACGATGTTGCCAGGCTCTGAGTTTTATATGTACCTCATATCCAATGATTGTACCGAATTATATCCAACAAATACACTGGACAACTTTACAATTGCTTTGAATGCACCCCTACAACTGAGTGGAAAGTATGAAGTTGGGTTACAAGAACTATGTATCTGTAATCTATTCTACAATATACTGCGGACTGATGACGGTGTCATGCAGGTTGATTACAAAGACTTTGCAGAGGTTCGCAAGACTATTGTCGTTAAAAAAACTCTTGAAATGGCCCTTCTAGAGCTTTTTGAAGACTTGAACAGTTCTCTCAATTATATTGACGGGAGATATGTATTCAGTTTACCGCATTCTGTTCGGTCAATTAAATTTATAGATGAAAACTTGCAAGAGACTATTGGAGTGTCATCCATTCAAGGCAATACTATAATAGGTTCTAAGGTGCCTCGTCAGGACACATTCCTTCGAGAGGAAATCGCTTCGCAGCTATGCATACTAGAAGAAATTTATATTCTTACTTCAAATGGCTTGATCGCATTCATTCCAGGTTGTTCTATCAAGACAACATTAAATCGTTTTTTTTAAACACACAAAATTGAAGCAAATGTAACATTTCGAGAGAATAGTTATAGATTGTCACAGTCATTACACAGTCTCTTTGCTATTCCAGAACAGCTCAAGAATCTCCTCAGATTAAATAATTTTAATATAAAAGATGATACAGCCTACTACTATGGAGATCCATTTGAACGCACTTATGACTTGATTATAGAGAAAGAAGTACTGGTTACAAAAAGAATAACTATTCCACCAGATCATTATGAAACTCCGAAATTACTGCTACATACAATCAACAATCAATTAGAAGGCAAAGCTCTACTCACATATAGTAATGACAGAAAGCTCTGCACTATCAACCCAATTGACGGTGTTACCATTCATCTATCAGAATACCTCTCTAATATGCTAGGTTTTGCACCACTTACAACTTTTGCGAACAGTACAAGTGGAAACACACACCTCAGACTTACACCATTATTTCATCATTTTATAGTTTATTGCGATATTATCGAATCATCGCACTTGGGTGCAAAGAAGTTTCCCATATTAAAATTAGTTCCATACTCTGCAAAGGAAGACAATATCATTCATTATGCTTTCCAAAACATGCAATATTTTAAGCTATTGCATAATGAAATAAATTTCATTTCAATTAAGTTGTGTGACGACTCTGGTCGACCTCTCCACTTCAAAGAACCGGGCAAAAGAGCTCTAGCTCTACATTTTAGACATGTATCTTAAAGAAATCCCGGAAATCCACTACGGTCATGGACTTGGCAATATTACGCCATACTCAGGAGGACCAATGTTCCAGAGGGGCAGTGGATTCTTTAAATCATTGCGCAAGTTTGCATTACCACTCCTGCGACGAGCACATCCATACGTTACTAAGACCGCAATGAATGCAGCAAAAAACCTGGCATGAAAACTATCAGATGGTCAACATTTGAAAGAAGCCATTAGAAGCAGTGCATCCGAGCTTAAGTCGCAAGTGTTAAAAGATTTCGCTGGCGGCGGTGGCAGACGTAGGAAAAGAAGAAGAAAAGACGTCTTCGACAAGCAACCCAATTGGAGTGAGGAATAAATATTTTCATCAACGCTGGCGTCCGTTTGTCTGACTGGATAGTAAAAATGAGCAGTCCAAGATAGGGCTAAATGGGAAATAAGGCAAGATTGCAGTGGGGATAAGTGCGACTGTCCACTTAAAAAAGCCATTAGAACCGGCGCATCGACACGGGAGGTCGCGACGATAACGGGTTGCGGTGGGGGTAAGTCAAAACGACTGTCCACTTAAAAAAAAACCGTTAGAACCGGCGCATCGACACGGAGTTGTCCAATTTGAAAGAAAACCATTAGAAGTGGTGCGTCGACGCCGGAGGTCTCGACACGGGATTGGATTTCGTACTCGTTACCATAGGTCATGGGAAGATGCGATAAAAAGCTGCTTAGGAAGAGCTGCGAAACGACTCATTTCTTCTTAGAAGCGACACACTGTCTTCCAACTTGAAAGAAGTGGAGGGGGACAAAGGGGAAATAAGTGGCTACAGGTAAACGATCCTAAAAATAAAACATAGGAGAGGGTGACAATTGTATTCAGTCGCAAACATGTCACTGGTCAACGTAGTCCACGCCCAGTTCGAATTGGTTTTGAAGGGGGAGTGTGAGCTTTTTCAAATCCCACCCACTCAAATTTCTGTAGAATCATGCAAGAATCAATTATTCTACCCTGTATCAACAATTACAGGCGGCAAATCTACGATTGAATGGAATATAAGTAACTTATCCGATCTCTATCTCGATGTTTCTAGTATGTACATTAAACTAACTGTGCAGATATTGAGAAGCGATGGGAGTGATCCGTATACAAGAACGGCGGATGGTGTAGTCAACGATGTTGTATTCCCCGTGAATAACTTGGGAGCTGCAATGTTTAAGTATATTAATGTGTATATCAATCAGCGATTGGTATCATCAAATTGTTTGAATTCCTACTGATGTATGCTTGATACTTTGCTCCACACCAACACACATCTTCAGAAAACAGTAGATGATTGCGGAATGTATGTTTATGATTCAGGTGAACATGCCGCAAACGATCCAAATTCGAATGTTGCTAAAGAACTCATTTCTAGAACAAGTGGTGGCAAACTATTTGAAGTTGTCATGCGTGTTAATACGGATTTGACAGATCAAATTAAGCTATTATTACCGGGATTGGATGTTAGGGTGTCTGCTGTGCACGCCAGCGACATGCATCGCTTATTGACGGGTCCAGGAGAAACTCATCAACATCAAATCAAGATACACAATGCAGTACTGTCATTATGTAAAGTCAAAGTCAGTAACTCAACTTTCCTGTCTCACCAGTCTATACTGAAGAAACATCCAGCGTGTTATACTATGCGAGGTTTAGAGAGCAAAATTAAGACAATAACTGCTGGCTCAGTGGATGGGATTTTCGACAATCTATACACCAATCGCATTCCAGATCGGATCTCAATGGTTATGACACGGACCGACGCCTATCAGGGTGACTTCAAACTGAGTCATTTCAATTTTGAGCATTTCAATGTGAGTTCAGTAACATTAACAATTGCTGGACATCGAAAACAACTCTCATACGACTGGGACAATGACCTATGCAGAGGAAGCTATTATGATTTCCTATCTCAACTGAATGATAGAAGCGTCGAGCTGCGTTATCAGAATTATAAAACTAATTCATTCATATTGCATTGGAACCTCAGTGCAGACGAGTCCGTTGGCGGCTACTTTAATCCGATACGTAAGGAAAATTGTAGAATTGAACTTAAATTTGCAAAACCATTGCCTCACGCTGTGTCGATTATACTTATAAGTGAGAGCCCCAAGATATTGACAGTCAATGCTGACCTTGCAGTTCATTTGGATTAAATCATGGACGTTCTAGATCTTGAATTATTGTTTTCAACGAACCCTCAAACTGTGAGAATGTATCGAGGAACCTACGCTGTCGACAGAGTTTCGCCACTTCAAGAAGAAGGTTTCATTGTCATTAATACGCATCCACACGACGGCCCAGGAGAGCATTGGTTGTTGTACATGATGGATCGAAATGATAGCTTCATCTATGTGGACAGCTTTGGTCTACCACCAATTGAAGAGGAACTGTTAGATCTACCTGTTGACGAATATTGTGACAAGTGTATACAAAGTCTCTACAGCTCCCACTCCGGCCTATTTGTTTCCGTATTTGCTTCTCGTCTTTGTAAGAATTATTTATTCACTCAAAAGCATTATGTCATTATTTGACAATAACCTTGTACACAACGATCTCAAGGTAATAAAAATGACTGAAGAGGAATACCTCATTTAAGAAAAATTCTCTCATTTATTCAACGTACAAGCACTTTGAAGATAATCCTTCAGACTCACTATCTTGCGAGATCCATTGTCTTTTCGTTGGACGATGTAGTGCGAATGCTGAATGGAATAATTCCGAAGGATCGGTCTTCTCAAACTGGCATTGATAATGGCCGGTGAAATCTGTTCACCATCACGGTATCGTCTTAACAAGTCACATTTCACGGCGACAAACTTTTGTAGTCTCTTCCTTAGTTGTCCACGTCTTGTTTTGAGTTGATACGGTAAACATCGCAATATGAGTGTGAAGTCACTCTCAGGTCCGTTGCAATTCAAGTACGAGTTTAATTTCATCAGGTCTTTATACATCATCCACTGTATAGTCAAGTGAAATCTCTCAGCCGAGTTCATACTCAATCCGAGTTGGGATGGCATCCGAGAAATGGTCTGATGTTATGATCTAGCCAGTCTGACGATTTCGTTGAAATCAATCCCCCGCAGCGACATTGTCTCAGATGATCGCCATTTTGTATAAAGAAACTTCTGGGTGGTGTCTTCAATGTTTGCACAATGGGCAAGTCGCCTGTCAGAAGACACTCGTAATCTAAAACAAAAATCTCCTTAAAGTTACTGGAAAGAGAGGAGAAAAGCTGTAAAAACTCAGTCCTCCAGGGAGAGTGAATAGCACTCGTCTGTTTCCATCGTTGATTTGGGAGAGAATGAGATGGAAAGGATGCCTATTGGTTTTCTTAGTATGCCATTGGTTAACGATTTTCTATATACAATTTTGGGTTCCGCCCACATTTACTATAAAATAGTGACCCATGGCTTGTTTTTTCCACCAAGTTCTGTTGCCCTGGTTGCAGTGCTTGTTTCCTTTGCCAAAAATTGTTTTGGTGTGCTGACGAGATCTTTGAAAAGTAAGTCTGCTTCTTGCTTATTGTTCTTATTTTAATTTATGGGATGTCTGTTTCTAGTGCCTCGCTGTGGAATCTGTGGGTATGATTGCGTTGAGGAGGTAATTCGTCGTATGGAGGAGGAAGCTAACATTCCAAATTTAGATCCTGCTTTGTTTGATGAAGAGTGGGGATTAGAATTTGATCAGGTATTGATGGATGGAGTTTTTGATGATAATACGCCGGCAGATGCCGTGCAAAATCCAGATAGCCCAGCGCCTGTTGTGAACGATCTCGCGGAACATGTTTCGGTGGCTCATCCTGTTATTAGCGTACCATACTTTCTGTTCTTTGAAACCGGTGCGGCCTTTGAAGGGTACCTTGGACGTTACGTCCTGTTCGCGTCACCGTATGACGACTTTGTCGAGGATCCGTTCGAATACCTGGTACATTACCAGCACAATATAGTTTCCATATATTACAACAGCACCCAATACCTTTTAAATTTTATATGCGTGTGAAAGTATTGATGGTAAAGCAAGTTGGCGATTCGATGAGCGGTCACTTTGCTTTTCTAAGTGCCGTGTCGCGTGAAATTCATAGTCTCGCGGATATAATGGTTGTGCTAAATGAAATGATTAGCGAGTTAGCACGCAACCTGGAAAATTATCAGGGTGAAGGTAGCGGTTACGTCTCCCGAGACGTATCCGAAATCGAATTGAATATAAGCACAATTGAAAAAAAGAAGATTGGCTGTGATACTGTAATTCCTGCCGAATTGAAAAAAAAGAAGAAGAACACTCACAAATGTAAAATGCCCAGACAATGAGTGTTTCAAATATAATACTTTAGCACTATTGCATCCTCAAAAAACATTTGGAAATGATTGGAAAACATATCGCAAATATCTAGTTGATCTCGATTCGAATCCATTGGCACGAGTCAGATGGTGGCCCAACGGTCCGCTATCGTATTCGGAGATTGCAGAATTTGAAGAACAGAATCAAATTGAAGGGTATGTGTACTCATATCAGGATGGGAGTATCCACACTTCTCGTGTTCCGCGTCTCGCATTTAACGATAAAGTGCAATTATTGGAATTTGATAATCACTTTTTTGGGATAAAGAATTATAGTACCTTGTTTGGTCGCAAAGAAATGTTTTTTTGTGAAAGGTGTACGAGGGGATTTACAACACAGGAAAACCTAGTGTCACATAGGAGAGTGTGCAGGAATTTTGAGGAGCTTTTGTTGGAGTTCCCTGAGCCAGGTAAGAATGTTCTAAAATTTGACAAGTTTGGTCACATGTTTGCATTTCCATCTATTATCGGACTCGATACAGAGTCTGTCCTCGACCCTAATACGAACGTGAAAAGTGCCGTGCAGAAGCATGTTATGAGTTCCTTCTGCTGCATTCTAATCAGAACCTATGATTCGAAAATACTCGCAAATGAAAAATATTTAGGCCCCGATGCCGCTTCCAGGTGCGTCGACTGCCTGTTACGTTTTCATAACAAGGTGGTCGATATCAGTCGTTGCCCTGCCCCCATTAAACTCACAGACGAAGAAACTCGTAAACATGTCGCTGCAACGCACTGTGAGTATTGTGGTGCGTTATTTGGTGTTGACAGGAAAAGGGTTCGTCATCATGATCACAGCCGTGAAAGCAGTGTCAGCAACTTTTTGGCTAGCATTTGTAACGAATGGAACATCAGTTGCAGCAATCACGGCAAAATTCCCGTGCTCATCCACAACCTTCAGTACGACATCAGCTCCTTGTTGCATTGCTTCCATGCTTTGAAGTGGAAACACCCGCACAAGCTCATCGCGACGAGCTCGGAGAAGATTCGCAATTTTGAATATGGCAATCTCATATTCAGGGACACCACGCAATTTTTAAATAGTTCCCTTTCTTGTTTGGTGGATAGTTTGAAGGTGTCGGAAGGAATTGATGCATTTAAGTGCCTACAGCAAGTGTTTGGTAATGAATTTGCACGTTTAACTAGGAAAGGTGTGTACCCTTATTCCTGGATCAAAAGCTTTCAAGTCTACAATGAAGAATGCCTGCCAGCCAAGGATGGTTTTTATGACGATTTGAATGGAACACACATCAGCGAAGATGACTATGCTTTCGCTCGGGAAACATATGACCATTTTGGTTGCAAGTCATTGAAAGATTCTACAATGATCTATTTGGAATGTGATGTCCTGCTCCTTTTAGATGTTATGCAGCATTTTAGACAGCTTTCTATGAGGACATATGGATTGGAAGTGCTGCACTTTGTCAGTCTACCCGGATTCAGTTGGCAGGCTGCTCTCAAGTATACAAAGGCCGAGATCGAGCTGCTTACAGATGAAGATATGTATCGAACCTTCGAGTCTTCTATTAGAGGTAGTATTTGCCAACAAGGATTGAGGTATGCTGCTGCCAATAACAAATATTGTGCAAACTTTGACCCGGAGAAACCGCAAAGTTACATCTCCTATTGGGATGCAAACAGTCTGTATGCTGGTTGCCAAACATTGCCATTGCCTATTGGAAGATTCGAGTGGGTGCCCGAATCCGAATTTTCGAGTTTGGACATCATTAACCATCCTCAGGATGCAGAGTATGGCTACATTTACGTGTGCGACCGTCTACCCACCAGAGCTACACCAGAAGACCAGGTATTTCCCACTAGCTCCAATGAAGCAAAAGGTTGATGAGAGTTGGTTGTCAGAGTATCAGTTGGCTCTAAAAGACCAATTGAATTACAAACCTGCAGCACAGGGTAAGTTACTTCTCACTTGTAATGATAAAACAGAGTATGTTGTACATTATCGTTTGTTGAGTCTGTATTGTAAGTTAGGTATGCGGGTTAGCAAAATTCATAGAGTGTTGAAATTTCGTCAGGGTACGATCTTTGGCCCGTACATTGAAATGAACATTTAGCGACGCATTGCAGCGCAAACGGACTTTGAGAAGCAGTTGTATAAGATCAATTGTAACTCTTTGTACGGTAGAACGCTCCTTTCCCCCAGGCGATTTAGATCAATTAAGATAGCATTCACCAAAGAAGAGGCCCAAAGATATAGCTCCTCAAACGACTGCATTCGATTTGAAATTTTGTCAGAGAATTGTGTGTTGTATGAGATGAAGAAAAGGAAGGTAAAGTGTAGCTTTCTATTACAGATTGGTTTTTGTATTTTAGATTATAGTAAGTTGGTAATGTACGAATTTGTCTATTGCACTCTCTTGGAAAAGTTGAATTGCCCCATCACCATCATGTATTCGGATACCGATTCTATCATCGGTGTGTTTCATACGTCAGAGTATGAAGAGGAAATCAAAAAGATTGCAGATGATAGTAGTAAGTACTGACCACGCTTATCCGGAAACGCTACAAGGCTTCTGGACGCCATTAATTAGCAATTAGAGCTAATTGGGAACCCCCACATTAATCAGCATCATCCAATGAGTCATCACACTAATTGGGGAGCGTCTAACTAGTGTCCAGACCACCCTGTGCGTTTCCGGATAAACGTGGTCATAAAAAATAAAAAAATAGATAGAGATAGAGTGGAGAGAAGGAGTTTAGTTGAAGATCAACGACGCCATCTTGAAGGAAGCGGCCCGGAAAGGCCGCTGACCATCGCCGGGCGACGGAGCACAGAGGCAGGTTGCAAAGCATCCCAGCTATGACCACAAGTTCCGGACATCCTGTGACGTCAGCTGTGACGTCATCATGGCATGTCTGGGCAAGTTAGGACAGCTCTGGATATGCAAGGAGAAAAACACTCATAATACAGAGGCTGGGAAAGCAAGAGTATGCAAACCATCAATAGCTAACAAGAAAAAACAATTAGTTACACAACAAATGAGCGACACCAGAACAGGAGCGCAGAACCATGCGACTGCTCCATCCGAGAGGCAGGCAGAAACTGACTCGTAATGGTTTTTGTCCTGTATAAACCCCGCAGCTGCACCCCCTAGCGGTTACTTTCTCAACTAATCTCACAACAAAATTATTAAGAATCACGCCAGCGCTACTCCCGGTCCCAAGGCAGAAGATGATAGAAAATGGCGGGAATGCCCGGACAACAGCACCCAGCACCCGACGTGCACGGGCACGAAAATCGCAAACAAAACGGGAACAAAGTTGGCGAAAGCATTAGTTACACAACAAATCACCTCACCACAGTAGGAGCGTAGACCGATGCGACTGCTCTCGTCGACAGCCAGGGATCAAGTGACGACGGAGCGAACGACCGCACGTCTTCTCCCAACGAGAGCCAGAGGTGGACTGACGTAAGCGCCACTCTACGGGTGCTACGCATGCGCGCGCTCGTAGCGCCCTCTGCGAGAGGCTAAGAGAGAAGAGCATTCCTGCGCCCTCTTCTCTCGTTGCTCATTGGTCGTGAGGCTAAGTGAGAAGAGCATTCCTGCGCCCCCTGCTGGCCGTTCTCATTGGTCATGAGGCTAAGTGAGAAGAGCATTCCTGCGCCCCCTGCTGGCAGTTCTCATTGGTCCAGACATCATCCTATTGTCTCAGGGCTACACTGTTTTTTTCCACTAATGCTCCTTTGCTCAATCTGCAGTGAAGCCACGGTATGACGTCATCATGCAACTGCGTGGCTCAAGGCCGCGTGCGCTCTAGACAGGGGACCTATTGTTTATTGAATCACTATCCCAAGATTATTTCCTTTATTATTCTATAACAACTGAATAGGAAACTATTGCAGAAGAGCACCATGCATGAAAGCTGATCGTAGGAATTCCAAAGTCTTACTAAATGAGACTTGCAAAAGAACAAAATATCCTAACATGTAACTCCATCAACGGCAAATAAGAGGACTAGGTACTCAACAAATCAACGCGCGCAGAACTCAGGGCAGCACTATCGTCAAGACAACAATGTTCCTTGTCAAAAGAGAAAAATTACAAAACGTCAACACAGGAAAGCATGCATATCGGGGCATGTCAGAACACGTCAGCACAAATTGTACGTCTGCTGGGCAACAGAGGAAAACAAACACTTGAACAGAGTGAAAAAGACACTCACCATCATTTTTCCCGTTCACAGCATTCCCTCATTGTAAATCCGCTCGTCACAAAATCCACCTGCATCGTCGAACACCATTCACCAGTGACGAACCACACATCCGCACCCCATCAGCGGCAGACAGAACCCCACCGAAGCTACGCTCTTCCACTGACGGCCAACGCCAGGAGCAGAATTTGCGTGTCGAGACCCGTCAGTGTCCAAGAGAGAAGTGAATCCTTGCGCCCCCTGCAGGCCGTTCTCATTGGTCGTGACGTCATCCTATTGTCTCAGGGCTACACAGTTTTTTTCCACTAATGCTCCTCTAGACAAGGTCAACCTGAAACAATAGTCTCTCGGTATGCGGTCATCATGCAGGTGCGTGGCTCAAGGACGCGTACGCTCTAGACAGGGCACCTGTTATTTATTGAATCACTATCCCTAGATTATTTCCTTTATTCTACTATAATGATTGCGTAGGGAACTATTGCAGAAAAACACCATAGACAAGAGGAGATTGTAGCATTTCATTCCCAAAGTCTTACTGTACAGGAAAAAAAATGGTTCAGCAAGACATAAAGTCACACACCTGTCCCCCTCGCGGTTACTCTCTGAACTAAATGAATCGCAAAATTATTAAGAATAGCTCTACTCCCATTCAAGGCAGCACTATCGTCAAGAATATGCCTTGTACAAAAAGAAAAAAAACTACATGCAGAAGGAAAGCATGTCAGAACAAGCCCAGGCATGTCAGCACATGTTTGTCAGACAAGGGGGGAAAAAGCGAAAAGAAACAAAGAAGGAAACCAGCATCAAACTATTTCCAAGCACACGCACTCCTCTTGTTCAAAAACAGTGCACATCATAAATCCGTCCAGGGCAATACACACCATTTTTCTATTGCTACACTTTTTTTCCAGTGACGGTCAATGCATTGCTACAGACTGCGTGACGTCATCACATCCTGTCTGAAGAAGAAGACAGCGGCAAAGACTCCTATTAATTATTGAACCGCAAGATTATTTCCTTTGTCCTACTCTTAATGACATTGATCCTCTCATTAAAATTCAACAAAAAGCACCCCGCATATTAACGATTTTCACCCCAAAGGCTCATCATGGTCATTAGAATTACAGTAAACTGCCACTGCTCTTTTAAAATAATAAGTGAGACCACTCAACATCACCTCCAGGCTTATGTAATACATGACCCTTTCTATGCTCATACATTCGTTGTCTGAGGCTACACCTGCGAGCAAAAAAGGCGCGGAAGCCGGGTGGGCAAAGTTCCATTCGCGCATTGCGAGCATAAAGGCGGGAAAGGCTGCGAGCAAAGTTCTATTCGCGCATTCCAAAGCACAAGACAGAACGCCTTTACGGGAACACGATAGCATTCCTATACTATATTAATGATTATTGCATTGCAGTTTAGAAAAACTACTACAAAACTATAATCTTAGGAGCCCAACTTTCTATGGAAACTATAATTGCCCTATTACTTGGATCGCTATTAATGAAGCGCTCCAATTTTTTCTCTGTTCCCATTTCAGCCTTGTCATGCAGTGAAGCAGACTCACATCCAAAATAATTAATTTACACTGAGGGTGCCGTGCTTCAGGAATTCCTATCCTGCGCTCAGGTGCAAGCATTTCTTCACGGATACCTTTAACAGCTGACTTCCTCAACATATCGAACACCCAACAAAATCAAACAAACAATCAGAGAAACCCTCTTCTCAGCTGTACCATGCGACTTTCTTCTGCGTAAAATCGGTGATTTGTGGAAGAGAGCAGCGAAAAATTGCGCGCACTTGTGCTTGACTTCAAAAACCTGAAGCATATGCCAATAAACCAAGAAAAAGACACTCATGTCTGCTATCTGATAGTGCCACATACACAGACGCATTGTCGCAAAGAAAGCACAGGACAGGGATACACAACTTTCCTTAGGTGAGCAGGGAAAAGGCTTAAGACCTCAGGAATAATAGCAGAGTCACTGGACATCGCTACGCGGCTAACACAAATAATAAGATAATAGCGGCGGGTAAAATTGCAACACTGCTAAACAAGCCCCAACATGTCATCATGACGTCGCAAACCAGGAAAAAGAAGCACGCGCGCACACACAGCAGCTCAGGAATGCACAAGGAGAGGTGCTTTATAGGAATTTCTACTCCACACACTCAGATACCAGCATTTCTGCACAAATACCTATAACGGCTGACTTCCTCAACATATCGAGGAAAGCGAATACTGACACTCAACATATAACAAAAAAAAAAAAATTCCATTCTCATGAACTCTCCTCTGCCGAGCGGCTTTCTCCTGCTCTACCTGGATGCTGACTGTTTCCCCTCATCTACATTCTGAGTAAAAGCCTTGAAAGGAGAAAAGAACCGCGAAAAATTACACGCATTTGTGCTCCAATAGCTGTAACTGCAAGAAACCGTAGCGCACGCCAATACACTGAGAAAAAGACACTCATGTCTGGTATCTGATAGTGCCACATACACAGACGCATTGCCCTTGCGTAAAGAAAGCACAGGACAGGGATACACAAATATCCTTAGGTGAGCAGGGAAAAGGCTTAAAACCTCAGGTCACCACACATCGCCACGCGGCTAACACAACATGACACCAACAACATACTAGCGGCGGGAAGAACTGCAACACTGCTAAACAAGTCCAGACATGCCACGATGACGTCACAAATCAGGAAAAAAAGCACACGCATGCACGCACAGAGGACAACGCATTAAACACACGGAGCGCTCAGGAATAATCGTAGCGTTACCGCACATTGCTACGAAGCTCAACGTCTAACACAAGACGGCAGCAACAAGATATTAAAGGATAAAAATTGCAACACTACTGAACAAGTCCAGACATGCGACATCGCATACAAAACACTGCTCATCGGGGAAAAGGCCTAAGCCCGCGGCGGATCATCATAGAGCATACACAACTTCATTTTTCTATTTCGCGTAAACTAAACGCGGTCTGCTTGGAAAACGACGTACAAATTTTCTTAAGGAGCAGAGAAATATATCTACTCCGTGCTCAGATACCAGCATTTCTGCTCAAAAATCTGCAAAATTAAGCACTGCTTACTTCGTCAAGATATCGAACAAAATAAAACAAACAACCCCACTTCCACTGGTACAACACTATTCAGCTTTTACGCAGGAGGCTTTGTTCTACATAAAAAGTAGAGAAAATAAGAAAAGAGCAGCGAAAAATTACACGCATTTGCGCTCCAATAGCTGTAACTGCAAGAAACCGTAGCGCACGCCAATAAACTGAGAAAAAGACACTCATGTCTGGGGCCCTATCCTCGTCAAAAGTAATCGACCTCGATTACTTTACGTCACAAGCTGTAGGGCGGGGCTGCCACGGAATACTCCGCCCTTAAATCCCGCCCGTTTCAATTGAAATTTATACCTAGTTTTCCTTCGCAGCCTCTCGGCCCTAATCTCGGACCGCGACCCTACGTCATTTTGACGTAACAATGACGTAAAAGATTAGTTTCAAAGCTGAAAAGTAATCTAGCGAAAGAGGGTCGATTACTTTGAGCGGCGATGGGTTTTGCGATAGGTCCGCATGTGCATTTCCGTTTATTGTGTTGTATAAAGTCTGTATGTGCTCGTCACAACAACAAATTCATGTCTTTCTTCGTTTGTCTTTAATAATGAGAAAAAAGCACCGCGTAACACCGTTTCTCTGTGCCGATCGCGGCATCGTATGCGTGAAAGCGGCGGGCTTTTCGAAGCGTCGTCCGAGCCGTACGTCGTACAATCAGTTGCAACGTAGCGGTGTGCATACAAAAAACTAATCGATCAAAGTTCACTGTTTCTTGAGTAAAACTATCAATCCTCATTTGCGGTATCATTACCACCCCCACAGCTCACGAACAAAAGAAGCATATTGAAATGCGAATTATCATTTCGCATATCGAGCACACGAACACACAGAAAAATATAAAGAAAAGCTCATAAATAAAGCTCAAGATTTAAAGGACGAACCGATTTCTCATAAACGCGTTTACGGCTCGCGCCACACTGACCGTTCGACCCTTCGCAATGATCCTTCGCGCTTTTATCGTTTTGTCAGTTTTGTTGCGTGCCATCAGCGCCATCTCACGGGTACATACCGAATTATAAATGCCAAGTACAATCACGGTGTCACACATACATTACCGTCTTGCACACCTGTACGTCAAGAAAAATGACAAACAGCAAAAAAGGAAATTACGAGCGTGCTTTTCCACGCATTTTCTACGAAATTCAGTTTTACGCATGTAGAGTTTTCTGTTTCCGACACCTAAGAACCGAAGCAACAAGGCAGGGCAGGCAGATCACAGGTGTGGTCTTCGGATTCTCAGGAGGAAACACCGATAAGGCGGGTCGCTTTCCAAGATAACACGTGGGGCGATTGGTTGATAGAAGGTATCAACCACTTTTAATATTCACGCTTTTTTCGATTGTGCACCAATGACAGAAGAAATTTCAAGTAATCGAGGTAGATTACTTTGACCTGGATAGGGCCCCTGGTATCTGATAGTGCCACATACACAGCCGCATTACCCTTGCGTAAAGAAAGCACAGGACAGGGATACACAAATTTCCTTAGGTGAGCAGGGAAAAGGCTTAAGACCTCAGGTCACCACACATCGCCACGCGGCTAGCACAACATGACACCAACAACATACTAGCGGCGGGAAGAACTGCAACACTGCTAAACAAGTCCAGACATGCCACGATGACGTCACAAATCAGGGGAAAAAAGCACACGCACGCACGCACAGAGTACAACGCATTAAACACACGGTGCGCTCAGGAATAATCGTAGCGTTACCGCACGTCGCTACGAAGCTCAACGTCTAACCCAAGACGACAGCAACAAGATATTAGCGAAGAGTAAAAATTGCAACACTACTGAACAAGTCTAGACATGCGATATCGCATACAAAACACTGGTGATCGGGGAAAAGGCCTAAGCCTGCGGCGGATCATCATAGAGCATACACAACTTCATTTTTCTATTTTGCGTAAACTAAACGCGGTCTGCTTGGAAAACGACGTACAAATTTTCTTAGGGAGCAGAGAAATATAGAAATTTGTACTCCGTGCTCAGATACCAGCATTTCTGCTCAAAAACCTGCAAAATTAAGCACTGCTTACTTCGTCAAGATATCGAACACCCAACAAAATCAAACAAACAACCCCACTTCCACTGGTAGAACACTATTCAGCTTTTACGCAGGAGGCTTTCTTCTACATAAAAAGTAGAGAAAATAAGAAAAGAGCAGCGAAATATTACACGCACTTTTGCTCGCATAGCTATAAGAGAAAAAAATAAATAAAAGAACGACGCACACGCTAATAAACTGTGACAAAGACACCCATTTCTGCTATCAGATAATTATTGCATAATGCTAAATACTCATTTGCATTGGCCCTGCGTGAAGAAAGCACAGGACAGGGATACACAATCTATCTTAAGCGAGCACGGAAAGTCACTTCTACTCGAACAGCTTAATACCATAAAGTCTGAATTTTTGCAAAGAAAATAAAGCTTGAACAACGCTACGAAGGTGACAGACACATACTAACAAAAAACAAACAAACAAATCCCTTTCTGATGAACTCTCCTCTGCCGAGCGGCTTTCTCCTGCTCTACCTGGATGCTGACTTTCCCCCCCCTCACCAACATTCTGAGTAAAAGCAGTGAAAGAAGAAAAGAACCGCGAAAAATTACACGCATTTGTGTCACAGGACAGGGATACACAAATTTCCTTAAGTGAGCAGGGAAAAGGCTTAAGTCGTACCGCTCAGGAATAATCGGAGAATCGCCGCTTATCTCTAGGCGGATAGCGCTTGAACAGCGCTACGAACGTGACAGATACATACTAACAAACAAACAAACAACAGCAGGACCGGCGTCGGGTACTCATAAAATACCCTGCCCAAAACAAAGACTTCAACAGGTTCGCGAGGCAATTCCATTAAAAACGCTCGTCCTATCCTACAGATAGCAATGCAAACGCGACTGCCCTTATTTTTTAAAACCACTATTTCACGCAATAGTACATAAATGTATCACTCGTGTCACACGAAAAGGCAAACACTTACCTGTCAAGTGGGGTCCCAGCGCGTGCGCGCGCGCACACACACTAACATTTTCACACTCACAAACACAAAGTCTATTTTCACAACCACATAAATCCATATTATTCCTCAGGTCAATAATTATCCCGCCACCGCCAAAAGACGGCACAGACATGTATGCTTACGCAAGACAATCGGTCCTCGTTCCGGATGTAATAGGATATCGCCACTCGGCCGGCGCGAACCAATAAAGAAAGAAAGGAATGCATGTTCGCTACGAAGAAAACGGTGCCGTGCTTCTACGCAGCGATCATTATACAGACGCGTAAATGTGAACATCATTCGCTACACACTGTAGCTCTAATCATTTTTAAACCAAACCAAACCGTGTTCATAGGTCTTCACTAAATAGGTGAGCCGATAATGACTCAAAATAAAATAAAATAAAATAAAATAATCATTCCATCATCGCTGGCTGCAAGCTTGGGTACCCAACAGAGCAGCGCGCTCCTATCAACACGCCTTGGGCTGACCTTACACACCCGAAGCCTTTTCTGAATACATTCTGCCAGCGCTGGAATAAAAGATTTATCGCGAGGGTACTACGATGTCAGCTCTGTTGCTGTTTAAGTGATAAAACAGTTCGCTCACTCGGGGAATCGCGCGCGTCTAAACCGCGAGAACGGGTCCGCGTTGCGCTCGCGCCGCGGGGAATCGCGCGCGTCGCGAGTCCAAACCGCGAGACCGGGCCCGCGCGTGCGCTTCGCGGTTCGGGCGCACTGTTTTATCACTTAAACAGCAACAGAGCTGACATCGTAGTACCCTCGCGATAAATCTTTTATTCCAGCGCTGGCAGAATGTATTCAGAAAAGGCTTCGGGTGTGTAAGGTCAGCCCAAGGCGTGTTGATAGGAGCGCGCTGCTCTGTTGGGTACCCAAGCTTGCAGCCAGCGATGATGGAATGATTATTTTATTTTATTTTATTTTATTTTGAGTCATTATCGGCTCACCTATTTAGTGAAGACCTATGAACACGGTTTGGTTTGGTTTAAAAATGATTAGAGCTACAGTGTGTAGCGAATGATGTTCACATTTACGCGTCTGTATAATGATCGCTGCGTAGAAGCACGGCACCGTTTTCTTCGTAGCGAACATGCATTCCTTTCTTTCTTTATTGGTTCGCGCCGGCCGAGTGGCGATATCCTATTACATCCGGAACGAGGACCGATTGTCTTGCGTAAGCATACATGTCTGTGCCGTCTTTTGGCGGTGGCGGGATAATTATTGACCTGAGGAATAATATGGATTTATGTGGTTGTGAAAATAGACTTTGTGTTTGTGAGTGTGAAAATGTTAGTGTGTGTGCGCGCGCGCACGCGCTGGGACCCCACTTGACAGGTAAGTGTTTGCCTTTTCGTGTGACACGAGTGATACATTTATGTACTATTGCGTGAAATAGTGGTTTTAAAAAATAAGGGCAGTCGCGTTTGCATTGCTATCTGTAGGATAGGACGAGCGTTTTTAATGGAATTGCCTCGCGAACCTGTTGAAGTCTTTGTTTTGGGCAGGGTATTTTATGAGTACCCGACGCCGGTCCTGCTGTTGTTTGTTTGTTTGTTAGTATGTATCTGTCACGTTCGTAGCGCTGTTCAAGCGCTATCCGCCTAGAGATAAGCGGCGATTCTCCGATTATTCCTGAGCGGTACGACTTAAGCCTTTTCCCTGCTCACTTAAGGAAATTTGTGTATCCCTGTCCTGTGACACAAATGCGTGTAATTTTTCGCGGTTCTTTTCTTCTTTCACTGCTTTTACTCAGAATGTTGGTGAGGGGGGAAAAGTCAGCATCCAGGTAGAGCAGGAGAAAGCCGCTCGGCAGAGGAGAGTTCATCAGAAAGGGATTTGTTTGTTTGTTTTTTGTTAGTATGTGTCTGTCACCTTCGTAGCGTTGTTCAAGCTTTATTTTCTTTGCAAAAATTCAGACTTTATGGTATTAAGCTGTTCGAGTAGAAGTGACTTTCCGTGCTCGCTTAAGATAGATTGTGTATCCCTGTCCTGTGCTTTCTTCACGCAGGGCCAATGCAAATGAGTATTTAGCATTATGCAATAATTATCTGATAGCAGAAATGGGTGTCTTTGTCACAGTTTATTAGCGTGTGCGTCGTTCTTTTATTTATTTTTTTCTCTTATAGCTATGCGAGCAAAAGTGCGTGTAATATTTCGCTGCTCTTTTCTTATTTTCTCTACTTTTTATGTAGAAGAAAGCATCCTGCGTAAAAGCTGAATAGTGTTCTACCAGTGGAAGTGGGGTTGTTTGTTTGATTTTGTTCGGTGTTCGATATCTTGACGAAGTAAGCAGTGCTTAATTTTGCAGGTTTTTGAGCAGAAATGCTGGTATCTGAGCACGGAGTACAAATTTCTATATTTCTCTGCTCCCTAAGAAAATTTGTACGTCGTTTTCCAAGCAGACCGCGTTTAGTTTACGCAAAATAGAAAAATGAAGTTGTGTATGCTCTATGATGATCCGCCGCAGGCTTAGGCCTTTTCCCCGATCACCAGTGTTTTGTATGCGATATCGCATGTCTAGACTTGTTCAGTAGTGTTGCAATTTTTACTCTTCGCTAATATCTTGTTGCTGTCGTCTTGGGTTAGACGTTGAGCTTCGTAGCGACGTGCGGTAACGCTACGATTATTCCTGAGCGCACCGTGTGTTTAATGCGTTGTACTCTGTGCGTGCGTGCGTGTGCTTTTTTCCCCTGATTTGTGACGTCATCGTGGCATGTCTGGACTTGTTTAGCAGTGTTGTAGTTCTTCCCGCCGCTAGTATGTTGTTGGTGTCATGTTGTGCTAGCCGCGTGGCGATGTGTGGTGACCTGAGGTCTTAAGCCTTTTCCCTGCTCACCTAAGGAAATTTGTGTATCCCTGTCCTGTGCTTTCTTTACGCAAGGGTAATGCGGCTGTGTATGTGGCACTATCAGATACCAGACATGAGTGTCTTTTTCTCAGTTTATTGGCGTGCGCTACGGTTTCTTGCAGTTACAGCTATTGGAGCGCAAATGCGTGTAATTTTTCGCTGCTCTTTTCTTATTTTCTCTACTTTTTATGTAGAACAAAGCCTCCTGCGTAAAAGCTGAATAGTGTTGTACCAGTGGAAGTGGGGTTGTTTGTTTTATTTTGTTCGATATCTTGACGAAGTAAGCAGTGCTTAATTTTGCAGATTTTTGAGCAGAAATGCTGGTATCTGAGCACGGAGTAGATATATTTCTCTGCTCCTTAAGAAAATTTGTACGTCGTTTTCCAAGCCGACCGCGTTTAGTTTACGCGAAATAGAAAAATGAAGTTGTGTATGCTCTATGATGATCCGCCGCGGGCTTAGGCCTTTTCCCCGATGAGCAGTGTTTTGTATGCGATGTCGCATGTCTGGACTTGTTCAGTAGTGTTGCAATTTTTATCCTTTAATATCTTGTTGCTGCCGTCTTGTGTTAGACGTTGAGCTTCGTAGCAATGTGCGGTAACGCTACGATTATTCCTGAGCGCTCCGTGTGTTTAATGCGTTGTCCTCTGTGCGTGCATGCGTGTGCTTTTTTTCCTGATTTGTGACGTCATCGTGGCATGTCTGGACTTGTTTAGCAGTGTTGCAGTTCTTCCCGCCGCTAGTATGTTGTTGGTGTCATGTTGTGTTAGCCGCGTGGCGATGTGTGGTGACCTGAGGTTTTAAGCCTTTTCCCTGCTCACCTAAGGATATTTGTGTATCCCTGTCCTGTGCTTTCTTTACGCAAGGGCAATGCGTCTGTGTATGTGGCACTATCAGATACCAGACATGTGTGTCTTTTTCTCAGTGTATTGGCGTGCGCTACGGTTTCTTGCAGTTACAGCTATTGGGGCACAAATGCGTGTAATTTTTCGCGGTTCTTTTCTCCTTTCAAGGCTTTTACTCAGAATGTAGATGAGGGGAAACAGTCAGCATCCAGGTAGAGCAGGAGAAAGCCGCTCGGCAGAGGAGAGTTCATGAGAATGGAATTTTTTTTTTTTGTTATATGTTGAGTGTCAGTATTCGCTTTCCTCGATATGTTGAGGAAGTCAGCCGTTATAGGTATTTGTGCAGAAATGCTGGTATCTGAGTGTGTGGAGTAGAAATTCCTATAAAGCACCTCTCCTTGTGCATTCCTGAGCTGCTGTGTGTGCGCGCGTGCTTCTTTTTCCTGGTTTGCGACGTCATGATGACATGTTGGGGCTTGTTTAGCAGTGTTGCAATTTTACCCGCCGCTATTATCTTATTATTTGTGTTAGCCGCGTAGCGATGTCCAGTGACTCTGCTATTATTCCTGAGGTCTTAAGCCTTTTCCCTGCTCACCTAAGGAAAGTTGTGTATCCCTGTCCTGTGCTTTCTTTGCGACAATGCGTCTGTGTATGTGGCACTATCAGATAGCAGACATGAGTGTCTTTTTCTTGGTTTATTGGCATATGCTTCAGGTTTTTGAAGTCAAGCACAAGTGCGCGCAATTTTTCGCTGCTCTCTTCCTCAAATCACCGATTTTACGCAGAAGAAAGTCGCATGGTACAGCTGAGAAGAGGGTTTCTCTGATTGTTTGTTTGATTTTGTTGGGTGTTCGATATGTTGAGGAAGTCAGCTGTTAAAGGTATCCGTGAAGAAATGCTTGCACCTGAGCGCAGGATAGGAATTCCTGAAGCACGGCACCCTCAGTGTAAATTAATTATTTTGGATGTGAGTCTGCTTCACTGCATGACAAGGCTGAAATGGGAACAGAGAAAAAATTGGAGCGCTTCATTAATAGCGATCCAAGTAATAGGGCAATTATAGTTTCCATAGAAAGTTGGGCTCCTAAGATTATAGTTTTGTAGTAGTTTTTCTAAACTGCAATGCAATAATCATTAATATAGTATAGGAATGCTATCGTGTTCCCGTAAAGGCGTTCTGTCTTGTGCTTTGGAATGCGCGAATAGAACTTTGCTCGCAGCCTTTCCCGCCTTTATGCTCGCAATGCGCGAATGGAACTTTGCCCACCCGGCTTCCGCGCCTTTTTTGCTCGCAGGTGTAGCCTCAGACAACGAATGTATGAGCATAGAAAGGGTCATGTATTACATAAGCCTGGAGGTGATGTTGAGTGGTCTCACTTATTATTTTAAAAGAGCAGTGGCAGTTTACTGTAATTCTAATGACCATGATGAGCCTTTGGGGTGAAAATCGTTAATATGCGGGGTGCTTTTTGTTGAATTTTAATGAGAGGATCAATGTCATTAAGAGTAGGACAAAGGAAATAATCTTGCGGTTCAATAATTAATAGGAGTCTTTGCCGCTGTCTTCTTCTTCAGACAGGATGTGATGACGTCACGCAGTCTGTAGCAATGCATTGACCGTCACTGGAAAAAAAGTGTAGCAATAGAAAAATGGTGTGTATTGCCCTGGACGGATTTATGATGTGCACTGTTTTTGAACAAGAGGAGTGCGTGTGCTTGGAAATAGTTTGATGCTGGTTTCCTTCTTTGTTTCTTTTCGCTTTTTCCCCCCTTGTCTGACAAACATGTGCTGACATGCCTGGGCTTGTTCTGACATGCTTTCCTTCTGCATGTAGTTTTTTTTCTTTTTGTACAAGGCATATTCTTGACGATAGTGCTGCCTTGAATGGGAGTAGAGCTATTCTTAATAATTTTGCGATTCATTTAGTTCAGAGAGTAACCGCGAGGGGGACAGGTGTGTGACTTTATGTCTTGCTGAACCATTTTTTTTCCTGTACAGTAAGACTTTGGGAATGAAATGCTACAATCTCCTCTTGTCTATGGTGTTTTTCTGCAATAGTTCCCTACGCAATCATTATAGTAGAATAAAGGAAATAATCTAGGGATAGTGATTCAATAAATAACAGGTGCCCTGTCTAGAGCGTACGCGTCCTTGAGCCACGCACCTGCATGACGACCGCATACCGAGAGACTATTGTTTCAGGTTGACCTTGTCTAGAGGAGCATTAGTGGAAAAAAACTGTGTAGCCCTGAGACAATAGGATGACGTCACGACCAATGAGAACGGCCTGCAGGGGGCGCAAGGATTCACTTCTCTCTTGGACACTGACGGGTCTCGACACGCAAATTCTGCTCCTGGCGTTGGCCGTCAGTGGAAGAGCGTAGCTTCGGTGGGGTTCTGTCTGCCGCTGATGGGGTGCGGATGTGTGGTTCGTCACTGGTGAATGGTGTTCGACGATGCAGGTGGATTTTGTGACGAGCGGATTTACAATGAGGGAATGCTGTGAACGGGAAAAATGATGGTGAGTGTCTTTTTCACTCTGTTCAAGTGTTTGTTTTCCTCTGTTGCCCAGCAGTCGTACAATTTGTGCTGACGTGTTCTGACATGCCCCGATATGCATGCTTTCCTGTGTTGACGTTTTGTAATTTTTCTCTTTTGACAAGGAACATTGTTGTCTTGATGATAGTGCTGCCCTGAGTTCTGCGCGCGTTGATTTGTTGAGTACCTAGTCCTCTTATTTGCCGTTGATGGAGTTACGTGTTAGGATATTTTGTTCTTTTGCAAGTCTCATTTAGTAAGACTTTGGAATTCCTACGATCAGCTTTCATGCATGGTGCTCTTCTGCAATAGTTTCCTATTCAGTTGTTATAGAATAATAAAGGAAATAATCTTCGGATAGTGATTCAATAAACAATAGGTCCCCTGTCTAGAGCGCACGCGGCCTTGAGCCACGCAGTTGCATGATGACGTCATACCGTGGCTTCACTGCAGATTGAGCAAAGGAGCATTAGTGGAAAAAAACAGTGTAGCCCTGAGACAATAGGATGATGTCTGGACCAATGAGAACTGCCAGGGGCGCAGGAATGCTCTTCTCACTTAGCCTCATGACCAATGAGAACGGCCAGCAGGGGGTGCAGGAATGCTCTTCTCACTTAGCCTCACGACCAATGAGCAACGAGAGAAGAGGGCGCAGGAATGCTCTTCTCTCTCAGCCTCTCGCAGAGGGCGCTACGAGCGCGCGCATGCGTAGCACCCGTAGAGTGGCGCTTACGTCAGTCCACCTCTGGCTCTCGTTGGGAGAAGACGTGCGGTCGTTCGCTCCGTCGTCACTTGATCCCTGGCTGTCGACGAGAGCAGTCGCATCGGTCTACGCTCCTACTGTGGTGAGGTGATTTGTTGTGTAACTAATGCTTTCGCCAACTTTGTTCCCGTTTTGTTTGCGATTTTCGTGCCCGTGCACGTCGGGTGCTGGTTGCTGTTGTCCGGGCATTCCCGCCATTTTCTATCATCTTCTGCCTTGGGACCGGGAGTAGCGCTGGCGTGATTCTTAATAATTTTGTTGTGAGATTAGTTGAGAAAGTAACCGCTAGGGGGTGCAGCTGCGGGGTTTATACAGGACAAAAACCATTACGAGTCAGTTTCTGCCTGCCTCTCGGATGGAGCAGTCGCATGGTTCTGCGCTCCTGTTCTGGTGGGCTCATTTGTTGTGTAACTAATTGTTTTTTCTTGTTAGCTATTGATGGTTTGCATACTCTTGCTTTCCCAGCCTCTGTATTATGAGTGTTTTTCTCCTTGCATGTCCAGAGCTGTCCTAACTTGCCCAGACATGCCATGATGACGTCACAGCTGACGTCACAGGATGTCCGGAACTTGTGGTCATAGCTGGGATGCTTTGCAACCTGCCTCTGTGCTCCGTCGCCCGGCGATGGTCAGCGGCCTTTCCGGGCCGCTTCCTTCAAGATGGCGTCGTTGATCTTCAACTAAACTCCTTCTCTCCACTCTATCTCTATCTATTTTTTTATTTTTTATGACCACGTTTATCCGGAAACGCACAGGGTGGTCTGGACACTAGTTAGACGCTCCCCAATTAGTGTGATGACTCATTGGATGATGCTGATTAATGTGGGGGTTCCCAATTAGCTCTAATTGCTAATTAATGGCGTCCAGAAGCCTTGTAGCGTTTCCGGATAAGCGTGGTCAGTACTTACTACTGATGATCACCTCGATCTTTCGTCCTATCCCACTGATCATCCACTCTATAGCAATAAAAATAAAGGGGCATTGTTCTACTTCGAGGATGAGACTGGAGGTAGGATAATTGAAGAGGTGGTTGCTCTGAAAGCAAAAATGTATTCTATCCGATTGAGTGACGATAGTCAAATTGCTAGAGCAAAAGGTGTTAAGAAAAGTATTGCTCGTAGGGAATTGCATCACGATGTATATAAAGATGTTTTGTTTAATAGTGTGAAGGTAAGTCATCCACAAAGGACCATATGTAGTAAGCGCCAATGTATGTATACAATGGAAACAACTAAGCTTGCACTCATGCCATATGATGATAAGAGATACCTCTTTAATGCCATTGAGACATACCCATATGGAAGCTGTGAAATTGGTAATGAGTAAGTATATTCTTTATTATGTGTATTGTGTTTCTTCTGTTACAGGTCGTGAAGGTTTTTCGGCTGGGTTTTTCTCCTACACCTGATTGGCATCACAATTGGCACAATTCCCAGCACAATTGGCTTTAATAAATATATCTCAACTTGATTGGCATTACAATTGGCATTAATAAATATATTTTCACTTGTACTTCTTGTGTATGGCCCTTCTTTGCATGTCTCTGCATGTTATAAGCGCGCGGACAACCCTCCGCACACGCGCCGCGCAGGGAAAAATAGGCGCAGGGCTCAGGGCAGGGCCCAGAGGTCCATATAGCTAACTCTCATCCAGTTTCCCTGCCAACCCCTATATACTACTAATCTAGACCAACCGCCCGTGCTGTTTGATTGGGTTTGAGTTGCGATGGTGAAGCGGTCTCTGCGTCCCGCCGTGGAAATGTTGACTGGACAGCCTGATTTTGAATGTTCCGATTTTGAACCGATGTGTTTCGTAATCCGCTTTTGAGTCTGATAATTCAGGTGAGTTGTTTTCCGCTAGCATCCATGCGGCGTTTGACTGATTTCATGCCACACGAGTGACTCTCCCTTGTCAGGCCATCTGTCTGTAGTGCGAAGCTTCAACCACAATGAAAAGGGCATACCTCGAAACTGCTAAGGTAAGATCAGTTTGGCGTAATGCTTTGTGGTGGTCAAATTTATTCTTAGCGCCTGCTTAAGTGGCCTGCCTTACACCATCAGTTGCTGTTTTTAATGTCAGTTATGCTTAACTTCATGCTGGTGTGCATCTTTTACTTGCTTCGATTTTCCTTGAATTTCTTCTATCGGAAGATCATACTGCACGGCTCTTGAGACGCATGATTTAAGGGTACTGCAGAATGATTTTAGTGCTCATGGCAAACAGCGTCTGCTCACTCTTCACGTCAACAGGCATACATGAAAACCAGATATCGTGGCATTCTTTGAGTAACGCTGTGTAACTAAGTTAGATACTAACATTTCACCTTGGAGGAATATAAGTGTGTTTCAGTTTTCTTAATGTGATTTGTGTGAATCTTCTTTCAAGGATGTATCTCGGATCTCGTCTCACCTTGCGTACAGTTGTGACGCCGCCGACATATATAGTTGAGGCAAACGACTCTTCCCATCGGAAGCAACACAAGAAAAACTGAAATTTTGGCACACTGAGTAAGTTAATTATGTTCCAATCTACCACTTTGGAGGAATATAAGTGCATGTGCTTCAGATTTGATAATGTGATTAGCATGCATGTTCTTTGAAGCTCAATGTACCAACAATAAATGTTCAATCTCAAGCGCTGTCAACTTTCCTTTGATGTTTAGGTTGCTTTACCTGGCATGACGACACGATTCCAGCACAAAGTAGAACGCAACGTAGAAGCAATCAAGTCGTGGTTTATAGGATGCATCAGAACACCTGTTGCGAAAGATTCGATGAGTTCCCTACAAGGAAGCATCAAGCTGCACAAATTGAAAATAGTGTTTCACAACATATATTCGTTTGTCTGTGGGTGTATGTGTGTGTACAGAGCAGCATGTGCCTTGCATGTTGACTACTCCAATTGTTTTGCCCCATCCCAACATCCTTATTTCTGAGAAATTTACAAAACACTTTCGATCGAGTAATTTTGGGTGTTGCAGAATTGATGCTTAGTGTTTAGCATACATTAAGCATTTAATTTTCCGTAAAGTGTTTTTGTCCCATTCAAGGGATTGAAGAGCACGTTTATGATCTATCATAATATCAGTAGTTCAGCATTTGGAAGTGCTACGGTTTTTCCATTTGTTCTGAATCAGCTCACATTACACTTTTCACAGATTCAGTTTGGGATACGTTGAGGTAGAATTTGCAGTTGATTATAATTTACTTCATTACTGAACATTCTATGCATATTTCTGTGTGTGGTACCGCAAAAATATGTGACATATGTGCTCTGGGAATATAGTTGTGCTGCTGTATGTCGTTCTGTCACTTGTCTGAGAGCTCCCACGCTCTGAGAAAAGGCCCATTCAAACATTGCCTTTCATGATTACTTGTTCGATATACTGTGGAGTTTGCCCAAATTTGGCGTGTTACGGGGTTGTAAAATATTCGTGTACCTATATCTTATGTTCTCTATGCATAACAGTGTAACTGTGTGAGTGACTGTCCTCATGATTTTTGGAAAACGGAAATTTTCGAATCAAATTTACAACTCGTGTAAAAATGTAGCGTATGGGTTGCCGAATGAGAATTTGCATGTTTTTATATCATGGTCCCACAAGTGTTCGAGGAAAAATATCTTAACAATTACTTGTAAAATCTGCCCAGGAACATGCCGCGACACTCGTAGGCAGGCCTCTCGACTTACGCCACCGACAACTTTGTCGTGTTGTCATTGCGCGATGCATTTCCCTGAAACGTTTAAGGCTTAGGTTAGGCTGAACTCATAACATTACTTCTGTGTGCTGTACAGCCACTCGACAAATTCATTTTGTGTGCTGCTTGAGACTGAACATAACTTTTCAACAATTGTCCACCTGTATATTGTAGCACATGTTCTGATGGACGGTACTGCTGCGGGGTGTAAGCGTCATTGCAACACAAGTGCCTTGTATATGTATCATACGTAAAAATAAACCACTTCTGTCCTTTATAGTGATTTAATTCATATAGTGATTAAAAATAAACAAATCATTTCAATTCCAACATGAAAGGGTACTTCCGTCCGTCGTCCGTCACGCATCCCGCATTTTCAAATGGGACCGTCGTAGGAAGTCACTGGGATGATCGAGGAGCTGACAAAACGGTGTCCGTGGGACGTCTTTTGTCCCGCTAGACCCGTTCCGCAGGATGTCCTAATATCCCGTTTAAGACGTCCGTGGGACTTCCGTGGGACCGATTTGTTCTGCCTGGGATCTGTTCAAATATCCATAGAAGGACGTCCCACGGATCACGAACTTTCTACATCTATTTAGGGACGTCCGTGGGCTAAAAAAATTTTGTTGTCCGTAGGCTGATCTCCGAGGGACGTCCTGTGGGTGTCCTGCCTCGGACACGGACGTAAGGATCAATCTCGGATGTCCGGGGGAGGATATGTTCCGTCTGGGATATGGCGCTCATTGTGTAACCAACTGTAACCATTCTATAACTGTTTACCTCGACATTTTCTTTTGTTAGAGAAAGTCAGTGGTCGACATCCTCGTCGCAAAATAAACTGCTGAAATAAATGTTTTGTGGTGCCTCGCTTGAAAATAAGCCGCCCAAATTGTACAGACACGCGCGGGAAATTGCCAAAGCGAACTTACACACGTACACACACACTTACACTAACATGGACAAAAATGCAAACAACCGACTTAATCTGATATAAACTATGCTGTGCTGCGAGTCCGCCCTGCTCAGCATAACGGCCGCTCAAATGTGGCTTTCATTTGTTAAAACTCGACAGATATCGAAAACTCATGAAGCTAAGAGGTTTATCAGTGCTACACACTTTTTAAACACGGAATATCATCTTACGAAGCAATAGAGCATCATCTTTGTTTCAAACCGCGAATTTCTGTGAGATCAGGAATTTCGCAGCCTGGAATATCGAGGCCCTCTCAAATGATCATACCCTACGAATAAGAACCACGTGCTATAAATACAGGGTGTTCAAAATTAAGCTTTCACGAGCGCTACGCAAACACAGCGATGACAGGAAACCGGATGATAACTTTACGCTACTTGTGTAAGAAACAGGTGCTGCTAATTATGTAGCACCTGTTTCATACTCAAGGAAGAGAAAAATAGCACCAGTTTTCTTTTGTTCGCCTATTTTATAAACTGCTAGTGAAAGCATAATTTTGAACACCCTGTATAACCTATCCTGCAGTATTGCAAAATACTTACTATTCAAGTTGAACAAAAAACACGCTCTATTTAATGGAGACGCGGGCACGCTGTGCACGTTTAGAAAGTGCTCTACATTTCTTATTAATTCTTCTATCTAGCTTCACTAATAAGTATTTTTGGCTTGTTGGTACATAACTTCGGTACAGATAAGAACGCTAAAACACACGCACAATGTGATTAAAGGAATGCATTCAGGAATTAAACTGTTGTCAGTAGCGCTCGGTTGTGGTGTGTGTATGCGTGCCCTGTGTAAGTGTGTTTGTGTATTTAGCACTCTTATCAGTACCGAAACTATCTAGGTAGTATCTTCTAGTAGGTCACAGAGATAACAGTGGGACATTTTCCTAAACTAACCCCAGTCAGCCATATACAACCTTAGGATGCCCCATGGAGTAACGACCTCGGACTGTGGACGCCGTGGCAGGTTTTTATTGGGTTCTACAGGTACTATATGATTTTATTTTATTTCTCTATTTTATTTACTTGTGGTGGTTACACAGTAAAGACAGCATATACAGAACAAAGAACGTTTATTACACAATAAGAAACTTCAAAGCGGCACATCTGTGAGTGCTACAGTCCCTTAGTCCGGAGGAATGTAGTTCGCGCGTAAGTCGGCTTCCGTTTCTTCACTGCAAAAGAACAGGTTTCAGATTTTTCTGGAGCATCCTAGCTATAGCTTTCACAACACTGAGCATAGTTTTATTTTGTGACCGTCAGTTAATTCCATGCGTCGTTCTAGACCTACGCAGATACATTTGTCACAACCCAAAATGCACCTCTGAACCAGCCGTACGACCTGGTCCAAATCAGAAATACTTGAAAACACTTCGCTATACGAAATATATGGCACTCTGACAGGACAGGTGTACCCAGTACCCACCTCAATCACCGATGTTACCGCTTGAGCGAACACCGTTTGTTGCTTGACATATCCGTAGCTGATGTTCTCAACTGTTGTGATAACTTGGAGACCGCAATATGGCGGTCGGCTCCCTGCTGCCTGACCTGTTGTGGAAGACGAATATGAGCTGCGCCTGCTCGCCGTTCTGTTTTTGCATACCTTACCTGTACACGTTGCTGCTTCAGCGATACTTTAACTGAAGCGTGCACAAGTACCAACTTGTGTAGCTGACACACTCATGCACTCATCGACGGAAACTGGTCAAAACCAACCGCCACGGCCGCCTGCCCACTGTTGCCAGCCGTGAGCTGCTCTCGATTTCGTGCATGATCTCCTACCCCAGTCAAAAATGCGTCACGGTAATGAACTACATTTTGGGATCACGAGCGCCAACAAAGCAAACTTGCGAGCCAGGTACACTAGATTAATGCTTATTGAAGTCGCAGCACTTATTCTAATCGAATTTGACTGCGAAGTCTACTGACACGGATGCCCACACGACGTCCTCTGTCCATCCGACGTCCGTAGTTCATTGTATAATTTTGGGACATTAGATATCCTTTAAGGGTATCCTACGGAGATCTATAGGACATCGATTCACGCAGTTTGTTCTGGGATAATAACCGACATCCGTAGGACAGATGTGGTTGACTAGGACTCTAGACGCAAAGCTTTCAAAACTCGGTTAAGACCAAGCTAAAGAGGATTAACATATCGTGTGTATAGCAAACGACAAAGCGACATGCGCATGCGTGTGACGTCATAACCCCAGCTACACGACTTCGTAAGAGAGTCAAGAAGAGTTGCTGTTCAGGGAAGAGTTGTTGCTCTGGCAATTGTTCGCCAGGGAGCTATGACTTCATTTCCGCTACCCTGGCCAACTCTGGTCATTTTTTGTCCACTTCAAGTGACTCCGAATACGTTGCCAGGGTAAAATAAAAAAACACAAACAACACAAGCCTCAAGTATGGCCTCGCAGTGTTTGTTTACATTACTCCTTCGCCCATGTGGCCGCGGATCGCGAAACGGGGACGCGTGCGCGCTGCGAGTGCGTCTAGATGACGCGGGTAATTGGGCACTATATTAATCGAACACTGTTGTCGGTCGTGTCATTAAAGTAGAACAATCATTACTCACTTTTATTCTGTCCTTTTGATTTCGGGTGAAAGTATGTGGTGAGCGCTATGATATTGAATAATGATTGCTTTTGAGAGTAGAGATAGGGTGTGTAGTAAATGGGGGTGTCGTAGGAGATCGGGGTCCACCCTTGGGCCCTGTGCCGTTCACCCCTGAGTCCTTCGCGTAGTTTTTCCCGCGTGGCGTGTGTGCAGAGGGTTGTCCGTGCGCTTATCGGCGGGGGGAGGGCTGCGTGCGCGTTTACCCTCGCACATTTTTCAGTCTGGGCCGACTTCTTTCGTCATTTTTTTGCCTGGGCCGACTTCTTTCGTAATTTTTCCGCCTGGGCCGACTTCATTCGTATTTTTACCCACTACAACAGGTGTGCAGTTCACGATTTACATGCATGCACAGACATGCAAAGGATAGCCATACACAAAAGTACACGTGAAAATATATTTATTTTAAGCCAATGCTGTAATGTCAATCTGTGAATGGGAAAAATCTAGCCGTAACAGCTGAAGCAGAGGAAACACAATACACATAATAAAGAATATACTTATTACAGGTATGATGCTAGCATTGAAGGAGTATCACACATCATACACAATATTTTTTATTAGTGATAATCACGCAAGTTTTCAATTAAGCAGAAGGGGTAGCCCATTTTAATCAAATGAATTTTTTAATCAATATAATTACAATCAAAATTACAAGTTTTATTATAAAAAGTCTCACATTATTATACGTGAGCACCATAGTGAAGTTCTAATTACAAAGTTCATATAGATGTACGCAACTGCAAGCACAACAGCTAATATTCCAATATGGCACAATGAATCATATTCTTATGAAGGGATCGGTGAAGTTGGCGGAGGGCATTCCTTTACCGTCGGGCATTTTTCAACTTGGGCCGACTTCACTGGCGTATTTTTTCCCGCTTATCGGCGGGCGGCGGGAGGGTGGAGGGTTGTCCGTGCGCTTATCCGCGTGGGGGAGGGCTGCGTGCGCGTTTACCCTCGCACATTTTTCAGTCTGGGCCAACTTCTTTCATCATTTTTTCGCCTGGGCCGACTTCATTCGTACTTTTACCCGCTACATGGGCACCGGCAACCCTACCAAGCGACTATGCCATCACACCTGGGCCGACTTCAATCACGATTTTTCCGCCTGGGCCGACTTCGTTCGCAATTTTTTCAGGTGGCGCGTGAGTGGTTTACATGCAAGTAAGGGCATGCACACTGACAACACCTGGGCTGACTTCATTCACATTTTTTCACCCTGGGCCGACTTCGTTGGCAATTTTTTCAGGTGGTGCATGAGTGGTTTACATGCAAGTAGGGACAAGCGGGTGAGGGGCTGTCTGAGTGCCTACCAGCGAGCCGGAGGGCTGCGCGTGCCCTTATCGTTCTGTATTTTTTCACCTGGGCCGACTTCTTTGGAGATTCTACCAGCGGGTCGGAGGGCTGCGTGTGCCCTTATCGTTCTGTATTTTTCACCCGGGCCGCATTTTTCATTCCCCTCAGGCACTATAAACATTACCTTGACAGAGGTATATCCAACACGTAGTCAACCAAGCCAGCAATCTTTCTTACTTGAGCCTGATGGGGTCACTCTCTCTCTCCTTCTATACAGCCCAAAGCGAAGAAACCGCGCGTCCTTTGTCAATCTATGGGGCGGGGACTCTCTCTCTCTCTCTCTCTTTGAAATTCTTTCATCCAAAGGGGAATATTCTTAGGACTGGTGCACAGAGGCTAAATTTTTTTATCGATCAACTATCGCAAAGAGAGGTTAGTATTATTCGATTCTCAACAACACAATAAGAATTCTATCAAAACAAACAGTAGCAATAAAAAACTTTACGAACAGACATCACTGCAAACTGCTTTTAGACAAACATCATCTAAGCAAGCCAGAAATATCATCGGCGGTAACAATGCTCAATCAAAACGAGAAACGTTGTGAATTGTATTTTAGATCAGACACCACCATCATGCATACATTATTCTCAACTCACAAAATATCAATCTAGTGAACATCTGAAGCAAAGAGAGAGAAAGTCAAGTTTATTCAGTGATAGAAACAATACTAATTCGAAAACGATAAACAAATTTAATGACATCATTTTTTATGAGAACTTTGCAACAGTAATTTCTACACGCAAAAGCCACAAACAACTAATCTGAAACGCAAATTATTGTAAAAGCTTTCTATAGCGGAAATCAACGCAAACAGCTCAAAACAGCTTTTGTTGAGTTTCAATAAGTGATGATACATCAGACCTTGCACAACAATATTGAACTTTTCTTCATTCGACATCATTGCAAGAACTGGTAGAAGAAAATAAATGTGTAGACGCACTAGTGGAACATATCACGTGATAAGATCTTTTTTATGTACTTTCCATTTCAGCCGTTAGGTGTAATTTCAACAAATGCGTAATGAATCGCGCGATATAGACTACTTGTATATGATAATTTGATCTGATTGCTTTCTTGATTAATGCAATGCCCATTGCAATGATTACACAATTACGTCTGGTCTAGTGTATTTCAATTCTTTGTTAGCAAACCTCAAAAACTCCACCATCAATCCCAGCAGCCCTTCCGTTGTTGACGTACAAATATTTTTATAACTATTGTAGATTCGGCATACCAGTTCTTGCACCTTCAATTCCATAATTTGTACCATATCTCCGAATACGGCCATATCTAAGACGTATCGAAATGCTGCTAATAGAATCATTTCGTTGCTCTTCTTTCTCGAAGCAGCTTTTTATCATGTCCTCCCATGACCTATGGTAACGAGTACAAAATCCATCCATCTCTTCGTTGAAAGCTCCTTGTTCTGACTACTAGTGTGCTTCTATACCTAATTAAATCATATTGGTGCTCATTTTATTTATTAAAAATGTATTATGTTATCAGGCTTAGAATGTTATTAATATCCCGCTGTGAGAATTATAGAAAAATATGTGATGAGTAAGAAAAACGTGTGCTTTCAATGATTCTACGTACAAGACCACGCTATACAGTCCTCCCTCACTTGACTTGCAGGAGCGAGTTTATGGTTTTCAACTATACATTGTGTACCAAGACCATTGTAGAATTCCCCAACTCCCTGCGGGCGTAACCTTAACGAAAGTGTACGGGAACTTTATGGCTAGCGACTTCCCTCTCTCACTTCGAATCGACTAGTGGGTCTGAAGTGAAAAAGACGTGTTTCTGTGATGTATTTGCACTGCGTGGTTAGGAAAATGTTTGCCTGAATTAATTATTGCTTTGACTTTGTTTCAGATGATCACTCGATTGATATTAATAGAAATATTCTACTAGGTAGTGAATGTATTTTTGAGCTGTTTGCATTGATTTCCGCTATAGAAAGCTTTTACAATAATTTGGGTTTCAGACTAGTTGTTTGTTTGTGGCTTCTGCGTGTAGAAATTACTGTTGCAAAGTTCTAATAAAAAATGATGTCATTAAATTTGTTTCTCGTTTTCGAATTAGTATTGTTTCTATCACTGAATAAAGGTGACTTTCTCTCTCTTTGCTTCAGATGTTCACTAGATTGATATTTTTTGAGTTGAGAATAATGTATGCATGACAGTGGTGTCTGATCTGAAATACAATTCACAAAGTTTCTCGTTTTGATTGTGTATTGTTACCGCCAATGATATTTCTGGCTTGCTTAGATGATATTTGTCTAAAAGCAGTTTGCAGTGATAATGATGTCTGTTCGTAGGTTTTTTTATTGGTACTGTTTGTTTTGATAGATGTCTTATTGTGTTGTTGAGAATCGAATAATACTAACATCTATTTGCGATAGCTGATCGATAAAAAAATGTAGCCTCTGTGCACCAGTCCTCAGAATATTCCCATTTGGATAAAGAATTTGAAAGAAAGAGAGAGAGAGTCCCCGCCCCATAGATTGACAAAGGACGTGCGGTTTCTATGCTTTGGGCTGTATAGAGGGATAGAGAGAGTGACCCCATCAGGCTCAAGTAACAAAGATTGCTGGCTTGGTTGACTACGTGGTGGATATACCTCTGTCAAGGTAATGTTTATAGTGCCTGAGTGGAATGAAAATTGCGGCCCAGGTGAAAAATACAGAACAGTAAGGGAACACGCAGCCCTCCGACCCGCTGGTAGAATCGCAAAAGAACTCGGCCCAGGTGAACAAATACAAAACGCACGCACAATAAGGGCACGCGCAGCGCTCCGGCTCGCTGGTAGGCACTCGGACAGCGCCTCACCCGCTTGTCCCTACTTGCATGTAAACCACTCATGCACTACCTGAAAAAATTGCGAATGGAGTCGGCCCAGGGTGAAAAAATGTTAATGAATTCGGCCCAGTTGTCGTCAGTGTGCATGCCCTTACTTGCATGTAAACCACTCACGCGCCACCTGAAAAAATTGCGAAGGAAGTCGGCCCAGGTGTGATGGCATCGTTGCTGGGTAGGGTTGTCGGTGCCCATGTAGCGGGTAAAAATACGAATGAAGTCGGCCCAGACGGAAAAATGACGAAAGAAGTCGGCCCAGACTGAAAAATGTACGAGGGTAAATGCGCACGCAGCCCTCCCCCACGCGGATAAGCGCACGGACAACCCTCCACCATCGCGCCGCCCGCCGATAAGCGGGAAAAAATACGCCAATGAAGTGGGCCCAAGTTGAAAAATGCCCGACGGTAAACGAATGCCCTCCGCCAACTTCACCGATCCCTTCATAAGAATCTGATTCATTGTGCCATATTGGAATATTAGCTGTTGTGCTTGCAGTTGCATACATCTATCTGAACTTTGTAATTAGAACTTAACTATGGTGCTCACGTATAACAATGTGAGACTTTTTATAATAAAACTTGTAATTTTGATTGTAATCATATTGATTAAAAAATATATTCTTTGATTAAAATGTGCTACCCCTTCTGCTTAATTGAAAACTTGCGTGATTATCACTAATAAAAAATGTTGTGCATGATGTGTGATACTTCTTCAATGCTAGCATCATACCTGTAATAAGTATATTCTTTATCACGTGTATTGTGTTTCCTCTGCTTCAGGTTTTGCGGCTAGATTTTTCCCATTCACAGGTTGACATTACAGCACTGGCTTTAATAAATATATTTTCACTTGTACTTTTGAGTATGGCTATCCTTTGCATGTCTATGCATGCAGTAAATCGCGTACTGCACACCTGTTGTAGCGGGTAAGAATACGAATGAAGTCGGCCCAGGCGGAAAAATGACGAAAGAAGTCGGCACAGACTAAAAAATGTTCTATAGTAAACGCGCACGCAGCCCTCTCTCCGCCGATAAGCGCGCGGACAACCCTCCGCACACGCGCCACGCGGGAAAAACTGCGAGAAGGACTCAGGGGTGAACGGCACAGGGCCCAGGTGTCCATGTTGCTCAGTGGACCCCGGTCTACTACGACACCCACACTTACTACTAGGGTGCAGGCAAGCTAGTACTTCATCATGATGCAGGAAAACCGATAGGCACTGGGAAAAAAGGGGGAGAACAAACACACAGATCCGGGATCCAGAAGATCTGTGTGTGTTGTCCTCTTTTTTGTCCGTCTCTCTCGGTTGTCCTACAATTATTGCTGATTTGTTCTGTTTTCGTTTGATTTTGCATTGTGTAAAACTTTTCAAAACAAACAAATTCGGTTTCAGATGGAAATAATTATTGCTGGATTTGGTTATGTTCCTCAGACATACACAAACTATAAAATGTGTGTGTAAGAAACGTTTGTTATACATATGCTAGAATAATTAGCGATCGCTGTGATAGCATCTTTCTGAATTCAGTTGATAGAATTGCAAGAAATATTTTTCATAGAGTTACAGCCTCTTGTCAAATAATATGCATATAGTGCAAAATTTGTGTGGAGTAATTATTGCTCGCTATGACTTACACCTCCCTACACTGCCACCTACCTACCGACTCACTGACTCTGATATCTGTCTGTTTAAATTCAATTCCACTAGGATAATGAAAATATCTAGCCCGTACAACGTGTATGTCTATTCTTTGCACGTTAGTGCGCGTGGGCACTGGAGCGGGGGGTCATCGGCTGGTGAGGGGGTACTCTAGATCGCGCAGGTGGACATTGCTAAAGACCGTTGCCATAAGCTAAATGCACCTTGTTCTTCCTGCACTACTATAGCACCTGCGCCAATATTGCCGCACTGTTCCAGTATATACGCACGTTTCGATCAAAGGAGGCTGATAGAGCTTGAGATAGCTGTGCTAGCATATAGCAAGCATAGAGCATATAGCAGATAGATAGCAATGCTCTAGGAGCGACACAATCAGTACGTACATAATACAGGTACAGTCGGTATTTATGTGCACTAATCCACAAACTAGACTAGCCTATTATTTGAATCAAGATTTCGCATCATCGTAAATGGGCCGCGCTGGAGGCGCTTTTTCCTCATCTTCTCGATTTCTCCTTTGTCGTTCGAAGACCGCAACGTGGAAGCGATTATGCTGCCGTTGAGAAGATCCGTAGTATCGTCGCTGCCGCTCATCAGGATTCGAGTGACCTGCGATGAAACTTTCATTTACACTCCTTATACCACCAACTCGGGACGGTAGTATTGCAATTTGAAGTGCGACACTATTTTGCCAAAATATCCTTGTCGCACTATGTCCCTCCCGAGCGTTTTATGCAGAACGGCAACGGCCATTGGTATCGGAATGGCTAATGAGAAAATTGTATCTACGAAATCTGATGGTCATAAATGCATGTACCATACTCGGGACTCGTCAATCCATAGAACACACTTCTGGAACAACCAACGTAATTCATATCACCAGTACAAAATTGGTAATAAGGGCAAGTTAGTGACACATGATTCAACAACCGAAGAGCGCATGCAGGAGACGGTATCGTGTATGCACTTCAGGTTGTTCAATTAAAATACACTTGACACTCGAAGTTGTTTTGATAGAGCCACGTGTGACTAATGAGGCTTGTGCACTCACGTGACTCGGGATAACCTATTGCCGCACAGTAGGAGGGTATGCAGCAAAACACTCGCTGTTGCCTCATTCGGCCCGCAGTATGACGCCTGTGACGCATCCCCCTGTTTTCCCCAGTCACGTGGCTCGAAAGCGCTCAAAGGCTGCGCGTGACGTCATGTACACGAGCCTCACTGCATGAGGAGACGTACAAACAGGGAGCATTCGCTCAACGCACGTGAAGGCAACAACGGAAAGGAAAAAAAATAGTCGCGGAAATATTGACATTTGACAGCTTGTGGATACAGTGGCTGGTTGTGTTGCGTGGCTGTTAGAGAGGAAAGGCACCTACCGATGGCAAAAGTCGTCTACATGTGTCCTTGAAGACAGATACAGCCACACACCCTAGAAGGACCATGACTGCGCCCACGAAGAGTGATACAACGCCCACCTCCGCCAGAAACCCGAACCGTGAAAGCGTATGCCCAGTGGAAGTTCCATTTCCTGCAGTTCCGCCACGACTGTCGCGCAAGAGTGCGTTGGGCGCTGCCACGGAGCTTCTCACGCTGCTGTCATGGCTGCTGTTTTCCTCACGGCGTGTTTCTCGAAAGCCGATAAGAGCCATGATCTGCTCCAATTCTGAGAACCTCAGTGGTTTACCGCCAGAGGCATTACCCTAAAGAGTTAAACTGCACATTTAGACGAGTACAGACTGTGGATGATAAGGAAAAACTAAAAATCTCTCGTTCATTCATCACTTATACTTTTGAGAGTGAAACGCTTTTCGCATTTCTTTGATGGTCTTGCATTTGCAGTCTTTACGAACCATAAGCGCCATAGTATATACAGACACGGTCGCCCTATAAAGCCTACGTGGTGGTTGGCCCTATGGAACTTCCACTAAAACCAACCAATAAGAAACACCCTGCACAAACTCGGATACCAGCATATCCGGATGTAGGATATCCTACCACCAGATATTGTTGTACCACTGGCCAAACACGGCGTAGTCTTTGTAGGACGCCGTGACCCAGTACCACGTGACCGCCAGACTTTGTTCGCGAAATGCTGAGAGGAAATCGCTCATAAAGCTACCGTAACGGATTTTGCGAAAGGCCCAAAGATTGAGAAATTTGAGAAATTTTATTTAGCCTGAAAAAAAGTTAGCTTGCACGGCATCTTGGGCTGGACGAAACTTTTCACGCTCATCCATTCCATTGCCCAAGTTCATTGTGCTTTCCTCGTGAATCGTTTCTTTTTCATCTGAAGAGTGTATAGCGTTCGTAGTCAATAGTGAGTTTTAGTGCATTGTACACTGTCGCCTTTGCGTACGTAAGGAGTAGCGTAATGGTTCTGCGCAATGCGCGAAGTTATCCTTATGTTCTGCGCGTGCGCAGGACCATCAACGATATCCCTTACGTACGCAAAGGCGATAGCAGACAGTGCACTAAAACTCACTACTAAACGCTATCTATTTAGCCGTAAATTGGACGAACAGAAATCTTGCATGCGTTTGCTGGACAGAAAGAAAAGCTCCATTCTGTCGCTTGTGGAAGACGGGGCCGCATATCTGATTGTTGCAAACAAACAGTCGTGATGCCTAACGAGCAGTTCCCTACTGACAGTGATGGGCGAAGTACCTCAAAATTGTACTGAAAGTAAAGTATCAAGTACCTAGCACATGTTGCACCTTAAGTACAGTACAAAGTACTATACTACAAACGTACTTAAAGCAAAGTACAAAGTCCTTGGCAAAGAACTTTAAAGTACCCATCAAGTACATTACAAGGTTAGATCGTATCGCTGGACGTTTCAACACTTCGAAGTGATAAAACGTGAGGTAATTATGTTTCGACTGTTATCCTTAGAAAGCTTTTAGCAAGCATTTTTGGCAAATGCTAGTTAGAAAACATGTATATAGTTTACAGCTGACTCATTATTATGAACCGAAAGCAATGAGTTTGCAACCAAGGTCTCCGTTTGTATTGCCTATTGGGTACTTGAGTACCTGAAAGGAAAGTACCGAAGAAAAGTACTTAAAGTACAGTACAAAGTACACAAACTGAAACATACTTGAAGTAAAGTACAAGTACTGGGAAATGTACTTAAAGTAGTACTTGAGTACTTGGTACTTTAAATTAGGGCTGTGCGAGTACTCGAAATTTCGAGTTCGAGTCGAGTCGATCTCATACTCGACTCGAACTCGACTCGACAAATGGTGACTCGTCAACTTTCGAGTACTCGATATCGTTTCGAGCTCGCGTTAGATCCAGATCCAAAATCTATCAGATCATCTCCTATAACCTGTTGCAACGATTCCACCATTTGGAAACACGCATTCTACGCAGCCGTCATCGCCGTTACAGTAAGCGCATTCTTTTCACTTGCACTGGATTGCACTACCTTGGACTCCACGCAAGACGGGTTTTCGGGAGCTGCACTTTCCAGCTGAAAGGAACTTTATTAGTAAAGCCTTTCTTTTCAACAGGAAAGTGCAGCACGCAAATAACCCAGTTCAGATCTGGTGCAGGAGGTGCAATCGAAAATAATGCACCTACCGTGTATTAGACCATATCAACAATTCCGCCATTGTTTCCACTATAGCTTCGGCTTTCGTCGACTCGGCTAACGACTGAGTAGTGGCTATGAATGGCAAACCGGCTTCAACTGGCTACTGCGCTATGGAGCGTTCGCGCTGCGGGTGGAGCGCATTTTGTAGTTTCGTTTCTTCGACGGAAGCGTCTTTTTGAGTGTTTTTCGGTTCTACTCAGATAACTCAGGAATGTCTGACAAAAACGACGACAGTGCACCTGCACAACCACCGAAAAGGGCTAAAAGCCTTGTGTGGGACTACTTCACGAAAATTTCCAGTACGGACGCTTCGTGCAATGCGTGCTCCAGCACTTTGGAGACGCCAACAGGCTCACGCCCTTCTGCGGCATTTGAATGTTCACCCAGTAGCAATAGCAGAATATAGGAAGAAAAGTGGGGACAGCATCTGTTCGGCGAAGCAGCCAACGATAGCAGATATTTTGAAACATAATGAACCGCTTCCAGCAAGCAAGGTGAAAGCCCTGAATCGAAAGGTAGCTGAGCTTATAGCCTTGGACTCTCAGCCGCTATCTATAGTAGCAGACAGGGGCTTCAGTGCTTTAATGAAAGAAGCTGTACCCAACTACGAGCTGCCTTCGCGTAACAACAACAACAACTTTATTTTCGGCCTTGGAGAGTGGGGAGTTTCATCGCAACAGGCGATACTCTACCCCAGTGCTTGGTGGAATGCGGGGAATAAAATAACGAGCCCCTTTACAATAACGATCTAAGTCCGATGGTGTCCAGAAATGTCAGAAGAGCTTTGAGCGCAGAGCGTTGCTGGGCTGGATTGGGCCAGGGACCAAGCAATTTCGGTAGGGAGAAAGGGCGAGAGTCCAGCTGACGAAGAGACTCGGAGAGTGTCATTCGGGAAGGTTCGTAGTGAGGGCAATTAAGAAGAATGTGCTCCAGATCCTCAAGAGCACCACAGTGGCAACAGGTGGGAGAATCAATTTGTCTCAAGCGGTAACGCCACTGAGCTGTAAAGGCCACATCGAGGCACATGCGGTGGATTAATGCAGCATCCTGACGAGGTGTGTTTCGTGGCATGCGGAAAGCGAGCATGGGATCAACTCTGTTCAACATAGAGGGGGGAAGAATGTCGGTTGTCCGTTGGCGGGAAGCCAGGGGTGTCACTAGACGTCGCAGAATTGAACGGCGGTCTCCTCTGAGCAGAACAATACGGGTCCGGTTCCGAGACGAGAGTGCTGCTTCTGCGGCGCTGTCGGCCTGCTCGTTCCCCACGACACCACAATGGGCTGGAACCCACTGGAGAACTAGCCTGTGGCCTGCGGCGTAGATAGTGTGGTAAGCCATTAACACGTCGGTGACTAGGGGTGCGGATGGGCCTCGTATGCCGGAAGTTTCAATTGCTTGAAGTGCAGATTTGGAGTCTGTAAAGACTGCCCATTCCCGGGGTGGAAAATCAGCGATGTGTTGTAGAAAGAAAAGGATGGCATAGAGTTCCGCAGCTGTGGAGGAGGTTGGATGTGAAAGGCGTCTTCCGTGCACGACGCCTTCGGATGGAATGACGAAGGCTGAGGCGGACTTGTTGTTTCGGGATGCGCCATCAGTATATGCTGCCGTAAACGTAGAAAACTTCTCGTCTACCAGAGCATGAAAATGGGCTCGGAGGACTTGAGGGGGGACCTGATCTCTTCTTTGCAGAAGGTTTGGGAGGCGTACAAACGTGGGCGGTACCGGGAGAGACCAGGGGGCTTCCGGCGGTATAGTGTCCTTAGTTATGAAGCCAGTGAGAGTCTGGCGTGTCCTCTGCGCTACTCGATAGAAGTCGCTTCCAGGGCGGTATCGAATTTTCCTGAGTAGCGGGTGGCGGGGAATGTGAGCACGCAAACGGAGGTAGTGCCGAGCCGTTTCCCGTTCACGGAGAACTTCAAGCGGGAGCTCACCAGCTTAAGCCAGCTTCGTGCCTTCGCGTACTACTGTTTCCCGCACTCTGATTCCACGTATCTACGACGACACGAGGAAACGCGTTGACAGCGAGCTTCGCGCGGCGATGGACGATGTAGTGCGCTCCTTTGCGTTCACATCAGATATGTGGACATCGAGGGCTAATGACTCATATATAAGCCTCACATGCCACTTTCTGACGCCTGACTTCGCCATGAAGAGGTATTTACTGAACGTGAGACACTTCCCCGAGAAACATACAGGTAATAGTATTGCTGCTGCTTTGAATGGACTGTGTCAAAAATGGGGCATACCCACTGAGAAATACAAACTTTATATTGTCACTGACAATGGAAGGAACATTCGTGCCGCCGTAACGAAACTGAAATGGAGTGAACGCTCATGCTTTGCTCATACGCTTCAGCTTGCAATTCATGATGCCAAACAAGAGTGCTCGACTTTAAGTACCTTATGCAAAAAAGGCAGATCAATAGTTGGACACTACAAACACAGTTCAGCAGCACAAAAAAGGTCGCATGATATGTTGCTGCAAACGAAAAAACCTGCTCTCCATGTGGTGCAAGATGTCGACACACGTTGGAATAGCCAGTATTTGATGCTTTCAAGACACCTGGAGCTTAAAGAAGCCATTACTGTCGAGCTTGCAACGTCTGATGCAGACATTGAATGCTTTTCATCTTCAGAATGGAGAGAAGTTGCTGACTTTGTGGAGATGTTGAAGCCCCTGTATGATGCCACAACACTTCTGAGTGGTGAGAAATATGCCACGTTACCCACCCAAATACCCATAATTCATGGGCTTTTAGAATGCCTGTCACAACAGAAATACAAATCTATCTTTGCTGGAATCTTTGCCAGAGCTATTACTGCACGGTTCCCACAATATGATCATGATGAAACTGCTGCTATGTCCATGTTCTTGGACCCTCGCTACAAAGGAACTGTGTATGTCACAAGTACTCACAAGTTGACATGGATCAAAGACCATGTGAAGCAGCATGCTGCACAGCTTATGGAGGATATTTCTGAGCTCCCAACAAGTGCATCCCAACCAAGCACTAGCTCATCACAAGGGGTTTGGGAGGCTTTTGACAAGCTAGCTTCGAACGTTCCTGCATCCGGACGTTTACCCATCGAGAAAGAAATGAGTGACTATTGTGAGGAAGGCCTTCTGCCACGAGAGAAGGATCCTCTTCAGGGGTGGGAGTGTACAGGGTCACACAAGTACCCGCAACTTTCAAGGCTGGCCAGGGAATACTTAGCCATACCGGCCACCTCTGTTCCAAGTGAACGGGCATTTTCCTCTTCGGGGAACAGCCTGACCACGAGAAGAGAATGTCTTCAACCACATCTTGTAGAAAAACTAGTTTTCTTACACAATAACTTGTCTCTTCATACTTATGGTTATAACGGACATTCAGCAGTTTTGTACTTAGATGGCACATTGTTTCAATAAAATTTTTACAATTTTATATCTCATTTTATATCTATCATTTAATGGTACGCCAAGTACTCAAACTCGACTCGATACTCGAAACAGTGATTTGGTATTACTCGAACTCGACTCGAGCTCGAAAATTTTGCTACTCGCACAGCCCTATACTTCCCGTGACTGCCTACTGATATAGAATGCCAGAATGCAATATGTGTATAGTTTCGTAGCCGGGCTTATGACTTTTTCTTGAACAAAAAATAACTAAAAATACGGAAATGATAATACCGGAAGGAGAGCAAAATTAAACGTCAATTGACATAAAGAACAGCCTCGAATGTCGCAAAATACGTATACAGAAGTATTTTAATTGTGTTTTTTTTCAACCAAATGGACCATATTGGAGGGACCCAGATGAGCGGCGCCACAACAACGGAAGTCCCATACCGGAAACGCGACAGTGCCCTCTTTTCACTAAATGCGCGGGAAACTAAGGCGCGAATGCCACAGAGCACATCGGACGCAGAGGACGCTTTTCGCTGGGACGCTTCGCTTCACCATTTCACACGAACGTTTTTTTCACTACGACGCTTATATGCCTGGTGTCATGCAAGTGGGAGTCGCACTCGCGACGAACTCGCTGCAATGGATGCAAGCAAACGGTATTCTCCCGAGGACACGAAGACGTCCATATTGCAGCACGGTCGTGGCGGTAAACCTATTGGAAACCGAATACAGCAAGTTCAGGTGCATTAAAATCACGGGGATAATCGGCTTTTCGGACAATCAATGACGGCGAATTTGGCTTGGCTTGGCACTTAGAAGGCTTGTGGAACTCGTGACCCGTACGTCAGCAAGACAGGTGATCGCATCACTTTCTCGTATGCTAGGGACTGCAACTACGACATAGCTGTCACAGCGACATAATTCGACGGCAAAAAAAAAAAAACAAAAACAAAAAAAAAAAACAACGAGAAACAGTCGCACATAACTACTACTACAGGGAGCTATGTGGTAACGTTCGAAGAAGTACTTAGTCAGACATGGGGAAGATTGGGGGCGATGGCCATGTCGCAGAAGTAGATTGATTGATTGATTGATTGATTGATTGATCTGTTTAATGGCACAAAGGCAACAAAGGCCATAGAGCGCCAAAACCATGGTGAGCGTGTCGGAGATGATTATGGGAAAGATGATGTGAGAGAGAGTGTGAGTGTGTGGTAGTTAAAATCTATCTACAGGTATGAGCGATGAGATTGACGAGGATAAGAGAGAGAAGAGGATGACGACAACAAGCAAGCTAGTGTGACAATGTGTGACAAAAGTGTGACAATGAGATATTTACATGAGTTCAGTGATATTGGATAAAAGCGGAGCAATGCTTATCATCTACATCTGACTAAGAAACCCACATGTGGTCAGAAATTTAATGACGTTATCAAACGGCACAAGAGGAGTGTCACCCAGTAGAAGGGCTGGGTGGAGTGGGACATGGTATCTGTAGAATGCGGTGAAATACTGTTGGCGTTGGTGTTCGAAGTGAGGGCAGGATGCCAGTACGTGCAAGACAGTCAAGCTGTCACCGCAGTGCGCACAAGCTGGCGGATCCTGACCTCTGAGTAGGTGGTGATGCGTAAGCCATGTGTGTCCAATCCTCAATCTCGCGTAAAGAACTTCGGATGATCTGTTGATGTGTTCAGTCCGATGCGGGGGGGAAACGTGTGGCTGTGTGAGGTGTAGCTTGTTATTTTCTTCCATGTCCCACTCCTGCTGCCACTGTGTGCAGACAGCTCTCTTTAACACTGGCAGGATGTCTTGGTAGGGTAGTCCTAGAGCTGACTCCTCTTGTGCCAACGCTCGCCGAGCCTCACGGTCGGCTCGTTCATTCCCCGGGATCCCAGTGTGGCTGGGGACCCAGCAGAGACAGATTGAAAAGCCTCGGGAACAAAGTTGGGTCGCAAGCGCTCGTACTCGCTTGACGAGGTGATTCTTGCTGTCATAGAATGAAAGCAGCGCACGCACAGAGCTTAGCGAATCGGAATAAATTACTGAATTTTGAAGGTCGTTTTGTTGAATGTGCCGCAGAGCCAGGAGAATCGCGTAAAGCTCTGCGGTGAAAACTGTGGCGTTCGTGTTCAGGCGTGCCGTCATAATAGAATCACCTTCAAGGGCAACGGCCGCCACACCATTGCTTACTTTGGTCCCATCAGTGTAGATTGCATGGTGGTTCCCGAAGTTACGGTGAATCTCCAGGAATTCCTGGAGAATGACAGTGTGTGCAGTGGATTGTTTGTCAAACTGTGTCATTTTTAAATTGGATTGTATGAGATGTCTCTGCCAAGGCGCAGCATCGAGGACTGCTTGCTGCAGGGGAACGCCAAAGGGACTGAATCCCAGACGGGAACTCGCCGCCTGCACGCGAAGCGGAAACGAGGGTACAACAGAGGGCTTTGCAAGGAAGAGTCGCTCCAGAGCGGGGTTCACACTACAGTGTACAACTGGGTCATCGCACTGGCATCTGTACTTTAGCGCAGCCTTCACATGTTCAAATTGCCTCCGTCTCTCGAGCGACCATTCGTTGCCCTCAACATACAAACTCTTCACAGGGGACGTCCGGAAGGCACCCGGTGGCCAGTCGGATGCCTTCATGGTGGATGGGGTCCAACACCTTCAATGCCGAAGGCCGCGCCGAGCCATACACGACACTCCCGTACTCAATTACTGATCGCACAACCGAGTCATAGACCCGCAACAGTGTGACTGTGTCGGCTCCCCACGATCGATGGGATAAAACTTTGAGTATGTTGGAGGATCTCAGGCACTTCTGTTTTATATAGTTTATGTGTGGCACAAAAGACAGCTTCTTGTCAAACACCACCCCCAGAAATTTTTGCTCATCAGAAACTGGTAGTGTGTTGCCACCGAGGAGCAGCGAGGGCTCAGCAAATGTGCCTCGCTTCCTAGTAAAGACAACACACGCTGTCTTTTGCGCGGAAAACCTGAAGCCGTTTTCATCAGCCCACTTAGAAAGGCGGTTGATCGTGAGCTGCACCTGTCTCTCAGCTGTCGAAAGACTTGATGCTGTGTAGGAAATCTGGACATCGTCTACGTAAAGGGAGTACTGGACGCCAGGTAGGATGGCTCTCGCTATCGTGTTCATTTTCACAACGAATAGCGTAACGCTCAGCACAGACCCCTGTGGAACCCCGTTCTCTTGTACAAAGACGTCAGACAAAGTCGAGCCCAGACGGACACGAAACTTTCTATCTCTGAGGAAATTCTCGATGCACCTGTACATGCACCCCGTGATGCCACATGCGTGTAGATCTTGCAGAATCCCGAAACGCCATGTGGTATCGTACGCCTTTTCGAGATCAAAAAACACGGACACGCAGAACTGCCCTCGAGCAAAAGCCTCTCTGATTTGTGATTCTAGGTGGAGTAGGTTGTCCTGGGTGCTTCGGCCCGAACGAAAACCACTTTGGTGTTTGTCAAAGATGCCTGCCTCTTCCAAAACATATACGAGCCTTGCATTTACCATGCGCTCGAAAGTCTTCCCAAGGCAGCTGGTTAATGCGATGGGGCGATAACTAATAGCAGCAGATGGGTCTTTGCCTGGCTTGAGAACCGGAACCGGAACCGGAACCACCACCAGAAGTAGATGCATGCAAAGTTGGGATGCCAAAATACAATACAAGGAGGGCCGTACAAGGGACATGGGTGACCGGCATGATTGACATCCATACGAATCATCTTCGATTGGATGTTTGTCGGGATAACATGAGCGATGCGAGAACGTTACTATGACAAATCAAAAACAATGTAGAAAAACCTGTGATAATCACTGATTGCTGGAAAGGGTACATGGGGCTTTATAAAAATGGATTCGGGCGCTTGACAGGAAACCATTGCTTAAACTACATTGATCCTGACACAAGGGCCAAAACAAACCAAATTGATACGGAGCCGAAGCCCCCAGGAGAGGAATTGGCAAGACGGGATGTGAAGAACGATAACATGGCAGAAGAACGAAGAACGATAGCATTTGTTAGAGCTTTTATGGTGCTGTGAATGTAGGTGCCATAAACACGACACATTTGATAAAATATTTCAAGATATTAGCGCCGCATATCCAGGTTCGGACTAAAACAATATCACATGAAGAATCTGCAGATTTCGTTTTTCGATACGCCGTCCAGGACAAATGCCCTTTTCAAGCAGGCTGTCGTGAGTACTCAATGTTACATATTTCTCACATGTATGTAATACATCAACCGCGACTACACTTTGTTTTTCAGCGATTTACTCATTGACATACCCCCTAAGTTCACATTTCTGCCAAAACCTCAGTCTTCAACACATCAAACACGCAAAAACATGCCCTGAACTAACCTCAGCAACGTATACACACTCTACGTGAGCACAGTCTCCCGTTCTTAAAATCGATAACAGAACCAGTGCTGGGGAACGAAAAGGACGGGCAACACGACAGCAACTCGCAACAGGACTGTTATTTTTAAAGAGACGGTCTCGTACCCCCTGCCCCTCTCATACAGTGTATCATTCGATTGTCCTTTGTTGAAAATGGAATACCGCAAATTTATCCGACAAAGCACGTCACGGTTATTAAATAGCCGAATTAAATTGATAAAGATGGCAGAGCATGCCACGGTCTCGGTTGGCAACAACCCGAACTGCTACGTCGCCCTGCGGGAAAGTGCGTGATAGGATACAGAAGTCGGCTGCTTTTGCGCGCGCCAGTGCACCTGCGTGAGCAGACAACTTTCAGAAGTTACTGAGGACCGCGGCAACTCTTGTACATTTTCTTTCAGTTCTCGGGCAAAAAACGCACATTCTAAGAAGTGGCCCACATGGTGGTTTAGAACAACTGTGTTAATATTCAGAGACAAGTTAAAAGTCGCAGAACAACCTCACTCACAATCACATATCTGAAGTCGCAGCCATCTGCGCGCGCGGTCGCATTACAGCTCCGACCAAAAATATACTACGCGCGCTTCCATTACACTCCCCGTTGCACACTGATCATGTTTCGAAATGAAGTGTCGCTGACGACGTACGTGGAGAAGGAGTGCACGTTTATTTAAAAAACGCATTAAATACTCGGGGAAAGAAGACACGTGACTTAGCTTCTGCGTATCCGATTATGTGCCACATTATCGTAGACCCCACAGTCAATGCACGGGCTAGATTCTCCGCTCGCAGAGATATATGTCTGAGTGTCCCCTTGCAAGTTCCGATTGCCATGGCAACGGCGACGTACCGGCAGGCCGACGTCATGCGCATGTTCCGTCGTCTACTATTACGGCTCGTTTCGAAAACAACTTGGTTATTCTGAAAGAAACTTTGACGGTTGTATGTGTACAGTACTCGTGAAGATAGTTGTGGCAAAGTTTCGGAATCGCCCTGGCTGTACGAGACCGTCCCTTTAAATCGATTCTAGGAATGAGGTACCAAACCGCCAATTTTTAGCGTTATTCAGGCTACAGTGAGTGCCATACGCAAAACGCGGCCTATGCCAACTTTGTTGACGCATGAACGCTCAATAAGAGCCCAGTCTCCAGTGTGGGCATTATGCAAAACGTGGCCTAACCTAACCTTGGTGACGTGTGGGTACTCTACGTGAGCACAGTCTCCAGGGTAGTGCAATAAGCGAAACGTGACCTAACCTAACTCTGGTGAAGGATGGACGCTCTACCTGAGCACAATCTCCATTGAGTGTGATACGCGAAACCCTGCCTCACCTATCTTTGATGACGGATGGACACTGTACGTGAGCGCAGTCTCGAGTGAGTGCAATACGCCAAACGTGACCTTACCTAGCCTTGGTGACGGATGGACACCCTACGTGAGCGCAGTCTCCAGTGTCTGCAATATGCAAAACGTGACCTGATCTGACCTTGGTGACGATGGATTCTACGTGAGCACATTCCCTAGTGAGTGCAATACGCAAAACGTGACATAGTCTGACCTTGGTGACAGATGGACACTCTAGCACAGGCTCCACTTTGCAGTGAGTGCAATGCGCAAAACGCGGCCTAACCTAACCTTGATGATGAACAGGCCCTCTACGTGAGCACAGTCTGTAGTGATAGTGGACAGTATACGTCAGCAGAGTCTGCAACGCGTGCACCATACTTTGCACATAACACAAGGCACCACTTTTTTGAATTCAAACATTATTCAAACATTCTCCCTTTTCCTTTTTCAATTGTCAAGGCTTCTTCCACTATCCGGAGGTTAAAAGCTGTACTTGGTGAAATGAAACAATTCCCGTATCCTTTAAAATTCATATTTTCTAATCCCAAATCCTGCTCAGTATTACAGGAAACAAGAGAAAATGTTACATCCTTTCAAACCCTAACATAGCTCAACCTAAATTGCTTACCAGACGACTCCCCAGCCCAAGTGGCCCTCAGTGGCACACAAGATGGCGGTCTCCACCCCTGCTAATCTTAACAAGGCCGTCGATATGCTGTAGCGGAAGTGCTTCAAATGTTATTTCACAGACGCAATGTGGGGCCGCGCGTGTACGAGGCGGACGTCTAGGCAGAGCGATAAAACCGGGTAGGGTTTCGAATTGGGGCTTTTTGTGTTCTGTGGCATCGAGAGAGGACGCACGTTTTTTCGGGAGCCGCTATGCTTACAGGAAGCATGTTTCTGGTTTTTAGCCGTTCCTGAATTAAAAAAGGGCTTAGTGTGTTTTATGCAAGCCGTGCTACTTGTTTGTGCTTTCTGGCGTGGCGGTTATGGGGGTCTGACGGGTCGGCTGTTCCACCCACATAGGATTAGGGGTGGAATCCCACAGACATCAACAACTGATGACATAAACAACTGAAACAAAATGATATTTTTTTGACTCTGTATAGGGAGTTATCACGTACGTAATATTGTGACGTGGCTGTGACGTGACATGCTCGTAAGCTCCTCCCACTGGTGGTCACGTTTCGTGCTAGCGGCATTGAAATATGACAAACTGCGCTATTTTTTAATGCGAGCAACCATAGTTTTCATAACAGAAAATGTGAAAAGACAATGACGAACTGTCTTCGGGATAAAGAAGGGTGCGGATGTAGCCGGATTTCAAAACACCATTCAAGGCTTCGTTTTCGAGCAAATGCTAGATGATCTCTGCAACTGTGCCGAAAAAGTGACCACCACCATGGCGGCCAAACGCGTTCCTTTGATGTCATGTGAAAACACCCTGGTTCGGTTCCCGCGCATTATTTCACTTTCAAACGCGCTCGCCAATTTTTAAAATGCCCGTCTGCGGAACTACACCCTTCAATATGCTAAGGAGTATTATAAAGAGTGCAATAACAATGGAACTTTACGAGTGCGTCCAGTGGCTGCGCAGTATGGATCTTCGGCGATTGTTGAAGAACCCGAAACGTGTGGCCGACCTCTGGAGCATCGACGAACTCTTCTGCTCCGGTCTCTCCCAGCCACAACAGGAGCAACAAGAACCACATCATGTTAAATGCCGCCCAAGTCAGATTGAAAGCGAATAACTGCTATCGAGCCTTAGTAGCCTTAGAGAGCCGATGATGAGCGTGTCGATATGGACATCAGTGATGCGGAATATTCAGTATTCTTCTTCTTCTTTCGTGAGGAACCATCCGTGCCATTTGCTAGTAGCACTACGACACTGTTATCGACCAGCCATTGAATCATTGTCGCCGTCATACGAAAACAAAGAACACCATATGACCGCTTTCGTGGGGAGAATTGGTTGTAACCAATTTTTATTGGTTGGCTGGTCCACTAGAGCACCGCTTATCGGTACGGCTACCAGCTATCCCATGACTGAGTAGCAAGCTGGCATTAGCCTGGCTGACATTTCCTTTTCTTTGTATTAAACATATCCCCCCGCCGTGGCTGAGTGGTTAGCGTGCTGGCCATGTCCCTGGGAGGTCACTGGAAGACCGGGAGGTACCCGGGTCCGAATTTCGGTGCCGGCTGTGCTGCATGGGGTGTTTCCTGGGTTTTCCTCAGACGCTGTCAGACATATGTCGGCACAGCTCCTTTCGAAGTCGTATGGAATAACGATCTAACCATAACATATTCCTACCGCAGGCTAGTTCCTTCCGCCTGCATCAGTTGGCAGCATTATATAACCATCTAACTCTGAGCTATTCTTACCGCAATCTTCCTTACTTCCGTCTGCATCAGTCGGCCGCATGGGATAATGATCAATTCATAACCGCGCAGGCTACTTCCTTCTGCCTGCATCAATCGGCTCAATCTTCTGCATGCAATAACAATTGTGCCCAGTCAGCCATATACAACCTCAGGATGTCCCATGGAGTAACGAGATCGGATCACCCAAACTTCCCAAGGATGGAAATTGTACTAGCTAACATGAAAGAACTGACGCACCATGGAAGTCACTGAGAAGGCGTGTTAGCTTAGCTCAATTGGTAGAGCCCTGGACCGGCAATCCAGAAGATGTGGGTTCGAGCCCTACAGCTAGCTAACCTTTTCAGTGACTTTCATCTTTCATTGTACTAACATGTTTTGTTCAATGTTACTACCCGAACCGGTCTACAGGACATCCTGGCCGACGAACACAGGACACATTTTCAATAATTTGAGGCATGTAGGGGGGCTGTTCTGTGGTTATCGTGTGGACACTGTGGCAGGTTTTTATTGGGTTCTACAGGTAGTATGTGATTTGATTTGATTTCTTTATTTTATTTACTTGTGATGGTTACACAGTAAAAACAGCATAGACAGAACAAAGAACGTTTATTACACAATAAGAAACTTCAAAGCGGCACATCTGCGAGGGCTACGGTCCCTTAGCCTGCGGAATGTAGTTGGCCGTGTAAGTCATCTTCCACTTTCTCACTGCAAAAGAACAGGTTCAAGATTTTTCTGAAGCATCCTAGCTATAGCTTTCACAACACTGAGAATAGCTTTATTTTGTCAGCGTCGGTTAATTCAATGCGTCGTTTTAGACCTACACAGATAAATATGTCACAATGCAAAATGCACCTCTGAACCAGCGTACGACCTGCTAGTGCATTCAAATCAGAAATACTTACTGAAAACACTCTGCTATCCGAAATATATGGCACTCTGACAGGATAGGTGTACACACCCACCTCGATCACCGATGTCACCGCTTGTTGCTTGACATATCCGTAGCTGATGTTCCCAAGTGTTGTGATAACTTTGAGTTAGTGTGAGGCCTCCTTTATCGAAATAATTGGTCGCTAGCACTTGCAGTCTTAATGTTGCGTGCTTCACGCCTCAGCCCGCAGAAATTTAGCCTGACTGTTAGTACCTCTTAAAGGGACTCTGACCAGAAGTTCGACAAATCTTTCGTTTGCATCTATTACGAAGGTATAATATGCCTCCAAGCTACACGCGAAATATTTTGGCTGTGCGCGGCGGCAAAGTTTGCCAAACGGGGAGCTGAAAACCGGCTTCGCTTTTCCTCCTCAACTCACGCAATCGGGGTCAAAATCTAGCCTCTTTGTAGTGGACATCCGCCAATTTCCGTGTGCGTGACGAAAGCACGAGGTCCACGTTTCATTTTGCGCCCGGACCGGAAGTTCTGTTGTTAGTGAGTTTGTGAGAGCGCCGGCATCCGTCCGGAAAGCGATCTTCAATATGGACGTCCAAAGGAAGAAATGCGGAGACTTCGAGCCCGGAACTTCTTTCTGACCTTTCTGCGATCGAGAAGAAAATTCTGCGTGCTGAACAGCTCGGTAGGCTTTCGAAACGTCGCCGATGCCGCGAATGCGAGACGAAGTTAGAGCTCTACGAACATCGGTCACAGATGAAGCAAACAGCATGAGTCGCCTGTTTTCGACAGACAGGTAAGCGATGAGCTTTTTAACGCACACTGTGATCGAACATGTAAACGTTCTCTGAAATTTCGTGTTCTGATACTTAATGCGCACTTGCTGTTCATGGTGCCGGTGTGGCTGGTGTGTCATAATGCCGAAGGAGATCGAATGCTTGTGCTGCAAGGAGCTCGAAAACACTGCCGAATGACTGCAGTATGAGTGCATTACAACCCACGAAGATTTCCAACTCCTATGCTTCAATATGACTGTCCTGAAGGTCGCATATTGAACTCCGTGGGCAGCGCGAACCTATGAGCGACTATATTCACAAGTACGTCACATGTGTCCTTGTCGAACGATGTTAAAATTCGGGCGCCCAAAACTGGTTTGGTCCTGCATTAAAGTCGTTAAAAACTCCAGTACAGGGCGCAGCACATAAAAAGACTATACAGTACACAACTCTGAACTGGAGAAAACCAATATAGGCAATTTTGTAATTGTCAGTGTGCTGTGTCCTGAGTCACGTTTTTATGTATTGCCCTGTGCATAAGGTTTTAGCGTAGGTTTTTAGCGACATTGAGTGTTCTTGATTGTCGATTCAGTGAAAAGTAAAACAATGTTGGTTTCTAAAAGGACACAGCATGTGTAGTAATGCACAGGGTGTGGGCAGGTAAACTGCAGTTGCTCTCAGGTACATGTAGAAATGACACTACACACACACACTGTACTGTAACCGGTTACCTATTTGCTAAACTATATTTTATGTACATCTGTGTAGACGATGCAGATACACTGCGTATCGCCAGTTTGCAAGGTGAGTATGGCAGAAGCTTGGGAAAAACAAGAGCATGGTCATCCCAGCCTGTGCAATGAAGAGGGTCTGGCAAGCCTTTCCCACAGAAAATGCCACAGGCTTCAGGTACCCAAGATCCAGGGATGGGCAGTATTTAGATACATTGTATTTAAAATAGTATTTAAAATATAAATACATGTACTTAAAATACGTATTTAAATACAGGCAAGAAAAATTTATTTATATTTATATTTAAATACCGTTCTAGGCGTATTTATATTTAAAATACACTTAAATACACATATCTCATCCTCCCGTATTTGTGTGCTTCTCTCAAGTTCCACATTGTTAGCCTCCAGCGATGAAGGGTGTCTTGGTTAGAGGCTACAGGTCACTCATCCCGTGTGTTCGGGGATTTCCGTCCTTCTAGAAAACAGCACAATGTGCGAATGAGGGAATCACCATCCCCGTTGCTTCAGTCTTGGAAGCGGGGAGAGAAATGATAACACCAATTTGGGAAAAATGTGATTCGGGACCCTCTTGCGTCACTTGACAAAGCCTGGTGTCTAAAGGGAACCCTTAAAATACACCATTAGCGGCAGTTCTACTCAGCCACACACTAGGAACTCAGGACAAGGGCTGCAGCGCACTAGATTGTTTTTCACTATCGTCGCTGAAGATGGAAAGCCGATGAACACAAGTAGATGAGGCAAGCAAGCTGGTGTATACCATTGAACGGAAACATCTCCTTGTGTCCGAGGAGCAGCGGGGGGGGGGGGGGGGGGTGAACAGGACAGACAGGGGACAAGAACCGACAACGACGACTGAAAACCAGCAAATGAACACTTTATTCAACATAGAGAAAGTGGAAGAAGCGATAACGAGTTCATTAGGAGGTTTTGAGTCGCCGTCGGTTCTTGTCTCGTATCCGTCCTGTCTAGTACCCCTCTCGCTGCTCCTGAGACTCAAGGAGACGTTTTCGTTCAATGGAAACTCGGTCCATGCAAGATACTGAAATCATCACAGTGCATCACGGAAAAATAAAGAAATATGTGGGCATTGTGCGCAGCAGACATGCATCCACAGGTGACTCCATTTATACACTAATTTAAAAGAATAATGTGTCTGGGCGGCTCAAAGTATTTACGGAAGTAGTTACAGTATTTAAATACTGTCTTAATGTATTTATATCTTGTATTTAATTACTTTCATCATAAAGTATTTATAGGCAGCATTTAAATACATGAAAACATGTAGTATTTTGTATTTATATTTAAATACCCCAAAAGTGTATTTATGCCCATCCCTGCCAAGATCCTAACTGGAGGTACCTCTTCGCACAGCTCGTCTATCGCATTTAAAATAATTCAGCATCTGTATTTAGGATGATTTATAGCTCTCAGGATGATGCGTGGTTCATGAGTTCAATATGTTGTGTTGAAACACATTGTGTTGTTGTTGTGTGAAACACAACACTAGTCCTTTTTAATGAGTCTTGCGGAACGATAGATGAGCACTCCTTTCGTGACATTGTGTACCATTGCTACAGTGAACAATTTATTGAGCAAGACTGATGAACGAACGAAAAACAGAGTCTGTCTTCCAAATATGTATGTTCCTTGTAACCTCCGTATTTGTTAAGTGACACATGTTGATGTCCTCCCTCATGTAATGCCTGCGAGGGCCTTTGAGATATATTCATAAATAAATAAATATCAAAACGGGAAAAAGATGTAACCCCTATCTTCTCTTTGTGTGAATGATACATAAACATTCTCAGAAGATTTGTACATAGTCACACTTTGCCTCATTTTACCTAAAGCCTAGTTCCACCTCTTACATCATCTCCACATCTTCAGTCTCCAAAGCAGTACAAGGCTAAAGTAATCAGCTACTACACAAAAAGAAGGAGGGGGAGGAAAACAACAGCTGGCACATCTAAAATTCGAAGAAACTCTGGTGCTTTTACGGGGCTACTCACGGCTCAGTCCTGGATCAGATCCGGATGGAAAACAGCTTTTCTGGGCCTCAGTGATAGATTCCCTTGATTGCACTGACTGTGAGGCACAACTCATTGGCTTGGTGGCAAGTGGGCTTGCATCTGATAGTACGATTTGGAATAAAGGGAGCAAGGAACATCTCTCTACGGTCTTAAGAAGGATATCAACATTACCTGTCAAGGTACAGCATTTCATGTTGCTTTCAGTAAGTACAACACTCCTCATACCAGTTAACATTCGTGTTGGGAAAGCATGCTGAAGTTACGGAAGAAGTGCAAGGGCGCAGGCGAGCTGGTACATGATAATACGAAGGGAACCCAGAGACAGGGGAAAGAAAACACGAAACACACACGATCTCGTGTGTGTTTCGTGTTTTCTTTCCCCTGTCTCTGCCTTTCTGTCCACCCTTCTTAGTTGCCCTAGCAAAAGCAAATATGTAATGCTGTACACCATATCTGATGCTAGCACACTAATTGCTTTGAGTGTTCTCAGGCTTCTGAAATGGAGCTACCTTGTATATACGCTTTGCCATGTCGGCAAGAACATAAATCAAACTGTCTTTATTTTTTTAAATTGGCCTTGAGTGCTTCATGTGACTGCAAGAATGGCATCCCCTAAACAATAGGCAATGAGAATGATTTCTGCAATGTATTGAGCTTTGTAAAACAACAACTTTATTTAAAAATATATTCCAAAAGCCGGGTGACGGCCTCATAATGTAGCGTCCTTTACTGCAAACACCGCTCAACACAACGATTAAAAACAGAGCGTAAACGTTTTGTCGCCTATCCGGGTGGCATCATCAGTACAACAGAGGCCAAAGGCGAGCACATCAGCCTATCTAAGAGGGCATCATACACATCCGATAGGGGGCCACGGTTTGTATTACAGGCTGAAGCATCACGCCTGGTAAAGCAGGATTTTCTAAGAACTTTCTAGGGCCCCATCGCTAGTCATGTGCTAAGGTTACTGCACCCTCAAAATATATGTCCCTTAGGACAGCAATGGTAGATTAATTCGGTCTTGTTAGTTAAGCTAAGCACTAGTAGCCCTGGCTACGTCCCTTGTGTGCTCTTTTAGTCTTGTCCCACGTCTTTTGTCTATCTCGCCAATGTAGGTTGCATCACATTCTATGCACTCAACTTGATATGCACGGTCAAAATGCCCCATGGGCACAGTGCCCTCCAAATAGCATATGAAATACGTTGGATGAAAGGAATGCGCACCACCGATTTGACTCCTTTGATGTTGTTTTTGATTGTTCTCTGTTGTAGGGATGATGCCACCTGGATAGGCAATGAAACGTTTACTCGCTTTATTCTTAATTGTTGTGTTAAGCGGGTGTTCTCAGTAAAGGATTTTACATTATGAACTTTGTTTGAATGATGATTAGTGGCGAGCTTCATACCCTCGGCCACTACTCTAACAATTGCTTGTGGTAGTGTGGCGAAATGGAATAACGAGCCTTGTAAACAATGTACGTACTTGGGAATATATTTATTTATCTCTCATAGGTTGATGAACCAAGTGTGGGGTTACATAACGGAGGGGCATGTAATCATAGAAGACCGATCACCAAAAGGCCTTGCTTTTGACTAGATTAAAATGTGAAGCGATTGTAACATAACAAATGCTGCATGGTGGCGATATGATAGGTTCTCCTCACGAGTTGTCGCCACGGTTACGGTTAGTTGAGAAACTGCATATCCAGGTAGCAGGATCAAATTTTAATTAGGCTACTTTGGCCAACACGCGAGCATAGAGCACAGTGTCAAAAGCCCTTACAAAATAAAAAAATACTACTTCTACGTGGACCCAGAAATCAAGACAGTTCAAAATGCTGTGAACGAAGTCCACCACGTTAGTTTTGCCTGAATACCCTTTTCTAAAGCCATGCTGGAATTTAAAAAAAGAAATCGACAGACTCAACTTGGTTGACAACGTGGTAGTACATGATGTGCTCCATTAGTTTACAGGGAACCCTAAAAAGTGGAGCTGGTTAATAGATAGAAGGAGCATAGTTGTCACCTCTTCTCAACACAGGAATTAGCTTGAGACCTATGTCCTCGACTCACACACATACTAAGCACATTTCACACAGATTAACGCATCTTCGTTCCAGCTCTTTCACTTTCAGATGTTCATCTCTGTTGAGTGGTATGTCATTCTTGTAATACAGATTGGAATTGAAATGCAGGTGCATAAGGGGTGCTCTGAAAGAAAAGTGCATGGTTTTAGTCCTCTTAATGTTTCCGAAAACGAAAACAAACTTCACGGTGACTATTCTTCTGAAATGAGCAATTCCAGGATGACAGCAAAAAATATATCTCGCCATATCATTACATCCACCTGGCACTTCAATTGAATAATGGCAGTTGAAGATGATGATGATTCAATTTAGTGGCGCATAAGCAACTCCTGCTATAGTGCGCCACAACCATGGTAAAACTGTGACTTGTTAAATATCAGACGATTATACTAAAATAATATACTTTGTTGGTTGGTAAATTGAGATATAGACAAAAACGTGATATGATAAAAATAAGCAATTGAAGAAAAGGCAATTGTTGGCTTTGTGTGACTGATGTCGAGTTTGCCACACTACGTGTTGAATAATAATGTACGCTGATACGCTGTAGCATATAAAGTACAGGTCCCGACAAAAGTTTACGGAACGCGCGAGCGGTGTATTTTTTCCTCGGTACGACACCCTAGCGGCAAGCGGAAGCTGGCGAAATCAGGCCAGTTCACTGCCTCAGAGGGGTGGACGACTGCGCTCTTAGCGACACACAGCGGTAGTTTCGGTATGATTACTGTTGTATGTGCCCGCGAAGTGAGTTGGATTTAACTGTTGTGCTCGTCAACAACTCGTGACTAACGTCAGTTGTTTATCAATCAATCAATTATCAATTCAGCGTCAATTGTTTATCAGCTCGTCACGCGTCGTCCATAATAAAGTAACTGTTTACAAGATATCTTTCTTTCTCTTGTCTATATATCATAGCTTTCCAATGAAAGCAATACACCGTAAAGTGTCGCCACCATGATTCATCCTTGTTATCAGGATGATAGCGGCGCGCTCCCTGTCTCAACAATCGTTGAATCACGTGTTATTGGCAAGCACAACAGTAAAATTCAACTCACTTCGCGTGCACATGCAACAGTAATCATACCAAAAGTACCGCTGTGTGTCGCTAAGAGCGCAGTCGTCCACCCCTCTGAGGCAGTGAACTGGCCTGATTTCGCCAGCTTCCGCTTGCCGCTAGGGTGTCGTACCGAGGAGAAAATACACCGCTCGCGTGTTCCGTAAACTTTTGTCGGGACCTGTACAATCATACACACGCTCAATATGTGGTGGATATGTGAAACCAATATACACATACTTACATTTCAAACTTTCTTGAAAAAGGCAGTCCAAGTCTGTCGGATTTGCCACACTCTATACAAAGCCAGTAAGCACAGTGTGGAAAGACTGTTTCATCTTTCGAAAGCGGAGGTGCAGCTACCACGATGCTTCGTCATCTCAATCCTTCGGAGCGGCATAGCCTAGTAAGAAGAAGGATAACTTGGTTGAAAAAGTGGAGGGTTCTGTGGGATACGTAAGAAAGCATACGCGTTACACAACAGCTACGAGAATGAGCGACTGCACTTACATGGTTTTCAGTACGTAGACTTGGAACTGAAAAATAAATGTGCTAACCTTGTTGAAACTACTTTTCCGTCAGGACCACACGAGAGCACACTTGGTTTCTTTAGTTGAAGGTATCATCAGGTCCCCATGCTCCTTTGAGATGCAGCAGACAGAATTTCGCTGAGGCGAGTGACTGCCGTTGCGGTGCGTCGCTTCGCAGCAGATCAAGAACAGTACACCGCAACGATAGGTGAAACGTTCAGAATGTGGCGACCAACTCCAACACCAACCCAATGACCCGAACAAAGAGGATAAACCGGGAGTCACACAAGTTCGCAGTTCGCAAGCTCGGCATACGGCATCCATTACAGCTGACCGGATACGGAAGCATATATGGAACGCCGTGTACAGATTGAAAAGAAAATCGTAGAAACTGTTGCAGGTGATAAATGCAGGGTATATTTTTTTAGGCTCTGTAACCAAAACATATTAACGTAGAAATGCCATTTCATGAAGGAAATTGACAGGTATTGCGTGACCACGTGACGCGTTTGAGCCAATTGTGGGTGTTGCGAGTGGCCCCCGTGTTGACGTCATCTTGATGGTGGGCCGGGGTGGATATTCTATATAAACGTATGTTTTCTCGGTTTGACACTAGGCGTGCTGCACTCGGATGAAGTCGAATGTTTAAAATTCGAGTTTAGAGAAACCGTGGGGTTTCAATGCATCAATTTTCGCATGGAGAGTCCTTGTTGGGTGCTTTATCGACTACAAGTACGAAAGAGCTCCCACAGTTTCTGGTCAGAGTCCCTTTAAGCAAGTTTGCAGTGTTACATGCATGTCGGTGTGGTACCCACGTCACGGTGGTCGCGGTATGCATACGTGGAAAAACGAGTGTCTTTGATTCCAACACATAGGAAAGCCATCAAAGTCACCTAAAAGCCCAGACTTCGTGCCCTCGCTCTTCACGTACAAGACAGGACCACCACCAAGCTCTGTTGGCCGTTACAACAGGGCCCTTGCGCGGTCATCTGCAAAGCACCGAGCATTGGCCAGCACTACACAGGAAGGTGAAGTCCTCTCAACGGCGAGCCCTTTCATCGCCACCACCACCCACCTGTGTAGGTCTCGCTTTGCACTTTGTCTTTTTATGCATGACAACTCGTACCAACTGGCCCAATTTTTGTCATTTAGCAAGAGGGGGCTGTTCAGGTGCGGAAGACACAACCCCTCAGCAGTACCACCCAACAGCATCATCTCCTGACACATATGAAACCGAAGCTGCAGAAGCTCTCCTCTCACTCACTAATGGTGGGTGAGCTGAAAGCCTACCGTGTAGCTGGAACCTTCACTATATTCATCACATAAGTCTTGAATGTCGCATGGAACTACCATTAAATCACGTAACGCTTAACTGTAACCAACACGCTCTGCATCTGTTTCCACTCGAGTTACTGCATGGTGTAGCATGTGCATGGAAAAGAGCATCATACATGTTCAGCTGGTACAACAAATTTTTACTATACTGACAGGCCAGGTGGGGATATCTTCACTTTAGCATGCTCCCTTTAACATAGGCGACCGACAGATTTGGGCACCTATTAAAACTACTTAGCAACTCTCATTAGATATAAATGACAAATTTTCAGGCCCAGAACCGAATGAGAGGACGACACAGGAACAGGGCCACCTTCATGTGGAGGATGACACCCTCAAGAAGCTAATTAAGGAAAACCTAGCCCTTCAGCTCCGTATAATGAATGTGGAGAAGGAAAATCTGGACTTGAAGCAGCATCAATTAAGCCTCGACACCCTGGATGACAAGGACTTCAAGTACTACACTGGTTTCAAGGACAGGGCACTGGTTGACGGTTTGTTTAGACAAGTTCAGGAAAGCGCCAATAAAATGACATACTGGTCGTCACAAAGTAAGATGATGTCTGGGAACAGAGGAAGGCCAAAGAGCTTGAGGATGAATTTTTCATGGTCCTCGTGAGGCTTCGCACAGGCATGCCACGAAAAGAAATTTCTAGAAATTTTGGGATTTCGCTGGGGGCATTCAGTCGTATTCTTACGACCTGGATAAACCTACTAGACAAAGAGCTTGCAGCTATAACCACATTTCCTTCCAAGGAAGAGGTCAAGAAGCACCTTCCTACTTGCTTTCGAGGCTTTGAAAATGTCAGAGTTGTAATAGATTGCACTGAGATTCGGATGCAGAAGCCCTACAGCTTGAGGGCTTGAGGGCTCACAGAAGCACGTTTTCATTCTATAAGCACTTCAACACATTCAAGGTGCTTGTAGGTGCAACACAAGACGGCTACCTCTGCTTTGTATCTGATTTTTGGGGAGGACAGGCCAGTGACTGCAAAATTATAGAACAAAGTGGATTCATGGAAGCCCTGCAAGCCCAGGAGATGCAATAATGGTTGACAAAGGATTCAAAGTGCAGGCACTGTCAGATGTAGCCACAGTATACATGCCTCCCTTTAAAAGGTCTACACAAATGTCCAAAGAAGCTGTTGTCAATACAAGGAAGATAGCTAGCGCTCGGATACACATACAGAGAGTTATAAGGATGTGTCAAGGAATTCCATATACTTGATCGACCCCTTCCTGTAAACATGGCGGACATTGCCCCCGAAGTGTTCCGTGTCTGTTGTTTTTTTGAGCAACTTTCAGATGCCATTCATTGCTCCCAAATGTGACCCATGCGATGAAGATGTGCAGTAGCCTTTCACTGTTCATCAGTACAAGTCCTGCAGAGCAGAAGAATATTTGGAGTGCCTGCATTGTAGCATACCCTATTCTGTACATGTTCTAATTAGGGCTTGATTTTTTCGGGTTTTATTTTTCAGCAAAACCGGGAGGTAAACATTGGGTTGTATTTTGTTTCAATAATTCGGGTGTAATCGGGTTGAACTGCACCTGATTCAATGCAATTCTGGTTGAATCAGGTGTAAATCTTCGATTTACTCTGCGTAATACACACGGCACACCAATAGACACAGAGTCCATGCATGTAAAAGGCAGCAGGGTCTCTGTTTTGACAGTTTGTATGAGCATATTTATGCATTTACAACACTGTTCCCAAAGTTCTGTGTTAGTTGTGATGACTTCGGATCCCCCTGGTCTAGAAGTTTTCGGGGAAATATCGGTTTAAACCCTGTTTTTCCTGATTTGAGTCGGGGGTGGGGGGTAAATATCGGGTGTAATCGTGTATAACCCTAAAAAGTCAGGCCCTAGTTATAATGTATCTCAATGCCACTGCATATACAGGTTGTATAGGGGGCTACCGAGTGAGAAGGAGGAAGACGAGGGGGGAAGGTAGAAGAAGAGGTAGAAGTGAGAGTTGGAATAGGATCATTACATTGGCGCGGTCGACAGGATCATTCAGCAATGAGGGTGCAATTTGAACTCCAAGGGACATTAGAGAGCCCGACGTTCACCAAGTGCTCTGTGGATGAAGATACATTTGACCTCTCCCACCACCCGAGTGTGCCTGCTCTACTTCAACACATTATGGAAAGGACAAAGTCCGATCTCGCTACTCTCCTATCAAAGGGGACCATTAAGGCGGCGCATCATAGCCAGCACTTCGTCGTCTACAGTCGAGGGATGGCGCAGCGAGCGAAATGGTTCGCGCAGTCACCGCTTCACAACATTTTGGCGCTTGCTTGGAAATGCAGTACCGCTGATGTAACGTCTTCTTTTTGTGTTATTTTTGTTTTCTCTTGGCGTGCGACGGGTCAAGCGAAATCTTGTGCAAACATATAACCGCTCGTGCTCACCCATGCAAAGTCCAATACTGTAAACACGCATATCGCGCTCAGCCAGACGGAACAATTAGTGGCGCGGCTTTTGAATGCGCACAGGCTGTCGAGCTGTCTCCTGAACTTCTTCGTTGATCTGTTGCTGTTCCGTGCTGTGTTGTTGTCGGGCAAAGGGTTAGTCACCAGTCGTTTCGTGTGATTTCTGCAATGCTTGCGCATATAATAAACGAAATCTCTCGTAACACAAAAAACCTAGGTTGGACACGACGCGGTTGAAACAAGTTGGTGTCGACATGTTATAGCCTACCGACATGACGCGGAAATTGCGAAACGAAACCGCAACCTGTTTTCTTTATTTCCTGTCACCCTGGGCTGACAAATTTCAGACCATGTTGTGGTGGTGCAAAACGCTTCAATTACTTGCACAGTCAACGGAAATGAAATAAAACTGCAAAGGGGCTGCATAGCGTTTCCCATATCCTTGGACATCAGTGGAGGAAGAGGAGAAAGGCAAAAGAAAAGAAGAAAAGGGAAGAAAAGCAGGGTAGAGGAAAAAAAAGTGTGTGCGTGGACCATACAGCTGCTTGGAACGTAAAGTGCGAATGGAGGATTCCATTTTGGTCGAGTATATAATTCGAGTCTGTTGTGCTCATCCTGGTCGTCACTAACCACGGCCCCAGACTTCGCCCAAGTACAGATCAGCATGACGTGAACTGGGTCTCTGATGTCCCATTCGTCTGGAAGTGACCTTCAGCTCGTGGATCTCGGAGTGAGAGCATTTCATAACAAATTGTAATTGTGAGTGTCATCTTGCCTATCCGCGTAGGAACTTCCAGAAATCCACTCTAGCTTTCTTTCTCGTCCTCGTCGAGGCTGCCAACATCACATGACCTTGTCTCGATTAGCAAAAGGCACACGGCACACTGATTACAATTCTTCTGGCTTAGCGTACTTCCTTCTGTAATCGGGAACTCTAATTCGCATGCTTCGAGGATAGCGAAGGTCAACAGGCTCTGGCAGGAGGTAGTCGTTATAAATTCGCGCAAGGTACATCCCCCTTTTCTCGTTCCGAAAGGCGTCGTCCAGTACCTACAACGAAGAGGCAGTACTGCCGGTTGGTTATACGTGGAGTTGGCCGTGGATCTGGTACCAGTAGACATGCGCGCACTTCCACAGACCGCACTTCCTCAGTTCCGGTACGTGACTCTGTCCTGTACGCTTGCTACCGTCCGCCAGTTGGTCCTGATATTTCGCGAATGTTCCGGTCACCATACACGCCACGTTTAGTGCTGCACATAACTGAGCATCGGCTCAATATGCCGTTCCACTAGAGAGAACTCCCAAAACTACAGCGGTGTTCACGTCCATATGATCTTGTCCGATGCCTGGTGGAACCTCAGTGTCAGCCACACCCTTTAGTGTGCACATTTTGCACTGCAGTGTTAGTTCACTGCGCAGTCCTCTTCTGCGTTCAGAAACGACTTCCATATATATACGCAAGTGCACAACTGAATGGGTGATAGATTCCGAGCGCCTTGAAGCTACTGAACAGATGCATTAGTGAAGACAGACGTAACTAAAGCCCACAATATTGACATGTAACTAAAGGCCAAAACGTTGACATGTGACTAAAGCCCACAATACTGACATGTAACTAAAGCCCACAATATTGACATGTAACTAACGGTGTCAGGAAGACGGCACGGTGGGTTTGCCGTGCCGCCGGTTTTTAACGCTTCTGCCATCCCAGTGCTCGCTCATGACGTCGTAACGCTGAGATTTCCCAATCTGAGGGAGCCAACATTTCTATCCATTTATTTACCGTACTTCGACCTGGGTCTCAAGTGCTCCGATTCCATTTCAGCTTACATTCTGATTCAATTTCGATCCTGAATAACTTTTCTCAGCCGAAGCATATCTGCACACTTGCCCATCAAATTGTCCGCTGTACCTTATTGCACACTAACCGATATGGACCGCCGCGCGGCGGCGCACAGTCGCTGTCTTCGCGCTGCATTGTGGGAGAATCAATCGGGCTGGAGGGAAGGTTGGTTTCGGTTTCTGTCCTGGATGCCGCCATGTACTGCGCAAGCTAACTTCCCACACGGATAACCGCCCTGACAGCCGTCTTTGGCGATACCCTGGATTGTATTCCTTCACATGGAGTAAGTATACATGTTCAATACTTGATAGGTAATAAATTAATAGTGGCTGCTGTGCAACGCAGCACTCAACACTCGTACGGTGGAAGCACATGGCACTCCGTTCAGTGCCTGTGCTTGTTTCGGAAGTGCGTAGCGGTCTGTCGGATGGCCCAGCGATGACCTGAACGTCGGTGTTTATTGAAGAGTTCTTGCTATGCCAACGGCGTCGGACTTCCTACGAACTTCCTATTTCTTATGTACCGAATTTAACGCGACGAAGCCACATATACAGTCTTTTTTTATTGGAAGCGTAACGATTCACGAAGAGAGCTCTAGAAGAAAACTGGAGACTATTTATACGCTATTGAGTTAGAAACTGGTGCTACACTCTAAATATTTTCACACCTTTAAAGGGGTAAAATTGGTGTATTCTCATGTATTACACCTATTTTACACCCTAGAAGCTTGGCTTGAAAATTTTCGAGGGTGTAACTATGGTGGATTACACCCTTTTATGAGACACTGTCAGGAGGGTGTGATCAGGGTGCAACAAAGGGTGTATTTGGAGGTGGGACAGGCTCCATTACACAGGCTAAATGTATTTCTGTTCCTGTGCAGTGTTGGAGTGCTTGTGGTACTCAAAACTTAAGCTTGTGATACAAGTTGTGATATAAAGACCAAATGCCCAGTTACTCAACATTTGGTACAGTGTCATATAAACCCTCAAGGTTAGAGGACTATGTGATAAAGCTGTATTAAGTGATACGTTTGAATACCTTCATGCATACGTAATGTAGGATATGTATGCTGCATGGCCTAATGTCAACCTAATAAAAGCATCCCGTGATTGTGCCTTATATGTATGATGCCCGCATATATCCTCATCAATCACCTATAACATGTGTGTGCTGTGCAACATGTGTCTGCAATGTCGTATTTTTGCTTCACAGGGGGTACAGCTGAGTAGTATACCTGGAAAGTATTACAAGTTCAGTGTGAGAAAAGTATATCCTTGGCCTTTAAGGAATATTTTGCATGGCTGTGATCGAAGAGTGATGCCAAGATAGCCACAATGACACTCCAAAGTACCAAGCATGTGGCTTCTGTAAAAACTAGAAACACTATACTTTCGCAGTGAAGCTGTAATAATTTCCAGCTACCTCTCCTATGGTTTGCAGGTTAAATTACACCCTTCCACACAATTACACCCTTGATTTCTTGAGGGTGTTCCGTTACACCTTAAAAGGTGTGCGCCATGCACATGTTCTTTTACACTCTTTAAGGTGTAAAATTATTTAGAGTGTACTTTCTGTGTAGCACCTCTTCGCAACTCAAACAGCAGAAATGTAGCGCTCGTTTTGCTTTTATCGCTGTTTTTAGGAGGCGCAGTGTTTCCAGTAAAGAAGACACCGTCTATGTCGCACGCAAAGCTGAACTGTACTGAACAGTTATATAAGGATACCATGTAAGGATACAAGTGGAAACCTCCTGTATCCGTTGCTACAACTTTGCGTTTTTGTTGCTCATGCATGGCTAGTTTCCTCCATTTGATGTGGAACAAAAAGAAATAAAGAAAAAGTCATTCAGTTTGGCCTAGTGGTAACATGTTGTGTTCTGAAGCATAGGTTCGCGAGTTCCAATCCTGGCGTGAGAATTGTTACGAATTTTTGCTGGGGCATTTTTTAAAATGTAATTATTTCCTGAGTGTGTTAGATTTCAATACTGCTTTACACTCAGGACGTGCAGAGCTCCAATGAATAATGTGCAGACTCTCAAACTCCTAGCAGACCCCTAGGCACTGCAGTGTCTATCTTGTGTAACTCAGAAGTAGTTATCCCATTCTATACGTTATTTCAGACCACTTCGCCCACATTCCCAGGGCATCCCAAAGGGTCTATGGACGAAGCAAATGAAGAACTTCCCGGATGGATTTTGCGAGGCATCCATATCCGATTATCAACATGAAAGCGGCGCCCAAAAGCACTACTCTCAAGGATATACAATGTTTAAAGGGGGGTGAAGAATGTTCTACTCCATTACTCATCTGATACGTGGGTCAAAGCATCAGTAGAAGCCCCCCTGCGAAAAGAATACAGCGTTTCACTGGTTGTGAGCTCCACAGGCAAGATAAAAGGTGGTTGGTGTGGGTGCCCCGCCGGTCAGGGAGGGGTGTGCAAGCATGCACTCTGAATCGTTTTACACCTTAAAGGGTGTAAATCAAAATGTTCATGGCGCACACCTTTTAAGGTGTATTTTCACACCCTCATGGCAATTGGGGTGTAAAGGGTGTAACGCCGAATAAAACTGCTGGGTTTGTGGCAATATGCTGGTAACTGGGTATTCACAATTACCAGCATATTGCGTATAATCACATTGAGGTCCATATATGTATGCACATCAAGGTGATTAAATATGTGTGTAAACATGCACAGCCGACATACAGACAGTATGGCGTGGCAGCTGTGCATGGCAATGAAGCATGGCAGCTGTATATAGCTTTCGTGAAACTGTAGACCTTGTCATGAGCAGGCACCATCCTTCATATGCATGTTCATTACTTAGAACGCTGCATTTATTCGTTTCTTCAAGGCTTTGCAGTGTTGTACCCACAAATATCTAACCCCTGTAAAATGCATTACGTTGTTCATTATCCGCGACTCACCAGGATGTTTGGTCCTTTCCTATCTGTATGGTTGTACGCGTTTCGAAGGGAAACACCAACATTTTAAAGATGTTGCTAGAAAAATTCGATATTTTAAGAACATAACCGTTTCATTAGCAAGAAGACATCAATTTTATCAAATGTATGTGTGGTCGCAGCCCTTCATCAGAAATGACACATCTACTGATGGTTCCAAGGAGATACTACTTCAACATGCCCCAGAAGCAATTCAGAGTTACATTCATGACCGTGATATTCACGCAGAATCTATAGTCTATGTGAAAAGTGCAGTTGATATGATAACACATTTGCTGTTGGCTACGTGTTGTTGTTGTGAATCTTCCGAGGATACCCGTGTTCATTGAGATTGCAGGCATACATGTTATTAACTCTGATACCATTTTTCTCATACAAACATTAACTACAGTTGAGTAAGATGAGCACTTGCGTGTATTTGTTCTGTCTTGCAATGAGGAGCAACGTGTTTTAAGAAATTTAAGCACTATCTCAACAGATCTTCTAAATCTACATGTATTACCAGATGGGAGACGTGTTGTAAATCCAGGCCATGCACTTTTGTAATGTAACTTCCTGTTTCTTGTTGTTGTATATATTTACTTTTGTTCATGTGAACGAAAACAAACATACTCCCTTTCTACACCCAGGCGACACACTATCATCATATTTTACCTAAGAGTGTAGTACACCGTTGTTACACCCTCAGGAACTTCCAAAACAAAGTTGTAGGGTGTGAAAGGGGTGTGATCTTTGTTAATACACCTATTTTACACCTTTAAAGGTGTGAAACGATTTAGAGTGTGTTTGTGCCGTCGCCTGGTTCGTACTCGACGCCGTTCGTGCTGGCAATTTCTACATCCCCGACAGCTTGTCGTGCACTCAAAAACCACAGCAGTGGGGGCATGACTGTGCTAAGGGTGGTCTTAACTGCCAGGAGCTTGCACAACTTAAATTCATCAGGCATACACCCGGAAAGTGTGACCGCTCTCCACGCAAGACAAAATTAAAAGCTAAAGTGAGACCATCAGAAAGTGCTTTGAGAACTCTTGCTGAAAACATGACTAGTCAGGGAGAGACACTGATGCACAGCAGGATATTACGTGAACACAATTTCCAGCCGGTTCCAAAGAAACAGCCTGCTTCCGAAAAGCAAACCCACAGTCCAAACCCAGTGAGCCTTCCTGTCAGAGTCATGTGGGAAGAGGAAAGTCGAAAGTTCCCGAAGCATCATCAGCTCAGCTTGCAAAATGCACAGGAGCTGGAGAAATAGACGCGCGGGCAAAGCTCTGCCAAGCTATGGGCGTCCGAGAGGGCTACCAGGATAACTGCTTCTCACTTTGGAGATATCGTAAGAAGGAAAGCTCCGCCTACAGAAAGCTTCGTAGAATCTGTCTTTTCCAAACGGTGTCATCCGACAAAATATATGAAGATTGGACAAGAAACCGAGAAGTCGGCGTTGGGCAGATACGAAGCTGTCAAAAATGTGCAAGTTTTTCCAGTTGGGCTTTGTGTAAACCCTGGTGTTCCGGACCTTGGTGCGTCACTGGATGGCCTTGTTTATGATCAGTCTATCATGGAGTATGGATTGGTTGAAGTCAAAACGCTTGCAAAAGCTAAGGAACAAAACATCGACACCAGTGCTGCAATTTCGAGCAAACTGGCTTCGTTCCTGAAGTGTGGAAAGCTCAAGGAAACGCATAAACACTACTATCAGATACAGGGGCAGATGGCTTTAACCGGTCTGTTGTGGTGCGACTTGGTTGTTGACAGTGGTTCAGGCGAGCCATTTGTGGACAGAATTTACTTTGATGAGCATCTCTGGAAAGATGTTATGCTTCCTACATTGCTGAGCTTTTATCAGGTTGCTGATGTGATGAAGAACGTTTCATGCGTGTAGATATGTATGCATGTAACTTAATTTTGTGTAAATAATAGGCACATCTTATGCAGAGTACGGAAGGATAATTCTTGTAACTATGTACATATCTCAATGCAGTTCAATGGCTACACTCTAAATCTGGTGATGCCTTTTCAGCGTTAAAAAAAAGTCCTTTTTTGACACTAAAGTATTTGGTTAATAATAAAAACATCGTTGCAACTAACAGTTATTTTCTTAAGTGAAATTAAAGAACACACTTCAAAGACGTCACCGACAAATTTGTAAAGTATACTGTATACCGCAGGTTATAGTGTTTTATTCGAGCTGTTCAAAGAAAGAGCCCACGCTGACTGTTGAATTTCGGGGGGGTGTTTCGGAGTTTGATTATTCAAAGTGTAAATAAGATAGAGCCAAAATGTTTCGGGTACGTTTGCTCCGTAGGGTAGCCTTTCCAGTAACGTAAGTTCGGATTCATTTGGAGGAACCGACATTCAGTGGAGAGAAGCAGTCTTTGGCGTAAAATAAGTGCCTTTTTGTAACGCTGAAAAGGCGTCACGTAGTGATTTTAAGCGTCACCAGATTTAGTGTGTAGGAATCATATGCTCAATCGTAACAAAGTAACAGCTCCCGACATTTAAAACACACAATCTGCAGGTGCTTTTTCAGCATTAAAGGAGAATGCGCTGCAAGTATTGTTCAAATTTACAGAAACAGATGGATCTTGTTTCGTACGTGGAACATGCAAACACACGTAATCTTCCACCGATGCTGCGCACAGAGTGGCAGCCCCTCAAGCTATTTCCTTGTCAGCAGTGTTTCATCTAATAAGTTGCACAACAATGCACAAGTCTTCCAAACAAAATTGAGCGACCCTGACATTGAGTTACAAAAAACGTACTTCAAAATTCGAAACGTTTTCACATTCCGAATAACACGTTCTACATGAATGGGAACTCTAGCGATCCTGTTGTTTCATCTTCCAGGGTCAGCTGTGGAGCACCATTTAAGAATGGGGAATATTTAAGCCAACATTCAGTGCCAGCAAGGTCCTCAACAATAAGAAATCCTCGGTCCGCCATAACACTGTCGCCTGGTTCAAGTAATTAATACAGTCCACTCTGTTTAACCAGAGCCTTACCTGAGATCCTCCCAGGTGCTAAGTCACTTACAAACGTAACAAACCCATTTGGAGCAATACCGATGAGATCTTTTGCTGTGTTATGCGACTTATATGACAAGTAGGTATCACTTTAAACCCGCAGGTCACTCGGGGTCTCAATGAAGAGTTCGGTGCAGTCCAAGATGACTCTAGTTGTTGGGTATGATTCATTGAATACTTCCGGCATAAAGTCATTCACGGTCTCTCTGGAAGGCCATATCGGTGTCTGTTCCAAGTAGTTGCTCAAGAATTCAGTCCAAAATGAGCACAGTTCACTCACGTACCCTAAATTGACATCATATCTAAATGTCTGGTCCCGTTCCAGTAGTCCCACCCTGAGTCTGATGAGAACAATTATGAGCTGCTCCTGCACAGAAAAAAACCCGAATCCTACCTCTGTTTGATGGACTCTCGGTGCAAGCGTTCTTGTAGTCTTCATAGCCTGCCTCAACAAAGCTGCAAAACCTTTTGAAGCGCTCCAGACTATTAAACCCAGTGTAAAATGAAGCTTTTCATCGTCGGAGAGAACACGGGCAGGGGTGCACCTGGTACCGAGCTTTTGAATGGAACTGCTCCGTTCTAGTTTCATCTCCAAGTCACAAACATAAGACTTCAACTCCTGCTGTTCCTTGGAGAACTCTTCACCAGCTGTGGCCAGTGTTGCATGCAGCTTTTCCAGTTCATGGCTTTGTAGTTCACCCGCTGTTTCGAGTTCAGTGATACGGCACTCAAGCTGCTGGTTCCTCTGACGCAGGTCGTCTTTTACCTGTGCCAACCCTACATTCACGTTCTGCAGCGCTGCATTCTTTTCATGAAGGCTCGAAACTGCTTCTCGTAGCCGTGAACATTCTTCAGTGAGCTCTGCATTTACATCTTCGAGCTGCCTGGGCTTGGTACCATCTGTCGCATTCGAATGTTCAGGTGCAGCTTCCACCATGGCACTGTCTGTAGGTGCTGGAATCAGATATGTCATTATTTTCGCTTCTGCAAGTAGAGGTGGGAAATAACCGAGCACATAAATACTCTTACCGTGATCGTATGCCACCGCCCCAGTCCCAACTTGGCTCACACTGGGATATGTACCCACTTCTGGGCACAGTTCCAATGTGCAGCTGACATCTTCAAAGGATGTTTCCACGGTAACCTCCACAGCGGTATCTAGCATGGCTGAATGGTTGCCATGAACAGAGATAAAGAAATATCACCCTTTTTGTCCTGTTGACGAACATGGTATAGTTCCCATACCTGATTGGATGAAAGTCCCAGGCGTAAAGTAGCGTGGCAACTTGTCCATGTACTCCTTTCTTCCTGAAGTGTTGAAGTGTGCGCCGCTGATCCTTTGTTTGGGTTTAGGCTCCCATGACTCTGGTAGCACAGTGTTCTGGATAAGGGCTTGTATCCAGAGCTTGCACAGGGGATCCTTCTTGGGAAAGTAGTGCCACGACCGTTTTTTGTTGTACGCAGTACAATGATTGCAGCTGGGTACAACGTACGGGCTCGTCCCTCGCGAAGGGATCGATGTCATCTCTGAGGAGAACGAAAAAAAATTTTTTTTTAAAACTGTTAAAGTGGGCACAACACGCGCCGAGGAATACTTCTTCGTACAGTAACAGACAAAAAAGGGAATAATAAAACAGAAAGACATCGTGATAGGTGGTCTTCGAAGTACTGAATACGTCACTCGTTCGCCTTTCGAACCGAATCAGGACAACACTATCCTAAGCCAATCTCCCGTTTGTCAACTTCATGCCAACATTACAAGCCACAGATTGCAAATGCAAAGAGCGAGGCATACAACCCACAAATTATTTGTGGCGAGCTTCTGCGCGAAGCCCACTCATCGTCAGGCTTAGCTTCCTCTGTCGACTCCCCTTTAGCTAACATTCGGAGACAAAATTTCCGCTAGTCACACACGTACCATCACGATAGAGGAAAGAGCACCATTCGCCTACCTTCAATCAGCTGTTTTCGTCCAGTACGTCCGGTAGATGAAGCAAATCAAAGAAAGCTCAGACCGAGCGAAGAAAACACACTGCCAAGGCGAAGCGAAAACCATAACAGCCGCTCGTCCGCCCGGAGTGCATCTCCCATGATGCGCTGCGAGGCTGTGCACACCAGGCCACTACGCGGCGTCATGCGGCATTTTCTGAAATCGTCGTTGTTGCTTGTGATGACACATTCGATGAGAGATGGCAGCACTGCGCTGCCCATTCTGAGGCGGCGTACTTCACGGATGACCATACCTGACAAAAACTCGTGTGCCGAGTCAACGGCTTAACAGATGAAATCTTTTTGTTGGTATTGGTTCTTGATATGTTTTTCTAGTGCGTGATCGAGCCAGATTTTCAATTTTGGGCGGCTCTATTTTGTAAGCGAGCGGAATCTCGAAATATAGCTTTTCCCAAACCTTTCGACGACGATATAAAAATTTCTGAGCCTAAAACGCAAAATCTGCTTCGATCAGGCACTAGATCTAAGCATCCTCTTCCATTTAAAAGCAGTTGCACGGAGATCAACCAAATTTTCGCGGCGCTACAGGAGTTGAAAAATATATGGGGATTCCCATAGAGCGTCGGTGGTGATGCACCGCCTTAACGTCAACATGAGGATGACTGACTTCGAGCATCTGGTTCGTCAACCTCTAAATATTCGAGGCACGCCAAGTACGATTGTAACAGGCCCCTCCGGTGAGGTCGACGGTGTCAGCATCCTCCAGTTTGAGAACCAACAAGCCCAGATGGCAGAACAACAGCAGGTTCAGCTCCACTTGGTCACGTCTCTGTCGCGGGATGACGGTCACCAGGGTGACATGCGTCCTACCACTTTCGACGGTCACTGGATGAGTGCTTCACGTTGGATCGCGACGTATGTACATGCTTGTGAGGAGAACGACTGGACCTCGGACGAGGATAAAATCGATAATCTAGTACAATCTCTGTCTTCAACCGCCCTAAAGTGGTGACACAGGGTACAGTGGTACACAGGTGACAGCTTGTAAGAATATCCATTAGTCTCAATAAATAATGCAAATGCACACACACACACACAATGTTGTGCAAAGTTTAAAGGAGCATGGAAATCATTTGGAACATATATTTTTTCACCGCTTGATATGAACATACTACCTTCATAAACTGTCACGCAAAATATTTCCTTCGAAAAGCGCGAATTTCCTGAGAAAATTAGTTTGCAAGAATGCGCTCCGCGGCGACAGTCCCCCCGAAGTCGAGTCTGGCGTGTGGTGACGTCAGGCGGCCAAGCTAGAGTCCTGCACGGGCCGACTTTTCCGGGCCCGACCCGGCCCGGGCGCATCGAAAAATGGCCCGGCCCGACCCGGGCCCGGACCTTTATATTTTTATGCGGCCCGGCCCGGTGACCCAGTGACTAGAGCCCGGCTCGGCCCGGCGTCTAAGCAAATAGAGCCCGGCCCGGCCCGGCACGGTGACCCGGCGAGGAGATCCCGGCCTAGTATTTCCAGCCGCGACGTACGCGTTTCTGGCGATTATCAAACAAATTTATAAGTAAATTTATAAGGAGAGCAGACAAACATACAAGTGATGTGGCGGTTTAACACCGTAACCGCACGAGACCAAATTAAATCCAGAACGCACGCGGGCATGGGCGTTATCGTTACACTGTCAAGATTTTGCGGAGGTAGAGCATGCTGTCGACAAATTGCTTCTCCCAGTCCCTACCCCTCTCACCAAGCTTTGCCAAGTGATTGTGAAATACGTGAGGAGTGAGGAGCAATGTAAAGTGGCTTTGAGAATGTTCTAGAGGGTCGAATCATATGCATAATGCAGTATCCTTTGCTTGTCTTTGCAAAATATGCACAGGAATGACGCAAGCGCATGATGATATGAACTAATGCATCTCCATTGTGTGGAATTAGCTGCGTGGCCCGGCCGGGCCTGACTCTCGGGAACATATTTGTCGGCCGGGGCCGGGCCCGGCCCGCGGTGCTGACGTATTTTGTCGGCCCGGGCTTTGCCCGGCCCGGAGCACACAGCCAATAACAAGCCCGGCCCGGCCCGGGCCCGTGCAGGGCTCTAGGCCAAGCACTTCACTGGTTGCCGGAAACGTCCGCTCCCCGCCAGAATCGTCTGCTAGCTCTGGAATCGTGGCGACTTACCGACTGAGACGCTGTTGCTATTTATTTGCGTTTGACATTCACTTGGCGTTCTTACATGATTTGCCTCGTACATTTGCCCGACTGAGACGCTGTTGCTATTTATTTGCGTTTGACATTCACTTGGCGTTCTAACATGATTTGCCTCGTACGTTTTGCATAAAACAAGACTGCGGGCAGTGTAAAAGGTGTGGCTAGGCCTCTGTGTTGCCGTGACGGCCCGGGTTGAGGTGGATCGTACTCGGTTGTGGTTTCTGTTCTGACTGTGCTGAGGTGTCGTTAATTATTGAACAGTATTGGGCCTGTGAGTGCAGCATATATATGATACGACTAAATACATTCCTGTCAGTTGGAGATTTATTCCATGTTCCAGTGTTGTATGCTGCGTATGACCATTCAAAAAAGAAAATGCTTATTTGGCCATGTGTTTTGGGGTTTCCCACAGATCGCTAGCAGATGAACTCTACTGACTTTATTTTGGTATCCGTGTTGTTGTGCTTGTGGAGACGTTGCGCTCCTGGTATCAGTAAGATATAGTAAGCGCAATGTTACACAGCTATGCATTCATCGGTCCTCGTCATATATGCATTGCTATCGGTCCTCGTCATATGCATTCATCGTCCTTCTACTTCGCTCGTCATATTTTATTCCGATCATTTCCATGCTTCTTTAATACATGTGTGCATGAATATTGTTGGACATTTTGAACAATAAAAATGTAAAAAAGAAAATGTGCCAGCTCTACTTGCTCATCCATGGATCCACTCTATTCCTAACAGTCCACCTTCCTTATCTTTAGTCCAAGCTCCAAGTGGCACTGCCACATGGTACCCCTTCCTAGCTTGATCAAATGGAATGTAGCCGTCACTGTTTTGGTCAGTTTGCATGTGCAGAAAAGCTCTCCTCTTGACACGTGGTGTAAGGATTTCTGGAACAACTGCATGTCTGTAGACGTACAGGAGCCCTGGCATCATTTCATTCTCCCAAAAGTCACGGTCAGCATGGACTCTTTCTACAGAAATAGACTTTGCAAAACATCGGGTGCATTTCTGTTCCTGACCCCTGCATGCATCGCAGGTGACATTTGTCCACAGTACAAAGTCGCTCCAAGCAAGCGACGTTACGGTAAGCCGCCCCTGCACCTGCATATAATATGCATGGCCTTTTTCAGAGTCACACCATCTTCAGACAGATAGCAACAAAACTGTTGGTCACTACATGCTATCTCAGGCGTTTCCCCCGATGCTTGTAGGGGCATTTAACTTCTACAAGGCCAATCATTGTACCACACCTCACAGTCCCATCAGGAGATGCAGCAAGAAACGGATGCTGTCCATGAGTATGCAATCCAGTTTCTTCAACTGAGACCTCTTCGTCATAGAATGCAGACGTTAATCGGCAGTACGCAGCTACAGCATCCTTTTCATGTTACATGCCGTACAACTGAGCTTCAGAGCATGCACGACGTGAAGAATACAATATATCTCTTATTAAACCCTCCAGTTTTCGGCACTTGACTGCCCTCCTGAAATTTGATGGGGTGATCCTCCCTTTCCTCTCTGCGTGCCACTGCGCATTGATTGCTTGCCCTTTCGTGTTCTCTGTGATGGTGGTTCTGGTACTGCAGTCCAATGGCACAACCCTTAAAACAATGAAAATTACTCTAGCAGCCATTGCCATCAAGCTATGCTCGCGCGTCATTCCCATCATCACAGTCAAGAAGTAAACATCACATTCACATCACATCACATCTTCTAAACACATTCACATAACATCACATCTTCGTGTGTGGACTTTTGCCTCACCTCCCTAGGGTACAATTGACTGTAACAGAGAAGCATCATTGAGGCAAATGTTTTGAAGTCAGAATAGCAATGCCTATCATAATGCACAATTCACAAAAAATGAAAAGTTTAGAGGAAAATTGTACATTACAGATCAAAGACAACGACTGCATAGCGTTCCTGTTGTACAAAGACTCTCAATTAATTTTTGTTTTGTCATTAAATAGTTAATTCATGTCGGTTAGGTATGCAGATTCTCAATCACTAGGGTTACAGCGAAAGTGCCAGTATATAGTTGTAGCAAACAGTAGGTAGCCACTAAAAATGTTGGTTAAGGCCTTTTTAATGAATAGTTTTGTTTTCCGTGTCAAAGAATGATCAAGATGTGAGCAGCTGGTCGAAAATGCATCTGCATCAGTGCGTGTCTGACGGTTACGACCTCCAGTGCTCCCAAAAGGAACAGGAGGTGAAAAAACAGAAAGTTGACAGGGTATCATCAGGCAGCTGCGTAACGAGAAAAAAAAATTGGGAGGTGTGGTAGGTTTACATGGGAGAGGAAGGCTTTTTTCTCTTTTCCATTTCCCAAATGCGCTACCAAACGTATGGTTTCAGGTAGGGGCATTGAACCCTCCCAGTGGAAACAGTGTGCAGTCTGCGTGTTCGATGAGCAGTGCACCATATTTTTGAAGCTTTCTTCATTTTGCTAAAAAAGCCATGTGTGCTAACACGCATTGCAATTTACATCCACTTTGACCTATTGCAAGAGCTGTGGGGTCATAACCATGAATTGCATATGATTCAACCACGATCAATGTTCATGAACAGGTACATGCAGGGAACGTGCACGCAGCTAATGTCACGCACCTAAGTCCGAAAACACGTTCCAGGAGATGACCTTTGAGACAGGTTTTAACCTGGGCTACGCTCTTGTCACTCCAGTGGCTGTCACAGTGTCTTATTATGTCCTTGTGTTTGTCGGTACGCTGCACTGAAATCTCATGCTCCCCAGCACTGATGCCTGTATGTCCTATTCCTCTGTCATCAGGATCGTTATACCGAAGCCAGAGACAATTTGGAAAGGTAGATTTCAAGGTACTGACCAAGTTCTTGGTTCCAGTAGACAGAGTATCGCAGGGGCTGTAGATTCGTTTTTTCTTCAATCTCGGTGCTGGCTTGTTTATGGTGAGCTTGCGGAATGTAATTTTCTGCAGAGGCGATCGTTTTGCTGCAAGTCAACATATATGCTTTACCACACATACAATCATGAACAAGGCATTCCAAGCACAAAAACAGAGAGGTAGGAGCTCAAGAATGGACAATACATGTGGACGAGCAGTTTCTCACCTTCTGTTGGTACAGCCCTTTCGCACAGCACATCTGTGGTGGAAATGCCGCCTTTCTGGTCCGCGAGCGTCAGGAGAAGCCCAGCAACGTGATGGCAGGTCTCCGAGGGTCTGACGAGAACAACAACAAAAAAGGTCGATCACTATACTGCATGTACTCGTCACATGCCTTATATCGGTCAGCATACGGGACATCTTTTACACGGATCTTTTGAAGACGTGAATGGTTGAGGGGCTTACCCAATAGCACAGTGACAGTACGCTCCAACAATGGTGTGGTCATCCTTGTTGACGGCAGCGTACGCCGGGTACAGTCCCTTTCTCATGGAGGGGACACAAACAGCTTTAAATAGTCCCGTTGCACTCGCTTGGGAGATTCCATTGTAGTGTACATTACTCAGTAGTCCTCCTTCCTTGAAAAGAAATCCCCTTTGAAGCTGCCGTGCCGTTGCGTTTCCAAGTGTGTGTAGAAAACTCAACACCTGCTCCTTGCTGGGGCAGGGACCCTGTGCGAAGTTCGCATTCCAGCCGTCGATTACAGCCGCGTAAGCACCTGGGAAAAGGTCGCTGCCAGGTTCCATCACTTGTGCCTGTGGTCCCACTCCGCAGGGAGAAAAATGCTGCTCGGCAGTGTGAAGTTAACCACAACCGAAACCATTCAACCTGAAAGTGCGATCGCGTCTCCCGCCTGAACCGTGTATGCCGCTTGCCTACCACTCACCAGCATTAATTCAGCAGCACAAAGGCAGTTCGGACTGCGGAACTTTTATTTCCTGGCGGTACATACATGTTATGATATCTCAGACGACATCACGTGAACATAGACACATGACAATAACACATGACACACATAGCATAACATAACATAACATACATAACATAACATAACATAACATAACATAACACATAGACACATGACACAACAATTTCTCGCCTACTGACACGGAACATACGCACTTTTGTTCCGTCCCCCTTCTGCTCCGTACCCTTTTTTTCTTTCTTTTTATTGAAAACTGCCCGGCACAACAACAACCATGCAAAACTGCAGAAGGTCGAACAACGTTTCTTTTCCCCCAACGTTGATAAACCGTATAGATAATTGTATATCCTAGCAGCACAGCACCATAAAAATCGTCCTGCACGGTCAACGTCATTTCTTCACATCTTAACGGCAATGAGTTTATGTATTTACTCAGCAGTAACAGGCATAAAAAGAGACGTACTTTAAAAAGTTGCACAAAACTTATTTCACAGCTCACTGGCATGAATGTTGCAACTGTGTTCCTCCCTTCGTAAGTGGAAATCGCTTCTTCGCTTGACGTGAAGGTAGCAGATTCGGCGCACGCAAGAAGTCCTGTATTTGCTCGCTGCTGCGCCACAGAAAACTGCTTACGATCTTCCTCCAGCTTGTAATGAAACAGTGAGTGTCCTAAGTAGACGATGTTCCTTCCTGGGGCTCAACCGTCTTGATATCAGAACGAGAATAACCTTCCATGGCCATCGTGGATACGAAGAGAGCATGCTCACGCGCTACACTCATGCCTGTCATTTTATTTTGCGAGTTAGCCGCGCGGTGGCGCCAGCTCTTTTTTAAAAGGCGGATTGCTCCCTGATCTGTTGCGGAAGACGAATATATATGAGCTGCTTCTGCTAGCCGTTCTGTTTGTGCATAGCTTACCTGTCGTACACGTTGCTGCTTCAGCGATAGTTTAACTGAAACAAGCGCAAGTACCAACTTGTGTAGCTGACGCACTCATCGACGGGCAAACTGATCAAAACCAACCGCCACGGCCGCCGCCGCCTGCCCACTGTCGCCAGCCGTGAGCTGCTCTCGATTTCGTGCACTATCTCCCACCCCAGTCAAAAACGCGTCGCGGTAATGAACTGCATTTTGGGATCACAAGTAGATACACCGGATTAATGCTTATTGAAGTCGCAGCTCTAATTCTCATCGAATTTCACTGCGAAGTGTACTGACACAGATGCCCACACGACGTCATCTGCCCATCCGACGTCCGTAGTTCATTGTATAATTTTGGGACATTAGATATCCTTTAAGGGTATCCTAAGGAGATGACATATATAAGGAGGTTATAAGGAGGTATAGGACATGGACATCGATTCAGGCAGTTTGTTCTGGGACAATAACAGGACATCCGTAAGACATATGTGGTTGACCGGGTGGCACCACGCGTCGAAAGATGGCGTTAACTGCGTATGGGTAGAGAGGCCGCGCGTAATCTAGAAGGGCGCATCAGTGAACTCGGTGATGTTAATAGAATAAGCGCGGCAGGGTTCAGTGGCTTTTGGTCTCGGAGTGGCTGTTTGCGACTCATTGCTGCTTCGTTGTGTCCAATGTACGTAATAAACCTTGTGTTGTTTGTTGTTGGCTTTGTTGTACTAGTAGTACGGATAGGAAGATTCAGAGAACCAGAGCTATTGCGTGTATGGTCTGATTTAGATAGATATTTGGAGCAAGATACTCAGCGCCAAGGAGGAGCAGCCTCAACGCCAGACCGTCCACGGGTTTGGGGGGCCGCGCGTTTCCTTCCGTCCAAAGAGCTTTCCTTCTCGCATTCGGGCATACATCAACATGCAAAGTACATAACCCTCAACCAAAATGTTATCGCCCGTGGGCATATATCAACATGCAAAGTACCAACCATCAACCAAAACGTTATTGACTGCCCATCTTATTCCCTATCCGGCCAGTTTCACATACATTACATCCCGAGCGAGGAGGTCTACTCCTTGGAAGAGCATTTCCTCTCCCTATGATTCCCCTTAACACAGCATACTTTTCTTGTCGCGCTCACACATGCAAGCAATAGGCATACACATTTGTACATGCAAAAATATTTTATTAAACATGACTTGAAGTAAATAGTAAAGAGTAGTAAGTTGTAAGTAATTAGTAAATTGTAAAATAATTCAAAAATAGAAGAACAGTGTGAGAACACAAGTAGAACGCAGTATTAAAAGAAAGCAATTTCATTTTCTACTCATTTCTTAGTATATAAAGCTGACCCCATAGTGACGATGGAGGTGGTGGGTAGAAAGTACATAGCCAACCTAGATGGCAACACAGCCGCGTTTTGCCTAGTACAACGAGGATGCAACAACAACTTTATTCTTAAGACGATGAATCATCTCCAGGGGCGATACTCTACCGCATTGCTGATGGTGATGTGGGGAATGAAATAATGAGCCCTTTCACAAAATAGGGTTCGAAGCCCTATGGTGTCCAAAAGTGGCAAAATAGCTTTGAGGGCGCATCCGAAGCCTCTTGTCCATTAGGACAAGAGTGTTGTGTCTCGTCAGAAAGAAGACTGTTTTTGGGGTTTAAATGCCTTTCACCGAAACTGTGGATAAAAAAGATGGTGTTGTGTGAGGGTGTCGTTGTAAGGGATAAGGTTAGTTTCTCGTCGGCGAACTTGTCAGGTGTCGATAAGCGATAAGTATAGTAGGGCGTGATATCTTCATGTTTATATGGTTTGCAAAAGCAGCATTCAGGGACACCCCCTCTGAAACCCGGCTTGACCTGATAGCAGAGGACTATGCAAGGAAGCTAAGTTTACAGGGTGGTGCGTGAGTACGTGAGGAGGAACAGATCTGGGCAGGGAGAGGAGGATATATCTGAAGCGAACAATTGCCTTTTCGTGCCCTGACCTGATAACAACACCGATAACACGCCCGGGAGCATTCACGTAAGATAAAGAATAAGAAGTGATGTATAACTGTGGGAACGAGCATGAGACTTTCCAGATATCGGGAAACTGCCGGATGAAATTGGCAGGTTGGCGCCTGTGATAGCCTTCTGGACGACAAATTGACTAAATGCGAGTTCTAAGAGTGCAACAAGGACAGCAGCTACGGTCCGCAGACTACACACAGACTACGTTATTTTATGATGATGCCGTCAGTATCAAATTGGTATCAAGAGTTATTACGAGCTAAAATAGAGGAAACTGACAAATTGGCGCCAGTGAGTGCCACTTGGGCGACGATTTGGCAAAATGTCTGAAGTATATAGATTGGGCTGGTTGGTGTAAATCCACAAGCGACCAAACAACAAACGCGAAACAACAACAGAGCGACTTGTGTGTGACCTTGTCTTCTGTTTGTTCTTTGGTCGCTTGAAAATGAATGATTTGACCAAACGCTACTTCGCAGGCTCTAGCTAGGAAAACAGGTATGGGCCGCGGACTCATGGCTATTAAGCATGGATATACAGACTACGTAATTAAGTGATGACATCTTCGATATCACGTTTATATCCAGAGTTATTACTAAATGAAATGGAAGATATGGACAATTTGGCGTCTGCGAGTGCTGTAGCGATGCGAGTGGTGGCGTCTGCGAGTGGCAATGATTTCATCACACGCGACTTCTTTGGAACAGAGATTTTGGAGCAGAACTAAATGCCAGATTTGGAGATAACGCTAAACAAGTGCTACGCGCCCTCGAGTACAGTATTTATTTCTCGCTTAAGATGAAGCAATGCTTAGATCAGGGCAATCAGGGCTCTCACACACGCGGGCCGCATGTGTATGGCTTGCAGTGAGCTATTCTGTGTCCCGAGGGCTCTTGACCACTAAATAGAATGAAGCTGCCCCCCCCCCCCACACACACACGCACACACCAATAATGAAGAATTTAGAATGAAACCAGGTTTTCAGGCATTGTTTTTACCCTTGCTCGATGTAGTGCTGCTCCTGTCGACGTTAGGAAGTACATTCACATTTGAGCAGTTCTTGTGACTCATGAACCTCAACAAGTAGTTATAGCGATCTGGTCTGGACGTGCATTTTGATAAACTACACTGTAAGTAATATGATAACTGAGAAGAAATAGTGGAGACAAGTGCAGAGAATAAGATCATCTTAATTATTACATTAAGTTTACGGGCTTACAGCATAGCAGCAGCCTCTCCGGATATCATGCGCGAAAAACTATAAACGGAGCACAGAAAGGCGCAGAGAAAAACATGAAAAAAAAAAAAAAAATAGATGGAGCAGTTATGTACGAGGGTCATTGTGTGAAAATTTTTAATTATTTCTCTTTTCCTGATTTTTGTCTTCTTTTTCCGGTGAAAATGCAAGCAAAATCAACAATACAGTGTGTAAACCGACAATTTCAGTGCTCCTGAACGTTGGGATAATCGTTCGTGAAGAACTATGTACGAAGAACTTGCAACGCCTTTCAAATTTTCAGTGTCTCATTTGGAAAAGAAGCTCATTTGTTTCTGTTGGTGTGTCAAGTGAAGTTTTTCATTGACGAATTGTATATGCGAATGCCAAATAACTATACCGCTCAGCTGTTTACGCTAAGGTACTTTGCTATCATTGCGGTCCTTTCCAGGGTCATTACCCCCACTCCCCAGGGAGGTGTACACTCCCCCTGAATTTTTCCAACCACTCCCCTGTAATTCATGAGATTTCCCGATACAGCTTGGCCACCAATGCATCTACCCATAGATATGTATCCATATAGATATACCACCCTATGGTTCGCTCCACTCGAAATCACGCAGACATCTTATCACGTCGGGTACCGCATCTTGGCTTCTATGCGCATTGATGATAGTGCGAGCCGCAATAACAATGACAAAGAAGAAATTGTCGTTCCTCTTCGCTGCTGATACGAGTTGCGCAACGGACTAAAAGCTGATACCTTCCGTTAATATTAAAGATGTCCTAAGCTAATTTTGTAATATGTATATGTGAAAGTAAGATCACGGGGTGTGAACCCCGTACCTTGTTCCCCTATTGCACCCTGAGAGGTCGCGTTTGACAAAATCGCTTCCAAACCGGCACTCGAAATGGCCAAATGGCCAATTTAGTCAACTTCGGGGCTTAATATCATTTGATATAAAGATAATATTAAAGATGTCCTAAGCTGATTTTGTAATATGTATACGTGAAAGTAAGATCATGGGATTAGAACCCCGTATCTTCCCCTGTTGCTCCCTGAGAGGTCGCGTTTGACAAAATCGCTTCGAAAACGGCCAAATGGCGAATTTCATCAAGTTCGGGGCTTAATATCATTTGATATAACGATGATAATAAAGATATCCTAAGCTGATTATGTAATATGTATATGTGAAAGTAAGATCACGGGGTTCGAACCCCGTATCTTGTTCTCCTGTTGCACCCTGAAAGGTCGCCTTTGACAAAATCATTTCCAAAACGGCACTCGAAATGGACAGTTTTATCAAGTTGTATAAAAGCGATATAAAATACAAAACGGTACCATTTGCGTATGACTCACTCAAAATAAAGTTGTCTGTTCTGTCAGCCCCTTCGAGTTCTGGAAAAAATGACCGTTCTGGTTTCGAACTCCTTCAGACCGGCCGTACAGTCTCAGCGCATGCGTATTACGATAATACTGGGACTTAGTCCGCCGAGCGCCTAGGAGGGGAACCCTGTCTGAGTCGCAACTTTGAAGGCCCTGGGTGCATCATGATTAACACTCACACATCGTCCCGTGGCTGGTATGTGGCCTGGAGGACGTACTGAACGAAAATAGGCGATGACATTTCCAGAATTTGACTGCGTTTGTCGAAAAATCGTAGTCTAAACATGGGCGATGTGATAGACGGAATCCTCATAGGCGCAATGCATTAAAATTCATTCGGCCAGGGTGCACAAGGCTTATATTCCGCTGGCGCCTTTCATGTCTCCAGGGGTTCTTTACATGGTGTTCTTCTCTATTAGAGGATGACATCTTAAAAATTTTATTCTGTTTTGCTGTTAATTGGCATAAACGCTGTCTCCCATTGAATTCACATCCTGTAAGGTCGCTTCCCGCATAGCGGCTGAGCATAGTGACGGAGTGCGCCTGCGGGGGGGGGGGGGGGACCGCGAATTTTGGGATTGCATGAGAAATAATCTGCACTGGGGTGTTCCTATCGTGAATACAACAAGGCGGTACTTTCGCGTTACCCATCGAACATACAGAACAATTAGTCATCTGTAATTTAATAAATGTTGGTTTGATTTGTTTGATTCCGTGTTAGCGCCGCGAAGCAACTGTGGCTTTTTCATAAATGTAATATTAATTTCATAAATTTAATTTTTGTCTTTAATACATGAAGCAAACCACAATGCAATTATTTCCAGAGAGCTCGTGCTCAAGAATATGAAATATTTTTGTTTGGAATCTGGTGTTATGTGCGTCACGTTCAAACGAGTGTCCGCGCACATTCTTCTAAAAAATGTAGGTAACTCTTGCAAGGCAGCGTAATCTCTAGTACAATACCCTGATCACAAGAAAACAATGCAGTGGATACTAATGCTGATCGACTACATCTCAGCCTTCTGTGGAACAGTGGTACACTCTCATAAACGAAACAGATAAATTTACGCTTACGTCCAATCTTACCCTTACTAAGCGTAAAGTTCGACAAAATCGCAGACGCAGTATCCGTCAAGCTCTGTTTTATTCCTAGTACCCGTAAACGCGCTCGCTGTAAGCGTAAAGGGCGGAGTTTTATGCGTAAATGGGACGGAGGACATGATTTACTCTTATATCCTGACGCATACGATTTCGTCTTGACGGATAAACTGAAGCTCTGCCTTGGAGTATTAGCTCTTTACGCATATATTGACGCATATTGTTTTTCAATTGTTATACGGGCCCTGCCTTCTGAGAACACGTGCATGGTTCCGTGTGCAAAGCGTCTTTTCTTTCGCTTCGTTAACGGTCACTCTGGCTTCTGGCGTCTCACGGTCTCACATCATGCACGGTCTAGCAAATATAAGTTGTCACATTTTGCGCTGGATCTCTGTAGTTTTTTTTTAATTTCATATTTCATTTGTGTCAAAGTTATCACAGGAAGGGATGGCATCGAACGAGACAACGTCGTATGATATGTGGGTAAGGCACGCGGACGACGCTGCTTGAACAGTTGTGATTCTCCACGATTTTTCCTCTCCCTCGCGCGCCCCGCCCACCCGGAGCGTGTCAATGGGAGGATGCGTGGGCGGTGTCGGCTGAGTGCCATCTGGGGGCACATGTTCGAACGTAGACGGGGACGTTGGCGATGCTACATCCACTGGGTCGTTCCATCCACCACGGCCCCGAGTTGGCCCGTGAGATGGCGCTGCTCGATCTGTGAACCTAGAGTCACTGTACCGGGGGGTACAGTGACTCTATGTGAACCTAGGGACACGCGTTCCTTGGAACAGCGAAAATGGTCGGCGATAAGTACTGAGTCATGATCCCATTTCTGTCTCTCTCTCTCTCTTTTTTTTTTTCTGTTTTCGTGGAATGAACTGACGGATTTTGACGGCTCCTGTGTTCGCTTGTCTTTGCTTTTAATACACGTTTCGTGATCGGCGTCCTTGAGCGATGCCCGCGTTTGTTTTTGCTTTTGATGAACGTTTTATGATGGCTTGATTCATTGCCTGTTAGGCACGGACTTCGAATGGCGCGTTTGCGGCGTTTTTGAGCGATGCCCGCGTTTGTTTGTTTTATTAAATATATGGAACACGCGTTGTTAGAGTGATCATGATAAGACGTCCGCGGAATCGTTGCGCCCGTGTTTGGGTGATAGTAGGGCGTTCTTTGGCGTTTGTGTGTGTGCCTTCCCTTTTATTGAGCATGTCATGCGATTCGTGTGCGATGCGCTGTGGACCGGGACACGGCCGGTGAGAGGTATACCCCGTTTTTGTTTCTTTGTCGTTTCGCGGGACAATGCGTCATTATGGACTGTTTCCCTCTGTGTTTTTTTTTTCTCTGTTTCGTACCCCCTTTTTGTGTTCACTGCGTCATGCGACATGTGTTGCTACGAAAGGAATTCGATGAGATACCATGCCCGTGCCGTTTTTGTGTTAATGTTTAGATAATGCCGACAGAAGGCTCTGGTTCTTTTCCCCCTTTTACTGAACATGATGCCACACATGTTGTTACAGAAGGACTTTGACAAGACGCCCAGGCCGTTTTTCCGCGTATGTTTGGTAATGCTGGCTAATGACGAAAGAAGACTACTTTTTTATGGTTTCTTTCATTAAACTTTTGGTGGCACCGTACCGCTGTCAATCGACTGGGCGCGCATCATCTTTCTATGTGAAACCAGGAGACGCATGCAACTGACCACAGCAGACTGCGAAATTAATGCACATGACATTTATTACAAGTAACTGCATGGAGAGCCTTTTGTTGGCGATGACAACAGTACATGTGGTCGAGGGCGGTCCTCTGAAACCTGTGCGGTAATGCCTCGGTAGTGGAGTACACTGTTGTTTTATATGCTGTAGCATATCATGATGCGTGCTCATGCAAAATGACATCCGACTGTCATTTTATAGGATTAATGGTTCCGGGACATTTCATCGAACGTTGTTTGGTCGAAAGCCGTTTGATCGAACGCGGGACCTTTGGTCGAAAGCCATTTGATCGAACTCCGTTTGATCGAAACGGCAGCGGTCGTTTGATCGATTTTTTTTATTGGTTCGCTTGTAGCGTTGATGTAACAAAAAACATGAAGAATAACAAAAGAAAGCGTCAGTCCTAGATGCTGTTATCCTAAGGAATATTTAACTCTGTGTAATACGCCTGCCCATAAACACACTGCTCATCGTAACACACTTCTTCGCATCCAGAAAGCGGTCCAAGGGCCTGGGTTGTTCACCCTCTCCCGTTCGACAACTTGATAGGTTTTTCCTCTCTGACAGATAGTGACTAAAAATGGCCATACATGCCTTTCACTCCTAGTCCCCCAACACTTTGTCAAATAATAAATCACTTTGACAAATAAATAAATAAATAAATGACATTCTTTAATGGTTTATTCGCGTCGAACGTGGACAAATTTTAACAATGTATTATTAATGTTTGTAGTCAATAACTTACATTGTATAGGAGAAAGAAGTTTTAGTTTATTTACTTTGCGCCTATGTGCAAGTGAATCTAAATCTGGTTCTTGCAATATACTTGGAACCGAAGAAGTCCCTCGAAACCCAGACAATATAAGCCGGGGAGCTGATCTTTGTACTTTGTCTACTTTTTCCTTCTTCTTCTTCTTCTTTTTTTTTTATTGCGTGCTTGTGTAGGGATCCCAGACTGCAGATGCATACTCTAACCAAGGTTGAACTAAGATTTTATATGGCTGTTAATTTAATATCATTATATTTTGTACCATGACGAAACTTCCTTCTTAGCATCCACAGACTTCGAGTGGCTTTCGCGCACATATGGCTATCCCATTGCAGGGGCGACGGACATCTCGGTGCAGGACAATTCGGTGCGGACATCTCGGTGCAGGGGCATTTCGGTGCAAGACATCTCGGTGCACGGACATTTCGGTGCACGGGCAACAGGGAAGAAAAAGACGAAAAGGGTGTTGGGGCTGTGTCGATAGCGCTGAAAGTGATGATTTGCGTGGTATCTCTAGCAAATAATTATTAATGCACCGGCAAACATACATTGCAAGCATAAATACAATTATGCAGCAAGTTTTGCACATTCGTAAAATGTGCAAACGCGGATTCGATATTATGACGTCTAAAAGTACTAAAACAAAGACGAAGGACGACACACACAGGTACCGCTACCTGTGTATCTCGTCCTTCGTCTTGGTTTTAGCGCTTTTATCCGTCATATCTTAAAAACAGGCCCAACTTGATGTTTTACGTCGATATCCTTGTTCATTTGAATATAGAGGGTGTCTTTAAAAAGTGTATTTAAACCGTGTCTTTAAAAACGACAAGATGCTCTGCATGAACAAAAGAGAGAGAGAGAGAGACGTTGGAGCGCTCTCTGGTACTTTTCGTGTCTTGCGCGTGTTCTTTTCTTTTTTCTCTTTTTTTTATTGTACCAAAAGTAAAAGTCTACGTGAGGCGCACGTCGCTGGGAAACAATTGGGATGCCGGATTAATTAATAAAGTGCGCTTAAAAAGTTACTGGAGGTTGGCCGAAGGGGCCAGATGTTCTTGTTGGGAAAACTTGGTAGCTTCTATAATTAAAAAGCTAATTATTGAAAGTTAATTAAGATATTGCCTTAGGAGTTCGCTTATGTCCGCTTAAGGAGTACCCTTCAGCATATGCTATATTGCAAATGATTTCATCTCGGGAAAAAGATATATATATATATATTTTTTTTTTAATATGTTCGCATTTAGCTGGGACACCCTGTATAGGATGTCTCCATAACCATGTCGAAAATTTGTGATTATAAAGTATGCTACAGCAGAGACATGCAGTCAACGACCCCCTATTAAGTAACCTCTCACTCAGCCTTTTTCGACAGCGACTCACTTTCGATAAAAATTACTTGCAGATAAAAAAGAAAATACCACCCTGTATAGTAGCTACCACGTCGATGCCACGAGGGTCTTTGGGGTTTACATGAATAAAAAGTTATCAGACGGAAATTATGAAAGGTGTCTTCCCACTTCACCTATCGCCATTTAGCCTCATGCTTATTACATTATTTGCCCATCTCCTGCCATGTTCCCTTACCCCGAATTGGTGGGGATCCAACGTCAAGGCTACGTCAGGCATTTCAAATTCGCCTACTAAAACGTAACAAACGAAGAAGGTCGGTAGTTTTCCTTTTTTTAGTAAAGTGACGCAATATGAAACATACACACAGTGAATGCGATGGAAATCCGCTGTTGGGTCTGCACTAAACATGTGACGCTGTAACGACGTGAAACGGCGACTAAACATGTGACGCATACACCGAAATGTCCGTGCACCGAGATGTCCGCGCACCGAAATGTCCGTGCAGCGGGATGTCCGCGCACCGAGATATCCGTGCACCGAAATATCCGCGCACCGAAATGTCCGCGCACCGAGATGTCCGTGCACCGAGATGTCCGCACCGAATTGTCCCACACCGAATTGTCCTGCACCGAGATGTCCTAGACCCCCATTTCAGATGGTTCCTTTTAAATTTGTCGCCAGCAATGAAAAGGGTGCCCAGAAGGGGCACAGACTATCGGCTGCTCGCAACCTGAGGCCATTTGCTTCAATATGTGTCCTACGATTCGCCGGATTCTTCCGCATTGTTCTATTCAGCTGTACTGTTCGTGAATGACAAATGCCTGCAAATAACCAGAGGTCTCCCCTGTTTAGTTAAAAAAAAAGCAAGAAAAAAAGAAAAAGCAGAGGACACTGATTGCCTGCTTCCGTATGCTCGAGTCAAAAGTTACAGAAAAGAGGTGCTATAAGGACACGCTGCTAGCTTTGAACTCCCTTCGAACAAATGTCTTTCGATCAAACGGCTTTCGACCAAGCGGCGTTCGAACAAATGTGCGGACACCGGAGTGGTTATAGGAATGGCCCGATATGGATCACGCGTCGCATGCCGATATCCAGTAAGCCGAACCCCCCAACCGTTTTATAATCACCGGCTTAGCGCCGATATCACGATGTTGGAAATCAGTGCTTTGTCGGCGGATAAGTGAGTGACAGAGGACGAAGCATCAGAGATAAAACGTGAGATTGAATTCAGTTAACTTCGTCGCGCGCAAACAGCTTTGAGATCATGTATCAGCGTCAGCCTTTGCTACATTCAGGATATGATTGCGCGATTGTTGCGAATATTTGCACTGTTGCGATTGCGAAGAACTGCAGAACACGCCTTCGCCAAGAACCTAAAGTACCGATAAACTGATTCTAACATAACAACAACAATAATAACGTCTAAAATGCCAGCAGACTAATTCTAAACTGACCTAACATGTAGTATATAGTATAGTATAGTATAGTAATAGTAATAAGAATAGTCGTAATAATAATATAGTAAGTATATAGTAATAGTATATAGTATAATAGTGCATATCCCTCTTGTATCATGAAGCGTAGCAATGTTGTTTCCAATGCAGCCCCGAATCGACGGATTATCTCCGATGAATAGAAGGATTAGCCATTGTGTAGGGTACACCACTAGAGGGCGCTACGAGCGACGCCTCACCACTAGGGGCCGCTGCTGACGCATTCCGCGGATGACGTCATTGCTCCTTCGGGGAGCATGGTGAGAGATAGCGGGAGGCATTGGATGGCGATGCGAAATAGAGCGCCCCCTTGTGCAAGGCTGTGGTGGCGCTGCGGGCGACAGGACAGACGCTCTCGGTGGCGGCTCTCCACGGCGTTGTCATGGTCTCGTGTCCGCGATATGCGGCGTCGGCGGCAAAAGGGTTTTGGGTCCAGCGTTGTGTACGAGTCTTTGAGCGAGTTTATGTTAATCTCACTCCGTTTATTGTTCAAGTGATGGTTGTTGTTTGAGAGCTCAATTGCTATGCTGTGAGATCGGGGTGTACGGCACGCATACGGCATACGACAATATAAATAAATAAATATAAACAAAAGGACGTGCACGATAAATTACGCCACATTATTATGGCTTCCCGTGTTGCTACACTTTGCATTATAAAGGCGCTTTCGTGAACCAGTCCGTTCACAAAGAGCTGTGTGGATCCCTTCGTGTATTTATTAGACTTGGATACTTTCCTTTTAATTGCCTAATAACGCTTTTGCGACTCGAGCGCGTATATTAGCAGGCTCCAGACTCGCGCAATATTATTTTGGTGATGGTGCATATGTTCAGACAAGAGCGGAGGAAAGTTGTTCCCCCCTGTTTGCTTTATGTATTTATTCACTTCAGTATATCATTCTCACATACTAGTTTAAATTTAATTAACGATTAGTAATACTGCAGTATATGCAATTTAGCACACTACAGTGCTGTAAGATATATTGTAAGCACCTTGGCTGCAGAATCACTGAGTGGATATCTGTAAAATTTTAGTGCCTTCTTTTCTGTGGTGGTCACTGTCACTAATAGGGATTCAGTTAAGTGTTGTGGCAATTCCAATGTAAACAGTCATCTGCTATATTGGAAAGTGAGTGATTATGGTCAAACAAATCTCAATAAACATGATACCTTCTGCAATACTATCTGTGGTTCCTAAATTCAGTATGGCAAGGTATGAAGAAATGTTAACGTAGTGCATGCTATCCAAAGCAAGTTCTTCCACATCCCCCCATCTGCACACACTCAGAAAACAAAAACAAAAAAGCGTGTCTTGGATTTGCCTCTGGTAACATAATTTAACTACACAAATGCAGATATGTGCAGTCAAACACAATTGCAATAAGGAAAGCATGAAGATTATTGCAGTTGCAACGGTCATGTCAGTAGGTCATGTACATCATGGTATTTTCGAAATTTCTCAAACATTTCCATGTCTTTTATATTCAACATGCTGGACACCTAGTATGCAACACCTGATATCGAATCAAAATCTGAGCCAGTATTGGGTCATGAACACACCGGTGTAACATGAGCAACAAAAAGGCAGACCACATGTCAACAAGTTGCAAACCGCTGTTCCATCTTGCACATTTGTCATGCTCATCTAGGTATTTTTAAAATTTCTCAAACATTTCCATGTCTTTTATATTCAATGTGCTGGACATCTAGATAGAGTGGACAGCTAGATAGACGCCTTATCGGCGGAGATTTGGAACAGACTTGCGGACTTGGCGCCGCTGTCGCCATCTGTCATGGCCCGTAGGAACATCAATTCCGCGCTTTGTGTAAACGCCGCGTAATTCATTAAAGGGACTATGAAATTTCCTGAACCCCCATACTTTTTTTCGATGGAAACTGTTCTTCCCGCAGAGAAACTAATATGCCACAATTTTTTCCGGACGAAATCGCTCCACTCTGCGAGGAGCGCGCGCTGGAAATGTCTCTTCCGCGTTCCTCCTCTCCCGCGCATATTTCCCTGCCGATGGTGTAACTGTACGGACCGCTCTTCGGTTCCCCGTTACGTCACCGGTGTTGCACAATGGCAAGTAATGCCGCCACTGCCGAAATCTGCCGATCGCGCGAAAGCTGCTGTCTTGGAGATTTCCACTCCCGATGAACGCATACGCGGGATCCTACGGCGCATGCTCCTGGCGGGATTCCTCGGCTCGGCAACACGTCACGATGACGTGTTGCTGAGCCGGCCGTGGTCGCGTCAAGTTAGCCGTTGTGTCTCCGCTCGGCAGCTCGTCACGGCGCGGCGCCAGCTGTCCTCCCTTCGCCGCTCCGTTTAAATTCGCTCCCGAGAAATCCGCTCGCGCGACGAAAGTAAAATTTCGGTTCTAGACTCAGAAAAATGCCTTCTTTCGAACAAAACGGAGAAAAAAATCGTTTCATAGTCCCTTTAATAAACGCTGAAATAATTCAGCTCACATGTCGATGCATTCTCCCTGCGTATCGTTATATTGCAGAACACCTGGTGACCTCAGTATCATTAGTTAACAATGATCGGCAAAAATGCCGGCACGCTCATCCATAATACGGCGTAGCCTTTCAAGAAATACGCGTTTCTTGTATTTTCTTGATGTGTTCATATCATTCGTATATGTCTCCATTTCCTCAGTGTTCCTTGCATTTCGTTGTTCTTCACGTTTTGCAAAACTTCACTCCGCCATGTATTAACCCTGGGTCCTTATGGCACTACAATAAATAAATTCAATAAAATATCACTTTTTGGACTTATTGTTGAACGCCGTAAACACGTCAGACCTAATCGCATCTATGTCGCAGACAAGTGTATTAATTTTCAAGGCTGCTGTCAATGACGACCACTCAGACGCATAGCTAGTCTGCATCGATGCAGACTAGGCGAAAGACGCCTGAATAGCAGTCACGGAGGAGAAGTAAGGAGAACGAACTCTGCCGAGCCGCCGTTGAGAAAGCGTGGTCTCGATTCCTCGAGTCTAATTGTGGCCAAGGCGCGGCGCTCGCGCTCCGTCAGGTACTTGCTCCTCTGAAATAAGGTTGCTGTAATGCACTTTTTCAGATGTACTTGTGTGTCCAGTGGAAGCAGAAAAAAATATTTTGATAAGTAAACACGCTTATCGTGTATCAAGGAACGATCTCTCCGTGAATTTTTCGCCTACAGTTTTTGTTAGTGCAAAGCGAGAAGCTTTTATTTAGAATGCGGGGAAGCCGCCGTGGAGGGGGCTCCGCGTTGGCTGGACGGCTTGAATGTCTCCGTAAGCGTGGTGCTCTCGCAGTCAAGAAGCTATTATCTTTTTTCTTTTTTTCTTTGCGATAAAACACGACACCCGAAGAAGCACAAAGGTTGTTATCCGACATCAGACAGGATGGTACGCGTATTTACATCACCGCCAACGCACGACCACGAGATGTACATTGATAATGGTTTGCATTGATCAATATTAGTTCCCGGGAACACCTCGCAGTGTAGGGTAATGATGTCATTGGGCTGGTTAATCCGCATTTGCATTCTAGCTGTTGCACGAGAGCTTTGTCGCGTATGCACAACGCTTTGGGAAACAGGAGCCTTCTGTCGTAATTGTGATGCATCCGCTGGGATAGAGAGTTACATATTTCGCATGCCACCATACACGAATTTAATACCAAGGTACCAGAACGCACTTCTGTCGCAGGTTTTGCACACGCGCGGCACAGGATTCAGTGCATGCACTTCCTGTTTCTCGAAGACGATTTTAATCTTCGTGTACCGGGGGGGGGGGGGGGGGTCAATCCCATATCTACTGGAATTAGGGCTTTTTAGCTTTTCTGGCAGGTATACATTGGTGGTGTTGCAGTATTGTTCCTTTTTTTTTTGGTGGTGGTGGTAAAATATCCGGTGCAACGCTTTGAGCAGCATGCTTGTACAGAAGTAACTTGAAACTGAACACCAAAGCGATATTGTATAATGTAGAAGTAATGTGTTGTTCAAGGTTTCAGTGTTCGTCAACATAAATTAGAGACTAGATCCCGACTTTATTTTGCAGTTCCCAAAAGCGAGCGATTGGCATGCATGACAAGATATAAGAAACTAAGTGCTATATAGAACATTCGGAACCGCACCGTGTCCCATCATCAGAGCGTCCCGCCCCTCCTTGCACTCACACACACAAAGGTCCCTTAACTGCTTGACACGTACGGAGATAAAACTTTCTCAGTCCCAGCTTATGCAACGACCCACATAACGCGCGATTCCGGAAAGATCGCATCCGGCGACTTTCGATTACACAGCTTCTTTCTTTCTTCCCTCCTGACTTTCTTTCCTTCATACCACTCAAATGTGGCTTTTCGGAACAACGTTTGCTCCCTTTGGGGTATGTTAGCGTGTTAGCGTAGCGGTCAAAGTACGCGCGCACCACAGAGAGAAGGGCAGATACCCGAGACGGCCGGGGAGAAGCGACAGAAGATTCCGTCGGAGGCATTCGACACTACACCTTTAGCAATGTCAGACGTTTGTCTTACGTATTAAAGTTTCGTTTTTTTTTCTTCTTATTTCCGATTCCATTTTTATCGGACAGGTAGCTTCCATCTATGAGACAAAAACGAGGTAGCAGAAACCGAAAAAAAAAAAGAGAAAAGAAAAAATAATTGTAGCTGACCAGAAAATATTAACTCGTTACTGGAGACACCATTGTTTATGCTTATCAAACAAACATTCGTTTTGAACGCTTTTTAGTAGAGTATTCGAGCACAAACGGCGCATTGCTGTGCAGGCGATTTCGCGGAGCTAGTACCGGAGGGAACGCGAGCGCCGCGCCGCGGCCAACAATTGACTCGATAAATTGGGACGTCGTTTTTCAGCGGAGTTCGGTCTCCTTACTTCTCCTCCGTGATAGCAGTCTAGGCGGGAATTGGAACGAAACTTAACATGGCGGCACTTCCGGTTAGACCGCCAAGTAGTCGACTTACCGGAGTATTGAAACACAGCCCATGACAACGCCGTGGAGAGCTGCCACCGAGAGCGTCTGTCCTGTCGCCCGCAGCGCCACCACAGCCTTGCACAAGGGGGCGCTCTATTTCGCATCGCCATCCAATGCCTCCCGCTATCTCTCACCATGCTCCCCGAAGGAGCAATGACGTCATCCGCGGAATGCGACAGCAGCGGCCCCTAATGGTGAGGCGTCGCTCGTAGCGCCCTCTAGTGGTGTACCCTACACAATGGCTAATCCTTCTATTCATCGGAGATAATCCGTCTATTGGGGGCTGCATTGGAAACAACACCCACAGCATCTAAGACTGACGCTTTCTTTTGGTTTTCTTCTTGTTTTTTGTTACATCAACGCTACAAGCGAACCAATAAAAAAATCGATCAAACGACCGCTGCCGTTTCGATCAAACAGCGTTCGATCAAATGGCTTTCGACCAAATGTCCCGCGTTCGATCAAACGGCTTTCGACCAAACGACGTTCGATGAAATGTCCCGGAACCATTAATCCTATAAAATGACAGTCGGATGTCATTTTGCATGAGCACGCATCATGATATGCTACAGCATATAAAACAACAGTGTACTCCACTACCGAGGCATTACGGCACGGGTTTCAGAGGACTGCCCTCGACCACATGTACTGTTGTCATCGCCAACAAAAGCCTCTCCATGCAGTTACTTGCAATAAATGTCATGTGCATTAATTTCGCAGCCTGCTGTGGTCAGTTGCATGCGTCTCCTGGTTTCACATAGAAAGATGATGCGCGCCCAGTCGATTGACAGCGGTACGGTGCCACCAAAAGTTTAATGAAAGAAACCATAAAAAAAGTAGTCTTCTTTCGTCATTAGCCAGCATTACCAAGCATACGCACAAAAACGGCCTGGGCGTCTCGTCAAAGTCCTTCTGTAACAACATGTGTGGCATCATGTTCAGTAAAAGGGGGGAAAGAATCAGAGTCTTCTGTCGGCATTATCTAAACATACGCACAAAAACGGCACGGGCATGGTATCTCATCAAATTCCTTTCGTAACAACACGTGTCGCATGACGCAGTGAAGACAAAAAGGGGGTATGAAACAGAGGAAAAAGAAAAAACGCAGAGGGAAACAGTCCATAATGACGCATTGTTTCGCGAAACCACAAAGAAACAGAAACCACACAGAAACGGGGTATTCGCGACTCCAGCGAAGCCGTAGCCACCTAGCGGTGGAAGTGGCAACCCTCGAGTCCAGGTTCGGCGTGCGGATAGGGTTGCCACCTTTCGTAGTAAAAAATGCCGGCTGAGGGAGACGAGGTGGAATAGAGGGAAAGGAGGAAAGGCTCGTGGGAAAGTGGATGAGGGGTGGACGAGCACACGCATAGAGAGAGAGAGAGAGCATGCTCGCTCAAGATAATACGAGGAAACATATGTTCCTGTGTGGTGCTGTATCATTGATGCCAGAAATAACAATAATAATAAGAATGAAGAACTAAGAAAACGACTGGTGACTGCGGAGCTGGGTCTGTGTTCCAGATTTATTCAAGCTGTAGTGGAATGTTGAAGAGAAAATTCCGTAAAAGCCCTTATGAAAGGTCTTGAACCACAAATACCGGCAAAAGGCTGCCGGTATCACCTTCCTACCGGCAACCGGCAGAGCACCCAAATAACAGGCCGTGCCGGTATAATACCGGCCTGGTGGCAACCCTACGTGCGGATGCTGCATTGGCAGCAATTTGAATTCGTAGTTCTTGAGTTACTAAGGTAACGTTTACTGCCGGAATATGACGCCCGCTGCTGCGAAGAGCTCGAAAGACTTGTGTTGTGTTCCACAATGCACTTCAGCTCGGTGGATAGATCCAAATAAAACTTTCGTTTCATCGCTTTGTGGCCGAAAACGAATGTCGTGGCTGTCCGCCGGTCGCAAACGATGGATTTCGCAGCGCCGGATTGGCAAGAAGGTATCAGGGACAATGATCGTGTGCTCCAAACACTTTGTGGAAAGCGACTACTTCTTGCCGGGTAGGCGTTATCAGTTACTCTTTGTGCGCATGTTACCGCTAATTTGTAATCTGTACTCCAGCGATTTCTCTGCAGGAACAGAAGACCTCTTTGGTGCTCGACGTGACAAAAATCTTGGAGAGGCACGGGATTGTACATTTGTTGCACATTCTTTTTCTTAGACGCCCATGCGCACTCAATGTCGGTGCAACTGATGTCGGGCAATGATGACAGGCCGCTCCTAAAACGCATAGAAATATCTCTTAACACATGACGCACAAAACACGCACAGACAAGCAGCACATGTGAGAGCAGCGACTCACCTGTAACATCGTAGGAGAAGCGCAGATGTGTGCTTGCACTTTTCTGATTTTCCTGCAGTGCAGCTGCACTGTCCTTTTGTAATTCTGAGGCAGTCCTGTGCGGTCGCAAAGTTGGCATCGACACGGTGCGGCGGATCATTTATTCCCGCCGTTTGAACGCACAGGCCGACGACTGCTATAGAGGACGAAGTTCGTTCAACCACGCCACTGAGAAGCAAATGTCCTGCGGCAAGAAGCCTCTCCGCTTCCACGAAACATCTTGAATCAGCAGTGCAGTTCAAAAAACGTAATATTTCATCCAAACCTAAGTTTGCAACAGGCGAAGAAGCAAGCGGGAACCTGGACTCGACCTCCATTTTGAGACGCCGCTACGCCACCTATAGTTCACCTCTCACCGGCCGTGTCCCGGTCCACAGCGCATCGCACACGAATCGCATGACATGCTCAATAAAAGGGAAGGCACACACACACACGCCAAAGAACGCGCTACTATCACCCAAACATGGGCGCAACGATTCCGCGGACGTCTTATCAAGATCACTCTAACAACGCGTGTTCCATATATTTAATAAAACAAACAAGCGCGGGCATCGCTCAAGGACGCCGCAAACGCGCCATTCGAGGTCCTCGTCTAACAGGCAATGAATCAAGACATCATAAAACGTTCATTAAAAGCAAAAACAAACAAACAAACACGGGCATCGCTCAAGGACGCCGATGATGAAACGTTTATTAAAAGCGAAAACAAGCGAACACAGGAGCCGTCAAAATCCGTCAATTCATTCCCCGAAAACCGAAAAAGAAGAAGAAGAAGAAAAAAAGAGAGACAGAAATGGGACCATGACTCAGTACTTATCGCCGACCATTTTCGCGGTCCCAAGGAATGCGCGTCCCTAAGTTCACAGATCGAGCAGCGCCATCTCACCGGCCAACTCAGGGCCGTGGTGGATGGAACCAGGGTGTCGGAGCGAACCGAAAACCGGAACCGAAAACCGAAAAAAACCGCTATTTTGGTGCGAACCGGAACGGAATCGAAACCGTATACATTTTTTTCGCTCAGGAGGGAAACCGAAAAATAATTTAACGGTTTTCGGTCCAAGAAAAAACTTCGCCGGTTTGGACTACGGATAGGCGAATGAGACGTAATGTGCTCTGAAGTCATGTCATGGATACTATACGAGGGTTACGGTTTCGATGGAATGTATGTCGGTATAGTATGACCCTTAGGCTCCCTTTGTAATGGTTTATCGTTCGCGCACGCACACAGACTTCGAGGTACATGTGACTCTCTAGCAATGTGCCGTAGTGTTCGTTTTAATTTGATCCCCCCAAACTCTCCTCAACTAAACAACAAGGGGGCTGCATAACAGCTTCTTTATCGGTAATGTCGCGCAACGCGTCCCTTGTTTGAGAGTAGCTAAGTTGAATACATTTACGTATACGCGAGGGCAAGCCCGTGCAAAGTGGCAATTCTTTTGTGGACAGGACACGAAGAAAATAAAACGGAGCCGTCGAGGCGTTTGTGAGTAAAGGTGTTCCTCGATTTGCGTCGTACTCGTGCGGTGGTGCTTGCTGGCTAGACAGTAGCAACAGACATTCGGATGGGACGCAATCGCTCCAACCCAGCAAGAAAGTACTTTATGTATGACATCACGACAAACAAGTCAGTTTGTAGCATGCGCTTCAAGAAATGAGAAAGCCCATTTGAACAGACAGTAACCTACAGGAACCAGGAGCTACCAATTTCACAGCTGTATATTAATATTAAATACCATGTATGCTGAATAAACGGGTTTACATTTTGCAACATATATTTTTTTTGTGGGGATGAGTATTCCCAGTAGAAGCGGAACCGGTTAAAAACCGGTATGAACCGTTATTTTTTTGCTCCGGAGCAGAACCGGTACCGGATCGTTTATGATGTAACCGGAACGAAAACCGGAACGAAAAACGTTTCGGTTCGACACTCTGGATGGAACGACCCAGTGGATGTAGCATCGCCAAAAGCACGTCCCCGTCTACGTTCGAACCTCTGCACCCAGATGGCACTCAGCCGACGCCGCTCACACGTCCTCCCATTGGCGCGCTGCGGGTGGGCGGGGCGCGCGAGGGAGAGGGAAAATCTCAGGCCAGCTCTCTAGAGAATAGTCGCGATACCTAATACCGGTACACAAAATGTATAGGAAGATAGTAGAAAGATAGATAGATCTTCGATGCTGCCCATGACTGCTTGGAGCCAGAATCTGGTGACTGCTTCCAGACCACGTGTGTGGGAGGAACGACGGGCCGACGGCAAATCCTCAAAGTGGCTAGTCGTTTTCCGCGAAGTGCGGGCAGAAGTAAAAAGAAATATAAGGACCCATTCTGTCGCACAGCAAGTTTCCACTTTACAGGGGGGCCTTGCAGTGGGACTGTAAAGAGGTTTTGAACGGCACTTTGGACAATGTAGTAACGGGAGAGCAAACGGAGAAGCTATCTGATCTCCTAAAGGTCATGACAGAGACACGCACGGTGTTCCATTATGACATTTCAGCAAAAATGCCAGGGGGCAGCTTCATAGCGGCATGTCTCCCGGAGAACATAAGTAATGAGGTCATCGCTTTTTTTTTAAGTAAACATCACACTGCACGAAGACCTTCCAACTTAGCATTAAAAACAGCCAGCAAGAGTCGATGCCTACAGTAAGCCTTTCATATTTCCTTCTAATCTGCATGCGTTATGTTAGCAAGTAATAACTGTGTAGCAGAATTCGTGATATATCCAAGTAACTTTGTACCGCAAGTTGTTTGAGTATAACTCTATATTATCTCCAGGTGGAATGCAGAGCGGAAACATCGCGGCGTTTTTACGGCGTACAGACGCAACCCACGCTTTCCGCCTGTCTCCCAAGGTTTTCCGAGGAAGCGATAAAACTTGATTTCTGGAACGCTACCTTTGACGTTTTGGAAGCTGTTATGGTAGCCAACGACGCAACAGTACTGTGTTTCCGATTTGTGTTGTGGTTTGCCCTGCGTTGGCCATCTGGCACTTGCTCGATCGCAGTAGTGGAGTGCAGCTGTAGTCACTGTAGCTTCCACAGTTTCGCCAAGGAAATAAAACTCGCGAGTTCCCTTGCGGACTAAAGTGAGGCGCTGCGAGCTTTTCGCGTCATCAAACGTCAGAATTTTTACGTCGAGGCGCGAGTTCTCAACTGTCACCAGCCCATTGGCTCCTGCGGCCGCTCCCCCGGTATGCGAGCGCTCATTGGTCGGTTTGAAATTATGAACTTTCTTTGGCGCGCTCAAGCCGGTGACGCCGTGTCGGCGGTGCCGGAGCAACTCGCCGTAAAGTTTCGAAATGTGGTGGGTGCAGCAGGTAAGCAAGCAAAGCATCTATGCCGGTACCGCTTTGGATGGTTTTTAGTGTCCTTCCCCTAACATAACACTCTTCACCGAGTTTTTCAAACTCGGTGCCTCTTGGATACTTCTACAAGTCAATTCGGTGATAGATATCTGGAAGGCAGGTTTGCTTCGCTTGCTTGGTGCGACAACGATTCGAGAAGGACCAATACTGCGTTTTTCCACTATCCACTTGATGACAGGCAAGTCAGTTCCTATCCCATCCTGGCGCTTAGCATAGCATAGCACCACACCTGGCAACCACACCTGGCATATACGCAGCATTTCGGCAGGTAAAATTTTTGGTTTTCACGTTTCTGACCCCTGTCTTTCTTGCTCAGGTATAAGCACTCAACTCATATCTGCTTCAGAAAAGGATCTGCATGGATACAGTAGAATGGATAAGCCACTCTGAGTGGTTGGAGCATCATCTTTCGGCATAGAAGCTGCACAAGTTCCTTTGTGACGGGACAACCAGACGCCTACACAAGCAGCAAAGGGATATGAACATGTTCTCTGTCATGCTGGATCTGTGAATGTGCGTGCCTGTGCAGCCTATATACTGTTGCTTTACTGTGAATTCTTCCACGTGAGACGTCAGCTATCAGTGAATGCAAAGTTGCTTCGGCATATCACTCGAACTTCAGAAACAATGTTCATATCATGTTCGTGTTAGACGCAGCTACAGCAGACTGCAGTTTGTGATTTGGAAATACTTAACCCGAAAAATAAAGCGCTTTGTGTAACAGAAACAGCCCACGCTTCCGCATTTTGTTATTTCACTCGACGCGAACGAAAATTCACGACCACCCAGAACCGCCAAAGCGGGGGAGAGGGAGAGAACAGATGAGAAAGGGAAAGCATCGCCAGTGTCACAGGTCACCCAGGGAGACAAAAAAAAAAAAAAAGAAAGCAAAAAGCTACTCAACTGTCGTCCAACGATTGGCCCAACGCTAGAGGTCACGTGAGTTTTTCCCGACAGTAGAATTATACTACACGTTCAACCGCGTGGTTTCGCCACGGAAACCACCGCCCTCATCGGCCACGTGATCATCCGTAGCGAATCGCGAAGGCAGAGCCGGAATCTGGCGCCAAAAAGCGCGCGCTCACTTGATCGAACTGCGCATGTACTTTCCCCTATTACCCTCTCCCTCGGATTCGTCCCCCCTCTTCGGTTCCCGGCGCTCCGTCGGGCCATCTGCAAATATTATCGGGAAGCAGAAAATGAAAATCCAGAAGACGAAGGAATGCACATGTACAAATCTATTGACACGGTAAACATATAAACAAAAGCAACATTTGAATGTGCAGCGATCACCACATCTTCAGCACACGAGTCATCGCCATCGCTCCTCCAGCGCACCTGCCCCGCTACGCGAGGTTTTCGTCTTCGACTGTATCGCCAGTCCCTGTCATTAAAGAGACTATGAAATTTCCCGAACCCCCACTTTTTTTTGCTGGAAACTCTTCTTCCCGCCGAGAAACTAACATGCCAGAAATTTTTCCGGGCGAAATCGTTCCAGTCTGTAAGAAGCGCGCGCCCGAAGTGTCTCTTCCGCATTCCTCATCTCCCGCGCGCCTTCTGCTGTATATTGAGCAACTGTACGGACTGTTTTCGGACCCGCGATACGTCACCGGTGTTGCGCAATGGCAAGTAATGCTCGCCGTAGGCACATACGTGAGGCCAACAACGGCAAGCCCTTTCACCACCACCACCACCACCACCACCTCGCCGTAGGCAGCTGAGCCGCTGAGGCTGAGCCCGCTGCTGGCTCCTGCCAGTCGCATCTTGAAGGTCACAAGGTCTCTGGTCGCGTCTGAGGGCTGAAGCATTACGTTTGTCTTGGTCGCAGGCGTTCTGACGTTCGGATAACACGCTATAATGAACAGCTTTTTGTATGTGAATCGTTTGCTGCACTTGCGCTGGCAGGTATGACATGTGAGGGGCACTTTTTCATCGAATGTAATCGTCTTCTGCTCGGCTGCCGTTCACAACAAGGAAGCCAAGCATCCCCGTGGCTACGAGGTTTCTGCTGACGAGTTATGTGGGCCTCTAGCGATTCAACGCAACGTTGTATTGGTTGTATCGTCGTCAGCAATGGAAAGTGTCTGGTGGATGCCTGGCGTTGCAATTATATTTACGTCAGTTGCAGTTATACTTACGTGTTGGAAATCTGACAACAAAGCAAGTGCGTTGTGGAGTGCGACTGTGATATTTGGAAGCTGTCCCCCTTTGTTGTTCGATTTGTTTGCATGAATTATCGTACAAGACTGGGTAGTGTAATGTTTTGTTGTACTGTGTTTCAACTCGTGTTCTTCGTTATCATTACTATTATTATTCAAAGCAGCTTCGCGCTTTCAAGCGATTATGATTTACTCTGCGTTTCGTGGTCTACAGACGGGACGGGCTGGCTGTGTTTCCTTCCGTCGAAGGACCTGTTGTTTGCCTAAGAATATGTTTCACACAAGAACTTGTGTTTTATGAGGTATTCAATGTTGAGCACGTCGTAAATCTGAACAGTTAGCATTAACAACAACCATGCCTACAGAAACTCAACTGCAGCGTATTCTGCACATCGTATTTATTTCCGAGAACTGTTTGTTGTTTAACAAATTTATTGTTCAACCAGGTTTCCAGTACTATTAATACGTCCACAAACCCGAGACTGAGGGACACAAACTAACGACACCAGCTCGTCTGCTTCATTGCCACCTTATACTATTGTGTTACATAAGCTTGAAGTCACCAGTTGAGGTACCTGTAAAGAAGCAAAAAGCCCCAGTAGTCACGTAACATGCCCTATATTCTGTAATTAAAAAAACGAGAAGTAATTGGTACTATTTCAAATAAACTGCTTTTTGGTCTTCTGGCAGAAATCTGCCTTCTTTGTAATAGAACTGTTCAATTTGCCACCTGGACAGAGTCCTCAGCTGTGCAGGCTCCACCGAGGATGTGTACCCACTTGTATATGTGTCAAGGATGAGGGCACCAGGCTCAAACAGCTGAAATGTCGGCATTTAGTTCAAATAGTACCATAACTAAAATACATAAGACCTAATAACTGAAACATTTACATATACACATGCATAATTTTCATGCATATGCAAACACAGGATGTATTCTATTTTACACTGTCACACAGCTGTATTGGCACCAATGTTACCAGCAAATAAGGGCTGAAGTAGCTGCACAGGCTTTACAGGATGCCCAGAGCATGTTGAACTTGTTGAACACAGCAGAGCACCACTGGTATGGTAATGGTTGGTGAGGTTATTTTTGGTAATGGAAAACAAACTGTAGAGTTGTAGCAGGAACAAAGTCTCCTGAGGACATAGGGCATCAAACTTGGGTTTATTTATTTTAGAGGTGAACTGCACTTGCTAGAGTTCTGGCATGTTAACCTGGTGAAAGACTTCAGCTGCCGTACACATGGGCCGCCCTGGTTTGAGAGAAGAAAATGAGTATGTAACTCCAGTTCCGGTCAATGTAAATGGATGTAGTAATCCACCTGAGTAATGATTATAAGATAAGGAACAAAAGTGTGCACCTCTTAAACGCATCCTAGCTTATTCAGGCTTAAACAAGAAAATGCCCCCTCAATATCATATTTGTGCATATGATGAAGCAAACTGAAATCTAATAATAAAAAACAACTTGTCAACAATACACAGAGCCCGAATGGTAGGCAAGACAATGCTGCAAAGAGGGATCTGGAAGGAGTCTGCACAACATTGGTCTGCTCTGAATAGGGGGTTGCAGTGATCATGCTGTCTCACCTCGGGGGTTTCGTGCTCCGCTGAGGAAGTTACTTGTAAACATGAACATTAAAGCAGATGAGTGAAGAGAATAGAACAGATACATATGTTCAACATATTACATAAATATTCTGTTAAAGTATGGTTTCTAAGATCATGCTAAACGAAGTCTGTTTTTATCAACAGTGCACCATCTGAGTTTAGTGACTAGATTCGGGCTAGAGCACAGCATAAGCAACGTTAAGTGGCTGAATACGCTATGTGTAAGACATGCTATCGGCATTAGGCCCGTTACGCACCGACGTTTCGAATGACAATATTCGGGGATCCAGGCGTACGCGATACATGCTGTTTTCCTTTTCATGCACACTAGTGTATTACACATCAGACACATTCAAATAGCAGAACAAAAACGCAGGTAGTAACGCGATACAGAATAGCACAAGAGCCGGGTGATTATCGAAATTGCCCTTCTTCAAATGACCTTGCTCAAAAGGACTTTCTAGTTTTATCCGTGTCTTCCCATTTCGCCTATTCCCATTTTGCCTAATGCTTTTTAGCGGATTATCTCGCGATTCCTTAGCAGGTTCACCGACTTCGAACCGCAGGGGGTCCCATTTGGTCTAATGTATGCTGCATACAGCCCCACTTCGCCTACTGATCCGCGTCACGTGAGGAAAGAAGGCGATCCCCTGTCATGCCGCCAAAAGTCACTTTCGCATCTTCACAAAGCTTTAAAACCTTATTGGTCTTACTGAAGCATATATATTTTATCAAGTAAAATATCGAGATCTGCACTCTGGTACCGAAATAGATATCGATTACTGTAACGGCGTTACGTACAACACTGCGGCGTACCCTTCTTTTCTTTCAACGGAGCAAAAATCTGCCTTCCCCCTTTTTTTTTTCATTCAAAGTCATATCCTCTGAGCCGCACGAAAGACCTGTGAGTAGTAGCTGATCCATTTCCGTGTGCAGCATCCAGGATTAGCGGTATCGCGCACGGATCCAGGACATTTACTCACCGGACATTTGTTCACTGTGCGAACGCTCCAGGCGGACAAATGCTCACAAAGTTTTATATGTGCCTATTTCTTTTTTTTTCGTAAGTTTTTTTTTCGTAAGTTACCATAGGTGTCGTGTTTGGTGGGTGGTGGCACAGTATAATAGAGTGGTAGTTTCTCACAGGAGAACATAACTTGTTGTGGCTTGAGGAGGAGGAGGGTTGACTGGTGGGACCCGGGAAATTTCTGCGTCATGTTTTCATGTGCACCATCATAAAAGCAATGTAGGACTCAAGTGGTAGTGCGCGACGTCGACAAAGGCGGAGCATAGAGTGCTTATCGGGGGGATATTTTGAAAAGAGAACAGGGGGAAAGGTTAGTCAGTTGTAGGCCGACTTGCTATTCTTTAAAAAAAAGAAAAACAAAAAGCCCACAGACACAAAAGGGGCCTTAGAGGCTGGTCGAGAGCTGGAGGCAAAATAAAATTGATGTGAGAAATACAACGCTTATTATAATTCACAGTTTCACACAATGGAAAAGATGATGAAGATAAAGATAAATTATGAAACTGTCAGGGTGGGCCATCGTCGTAAAATAGGTGAGCAAATGTGCGGTCTCAGCTCTGGATTGGTGAGCAAATGTGCGGTCTCAGTTCTGGATTGGTGAGCAAATGTCCGGTGAGGAATTGTCCGCTCCCCATCGCACACACCTTCACTTGCAAATGTAAAGGATCCTTGCTTCGGACGACGTAAGGTTGTTGTCTGACGAGCGCATTCATTTCTTGCAGACGTCACCATCGAGGCGGGGCGTGTAAGCAACGCCCACTTGTCGACAGTCTCGTTTCGCCTAATGAGATTGCACGGCAATCCATTTCGCATAACGCATGTCACCCCTCCTGCCTCTCTAATCCGATAATCCGGATTAGGCGAAGTGGGAATAGGCGAAATGGGATGTAACCAGTTTTATCTCGTATCGGAACTACCTCCCCCAATACGCCCTTCTCGTGTGACCTCATTGCACAGAGCCATCGTCATATTTCAGGAGAACAGTCTCGTTGGACAGACTTGTTTTCCATTGTATACGAGTGGTGTTTAAGTCAAACCGGGACTTTTCATTTTTCGCAAAAGTGAAATGAACTTACAGGCGAGAGATTAGTTTTATTTTTCAACGTAATCTCCAGCTGCACTAATGCACTTGTCCCAGCGTTTCACGAGGGCTTGGATGCCAGCAGCGTAGAAATCCTTACCGGCGCGTAGCAGCCATGATCGAACCGCATCCTTGACCTCGTCGTCGCAGATGAAGTGGCGGCCCCCAAGGAACGCCTTCAGTGGCCTTCAGTGGCCCGAAGAGAGGGCAATCGCTGGGGGCGAGGTTTGGACTGTAATGGGGATGTGGCAGCAACTCCCAGCCAAGTTCCTGTAAGATGCGTGTCGTTAGATGCGCGGTATGCGGGCGTGCATTGTCCTGTAGGAGGAGGACTCCTTTGGTGATGAGGCCTGGCCGCTTTTGCTTAAGCGCCTGGTGCACATCCCAGAGAACCTGGCAGTAATGTGCACTACTGATGGTGGTACCACTGGGCAGAAAATCAACATGAACAACGCCAGCCTTGTCCCAGAAAACCGTGGCCATGACCTTACCCGCTCTTGGGAGATTTCCAGTCTTCTCGGCCGGTCAAACACTGAGAGCTGCCTCGGGATCCAACGGGCACTAACTTTCCGAAACTGGAGGTGCTCATGAATGATAGTGTTGAACGTTCCCACAGAAAGGTCCGTCTTTCGAGCCAGTTCGAGACATGTTATCCGTCGGTCTTTGAGGATCAGGCGCTCCAAAAGTTGGATGTTCTCAGGAACTCTGACACTGGGCTCTGAGCCGCCCCGGCCGGGATCGTCCTGCACTGATGTACGGCCGTCTGGGAACCGTTTGCACCACTCAAGCGCTTTGCTGTGGCTAAGTGTGTCGTGGCCATACTGAGCCTGAAGTCTTCTGTGAATTTCAGATGACTTTACGCCTTCATTCACGAGAAACTTCATGACAATTCGCTGTTCCATGTGCGCGCTCACCTCGTTGTCGGCCATCTTGTCCAGCACGTGTCTTCTGTTTTGCACAAACTTTGGACCACCACGTGGTGAACGCGGAGGCCTGTCGCGTGTGAAAATGACCAAAAAGCAGTGATGGCCACTAACTACTTCTACAGTAGTTTAACTATAACTACTAACTACTTCGCGATGGAGTAGTTTAACTAGTAGTTCAACTACTTTTCAGGGGAGGTAGTTAAAACTACTTCTTTAACTACTGCAACGTATTTCAACTACATCTCTAACTACTTAACGTTGTCCATCAGCCAGCACCAAACCCATTCTATAGTGTTCTTGGACACCTAAATATGAATCACAAGCAGTGATAAAGGTGAAGATTTAGTACACATGCACGGTACAATTGCTCTGCACCTCCGTTCTCATCAAACAAGTAGCTCAAGGCAAAAGTCGGAAGCACAATCGTGCCGTAAAACTTGCGGCAAAATCGGAAGTAGTTGACGCCTGCAGTAACCTAACTACTCTGGTTAACTACCCGAAATAGTAGTTTAGCTAGTAGTTGCACACTAGATTTCTGCAGTAGTTGATTACTACTTTTTAACTACAGTCAGCTAGTTTAACTAGTAGTTTAACTACATGTAGTTAACTAGTGGCCACCACTGCCAGAAAGAAGTAGCGCGAGCCACTTGTACACTTAGGAGACAGAATGTCCCGGTTTGACATGAACACCCCTCGTAGAAAGTTGACATGCGTACTGCTGACTATTCCCTTTTGCGTCCCTCTTTTTCGTACTAAACATTTTCGCCCCCGTTTTGTCCTCACGGCGACATTAAATTCAGAAGCTCCTGATTTCACGGTCTTGAAACAATGAAAATGCTCGATTGCTTCGTATAAGATAACCACTCAAATTCACGGGTTTACGATGTCGTCCAAGTCGTGTTACAGAACGAGAGCCTCACGGCCGTTAGGCATAGCAGAGCGGACGCGACTGAACAGCGGGTTGGTTAGTTTATGATTAGGTTAGTCCAAGCTCGGTGTTTACATTTTTGTGTCCAAGTTTGCCCAAGCTCGCAGTTGGCATTTTCCTGTGCGCGGCTGTGCATGTTACAGTCGGATAACATTTATTTCCAGTAGGGTATTTTGCAACGTTCAAGCATCACAATGTACGGAAAGTTTAGGTGCATGGGGGTGGTCGGTGGTTGTCCTACCAACTGCAGTGCTTGACATTGCAGGAAGACGACGACCGTGATGCACCCGGCCACCCCCACGCACTCTCACTTTCGGTACAGCCTCAAAACAACCTTTATTGGACCGCTTGGACTTATACACCCCTGAATATAGGCGCAAAGCTTTCGTTTTCCCGTGTGTGGGGGGTGGGGTGGGGGGCTAACATGAAATAACGTCCTCTTGCGGGATTGGTGAAGAATGCGGCCCAGAGCAACATTTTGGGGTGGCTTTCACCCCAGATCATAGTCACGATTTATTTGTTGTTGTTGTTGTTGGGGTTGCTGTAATACTATGATGTATGGGGAACAGCTGAAATGAAGAATAAAGAAGATGAAAATGCAGAATAATGCATTTTATTAGCCCATATATTTTTAATCAATGCATTTTTGGCAGAATAAAGGCCTGTGTCATTCTCTTAGCGGGACTTCGCAGCCTCCCCCTGAAATTGAATCTGCTTTGTAAACAAACACGCTGACACGGTGTCGAGAGTCGACGCCATCGAGAAAAGAAAGAAAAATACGAATTCGCAAAACGGTTGTTCTGGGTAGTTCGAGTGCAAGGCGAGAGGAGTTTTGAAAGTGGGCAGAGTGGCGACGGGTACAAACGCGAGTGTCTTGTTTTGAGAAAAAACGGTAGGGGTTGTTTTGCGCCGGGCGCAAGGAGAGGGGAGTTTGGAGAACGGGTAGAAAGGCGACGGGTACAAACGCGAATGGGTAGTTTCGATATACACCCCATCAACCAGGTCATGACTGATGACCGGCAGAAAGTGATGTAATACGGGACAAGGCGTACTTCAGTTATGCACACTGTTAGGCGGCAATACTAAACGTCTCATCACTGATATGCATTATGCGTTTGTCTGCATACCATTAATTCCGGCGTTCGTCTATGGCTCGAACATCTTTCGAAATCCACGAAACGAAATCACCGTCGTCGGCACACATGGACGCCAGACACAACGGTCAGACGGGTCGGCGCCTCGGAGGAAACGAACGCGAGTGAATCGACAGGTTAAATGAGCCTCAGCCAATCATCATCAAGAAAGATCACGTGGGGCACCGGAGCCAATGGAAAGCATCGAGCCGGAATTTTCGGACACTATTTTCGCAGCGGCGAAACCCGCTCACTATGCCTCCACTGGTTGCAGTGTGGATGTGACGACACCGGATATAGTTAGCAATCCTTCATCGGTCGCTTCGAGCCACTGATCTGATAGGCTGGATCGCGCATAGGGTGCTCCACAGCGTGGTCACCGGGCGCCATATTGGTGGACCCAACGCATCCTGTCGTCTGCATTTAGTTCAAGCAGGGCTGCCGGTATTTTTTTAAATTTCCTTTAAATTCAAGGGCATGTCATGCCAATTTGTTGCAGCTTTGAGTACACTTCACACGGACAGAGAAAGAGGGATAATTTTTCACAGGTAAGTTCTTTAGTTTGACGAAAAATCTGTTTATTCGTATCGCATATATGCATCTGGCAACTCGGAACTTGCTTGCATTGCTGCTTCGCTGGTGCCATTACGCACTAAGAAAGTATGTGTGGCTGCTCCTATAAATCTCAAAACCATGTATTTTCTATAAACAATGCGCTTGTGCTATACAAGTTCCCCTCACAGTCGCCCAGCTGTGCCGAAGAAGCGGACGCAGAACCTGCGCCAATATGCCAATTTGTTCCACTGTTCTTTTAATTTGTGAGGCACGGTTGAAGTAAATAAACTGATGTGTTAACCTCGTATGTGCAGTCGCTCCTACAGCGTGTGTGATAAGTCATGCGTGTGCATGCTCTTCGTGCACAGCGCTTCGAATTTCTGTAATGAAGTACGCTGACAGCTGAACAACTGCAACGCACTCGTGACAACAACGTTATTTTAAGATGAGGAATGGGGAGTTTCATCGTCAGGGGCGGTATTTCTACCCCATTGCTGGTGGTGATGTGGTGAACGAAATAATGAGCCCCTTCTCAATAAAGATCCAAGTGCTAGAACACACATACACTCGTAGAACATCATACGATAATGGAAAAAGCCAAACGAGAACCATACAACACCAAATGGTAATCACACAATATCGAACGGGAACCACAGAACGCCACACGTGAACCGAACAACCGACGAAAACCACACAAAAATAACAAAGAAAGGAACAACCTTACAATAACAAACAGTGTAAACCCTTTCTGAACAAAAATAATTAATTTTATAGGCTTACATTTACCGAATTTCTTCATGCGTATGCTTCCCGTGCACGACACTAACCATGTCACATCCGGAGTACATCCAGGTCGCTGGAGCACGGTTGGAATACATCAGCACACTGACTGCTAAGAAAAATATGTGCTAATCAGCAATGAGGAGCGTTTAAAGTGCAATAAATGCTCCAAATCAGATCGCTGTTGGGCCCTCCACCAGCTCTCGTGGCTCAGTGGTTAGCGTGCTGGCCATGTCACGTCGAGGCTGGGAGGTACCCGTGTTCGAATCCCAGTGCCGGCTGTGCTGTCTGGGGTTTTTCCTGGGTTTTCCTCAGACGCTTTCAGACATATGTCGGCACAGCTCGCTAAGTAGTCGGCCCAGGACGCACATTTCCCCAGGGCGTCAGTCGTGACGTTGCCCACCTGTGTGAGGGACAGTTCTCACTTGGCGACGCGGCGTTGTGAGCGGGTGGCGGAAATAGACGCGCATTTCCGGAGTCGGCAGAGGAGAGACGTCGAGCCAAAAAAAAAAAAAAAGTGCCATGCCGAACTTCTTTCACGACGTCGGCGAGAACTGCCGAGAACGACAGCTGGCGACCAATTAGGTGACACAGAAAGGCCACGCCTCCTGATTTTTCGTCTGCTTTGAACGACGGAATGCCATTGAAGACTCTAGAGATTGGCGCGCCGTCCGTGGGATTCTCCTATCCCCGAGCGTGACCGCTCGGGCGCAGTCATCCGTTGGCCATGGACAGTGTTAGTGGACGAATTTCAGCCCCCCGTAACTACAGCCCTGCTCCGTTTGTTGCCAACCCTGTGTAGTCACGTGGGATGACAAACGGGGGAACGAGCCGATGGAGGCAACGGCGTCCACCGTAGGAAGCGAGGCCAACCGTGTAATTGCCTTGAGTACGCACGATTCTTCGGAATACGTGCAGAATTAAGTAGTGCAATCGAAATCACAAGGTAAACGTTGCCATATCGAAAGTGAATCATATCTTATCTATGCGATTACCTGCGACACCGCCAACCCTTTGGTTTCCACCGACACAGATGAAGATGTTTACCGCCTATGTTTACCGCCTACCGACGTGACGTTGAAGTGGCGTTTGTATGCTTTGCGAGCGAAATCAATAAATCGTTACCCATCGTAACAAATGTAGGCATGTATTTCGGAAGGCAACAGAATTCCAAAGATGAATACACACAGTAAACCGCCAATTTCATGCTGCTGTGCGAACCAACAGGAACCGGAAATTGCAAAAACGAAACCACCCGCCATTCCATGCTCTGGTCTGTCGAGTTTCGTAATAATAAAGTGACGAATGAACGGCAGCACACAAGCAAGTGATGTAGTGGGAAAATATTCGCTTATTTCTTTAAAGGTCAGCTACGCCGAAAGATAAGTCTGCAATCTGCCTCTTTTTTCTTTGTGTGTGTGCCTCATACGACATATCTTCGTTTGTAAGTGCGAGGTGAATGGAGCTACCCCTGTGCGAGCTCACTAGTGTTTGCGTCGTCAGCCGCTAGTCGGGCACTTATCGGAGCAAAGCCACGCGAGCGGGAGATCGGTTAAAGGTCAGCTACGCCGATTTCCCGATGTGTTAAAACGGTTGTGATATTCAGAACGAGCACATCCAACTGCCCCCGAAACGCACCTTCGTTTCTCAATTTTGTCTTCCTATTACGAAAATTAATTAATCAAAGAAACCAAAACAAGCCATGGGCGCAGCCATTTTTGTGACGTAGATGGGAAAAACCTGCTCCATCTACGTAATAGAGAATCGTGTTTCTGATTGGATGAAAGCTGATACTTTATCTGACTTCCCTGGCGTCTTCTCCCGTTTGCCAGGAAATCCAGTTATGGCCGCCGGCTACGATGAGCGTTTTGCCGAGGTAATCCCGAGAACTATTGAACGATGGAAACAACAACCGCGAACTCACCTCAACAACATTTTCGGCGTGAAATTGTGATTATGTGCTCGAGAACTTCGCAGTTCAACCGTTCAGCTGCCATTCACGTCGACCCGTTTGCTGCTTTTACTACAAGTGCAGGAATGTGAGCGATTGAGCAACAACGTGAGACTTGGTGGTCGTTTGAGCATATACCTCCAGAGGACTGGTCTTGAGAGGTCTGGAGAGAACGAAGACCGTATTTCTGCCCATGCACATCGCGCGATTGCCAGGCTTGTTACACGAGATACATATATTGTGCAGCATCATAGCGTGACCGCAATGAACGACGTAGGAATGTATCGTGACCACTCGAACTGCATTCGTTGAACCATTCGTCGGTTATATGAAAGTGCTCGTTAGAGTTGCCCCGCACAAAAAGTGTTGGATGTAGTTTTGTAGTGTGTTGTTTATCTCGTAGAGTGCATCGCGGCCTGTAGATCGAGAGCCCCTATACGTATTTTTTGCCTGTTTACTTGCGTGTGCGCATTGTTCTATACCACACAGGCCATATTTCATTCATAATAGTTTCGCAAATAAACGCGTACGGGTCGAAGCCCCGGGCGAAACTAGGACCCCCTCTGCCCTGAGCCCTGCGCGTATTTTTCCCTGTGCGGCGCGCGTGCGGGGGCTTGTCCGCGCGATTATAACATGCAGAGACATCCAAAGAAGGGTCGTACACAAAAAGCACAAGTGAAAATATATGTATTAATGCCATTCTGGGCAGACTTCTTGGGCCGACTTCACATATTTTTCCGACAGCAGGTGAGTGGTTTACATGCAGAGACATGCAAAGAAGGGTCATACACAAAAAAAGGACAAGTCAAAATATATTTATTAATGCCATATCAAGTTGAGATATATTTATTAAGGCCAATAGTGCTGGGAATTGTGATGCCAATCAGGTGAAGGAGAAAAACCCAGCCGAAAAAACCTTCACTACCTGTAACAGGGCGGTGCTCGGGTGGAGGGTTGCTGTGGTGGGCGGAGCGTGACCGGAGGGCTGCGTGCTAACCATTCCACCTGGGCTGACTTCTTTCACCATTTTCCTACTTGGGCCGACTTCCTTCCCGTGACAGGTGGGCGGTGCTCGGGTGGAGGGCTGCTGTGGTGGGCGGAGCGTGACCGGAGGGTTACGTGTGCGTGCTACCCTTCACCCTGGGCTGACTTCTTTCACAATTTTCCTACTTGGGCGTCGCGTGGCCGGAGGGCTGCGTGCGCGTTTACCATTCAGCCTGGGCCGCCGACTTTCGTCATTTTTTCAGCTTGAGTCGACTTGAATCGTAATTTTTCCAGCTACAACAGTTGTGCAGTTTACATGCAAAGGACAGCCATACACAAAAGTACAAGTGAAAATATATTTATTAAAGTCATTAGGAATTATGTTATGACCCTGTGTCAATGGGAAAAACTTAGCCAAAAATCTGAAATAGAAGGAACACAATACACGTAACAATACTTACTAAAGGTATGATACAATAGCATTGAATAGGTATCACAAATCAAACACAATATTTTTATTAGTGGAAGTTTTCAATGAATCAGAAGTGATAGCGCATTTAAGATATTCTTAATCAATACGATTACAATCAAAATTACAAATTGTATTATAAAACGTCTAATATTCCTATACGTGAGAACCATCAGTGCAATAGCGGGAAGTTCTGATAGTTGTATGCAGTTAAATGTGAACAGCAGAGACTCTGGAGGACTATGGGACACGAAGACAAGAGGAAATAAAATCTATACCACTACATTGGTTAATCAAACAACATAGTAATCTATCATTCAGAAAATGAAAAAATCAAACACATCAGGAAATAGACACGTTAAAAATGAACTTCACCACATAGCACGCTCCAAGCCAACAAACAGAACAAAGAACGACACGAACACAAGAGGAAATAAAATCTATACCAATACAAAGAAGATATTCCACTTCACCACATAGCACACTCATAGCCAACAAACAGAACAAAGAACGACACGAACACAAGAGGAAATAAAATCTATACCAATACATTTGTCAAACTCATCAGAAAATAGACATGTTAAAAAAATGAACTTCACCACATAACACACTCCCAGCCAACAAGCAGAACACGAACGACAAGAACACAAGAGGAAATAAAATCAATACCAATACATTTGTCAAACTCATCAGAAAATAGACATGTTAAAAATGAACTTCACCACATAGCACACTTCTAGCCAACAACCAGATGTACTGATATCTACCCTGATTTGTAGAATACGGGTGCCGATAGATGTATGGAAGACCATGGAATACGAACGACAAGAACACAAGATGAAATAAAATCTACACCACTACAAAGAAGATATTCTTAATCTAAACAACATAGTAATCTATCATTCAGAAAATCAAACTCATCAGAAAATTAATATTCCTGTACGTGAGAACCATCAATGCAATAGCGTGAATATCTGTCATAACATTTCGAGCGCAATAGGGAATCTCAGTTTCATATTCCAACATTACTCAACTTTTAATTTCTTATTAAGTGAACAGCATAGACGTAAGGAAATAACGAGAAACAACACAATCACCAGCTACAATTAATAGAGAGCCAAACCAGCGCACCATCCAACACATAGAGAAATAATAGCTAATCAATCTATCAATGGTGAAATAGCACAGACTTAACGCTGAAGAACAGAGGAACACGCGGCGACACGTAAACATCAACAGAGGAAAATAATCTATCATTGAACCATCATAAAATCGATCAATGTACAATTTTCATTCTGACAAACACTACGAACCTTGATGGAGGTATCCAAGACATAGGAAATATGCACGGTTTTCATTCTTTTCCTCAAAGCCGGGAGACTTTGTCTCTATCTATGTGACCATAGCACAGCGCATGCTTTATCACTCAAAGGGTTAGGGGCTATATTACTTCGTCCAACAAACAGGGCGCTCTAGAGGTCAGATAAGAGAGTTCAAAGGCGATATATTTTATTCTGCAGCGCAAATAGATGTCGATATCACTCGCTGGGGTCACTATCTTTTCGCATCCTTTCCCTGAAATGGAAATCTTTCGTCAAACTGATTGTCAAGTCGGCTAAGTTTGTAGAGGTGCGATATTGTCATTGAAAATGTAGAGAAAGTCCAAATTATTAATTCATAGCAACGATACTCAATCAAAAACGAGAAACAAATTTAATTACGTCAATTTTTTGTAATATCTTGCAATAGAAATTTCTAATGAACCACACAGAAATATCAAATGTGAAATGCAACTCAGAGTTATGAGGCATTCCCATCTTAGAGGTATATTATGTCAATCGAGTGAACAATTGAAACAAATACAAGACAATAATTATCTCGAGTGGTAAGTTCACAACTCAAAGAATATCAGTCGAGTGAATACTTGAATCAAAACAATAATTCTCACGACAGGTGGAGATTCTAAATCAGATAATAAAATTTTAATCAATAAAATAAACATAGATATGCTTTTAATTAAGTGTAGACGTGCACTTGAAAACAGAAGAGACAATTGCTCTACTTTGAAAAGATGGACAGATTTTGTACTCGATACCATAAGTCATGGGAAGATGTGATAAAAAACTGCTTCGAAAAGGAGGAGCCGCGAAACGATTTCATTATCGCTGCATTTCAATACGTCCTAGACATGGTCGTATTCGGAGATATGGTACAAACTACAGAACTGAAGGTGCAAGAATTTATATGCCGAATCTACAATACTTATAAAAATATCTGCACATCAACGTCGGAAGGACCATTGGGATTGATGGCGGAGTTTTTGAGGTTTGCCAACGAAGAATTCAAATACACTAGACCAGATGTAATTGTAATCATTGCAATGGGCATTGCGTACATCAAGAAAGCAGTCGGATCAAATTATCATATACAAGCGATCTATATCGCACGATTCATTACGGATTTGTTGAAATTACACATATCTGAGATGGAAAGTACATAAAATCTTATCACGTGATATATTCCATTACCACGGCAACGCAATTATTTTCTTCTACCAGTCTCTGCAACGATGTCGAATCAACAGAAGTTCAATATTGTCGTGCAAGGTCTGATGTATTATCACCTGTTGAAACTCAACAAACATATCAATTGCGGTGGACCACCGGACGATTTTCATCTAATACTCTCTTGTACGCCATTCAAGAACCTTCATACAAAGAAAGGAAGCATGAATAAGATACCGTGCAAGTTCATCGCGACAAAGTGCAAGTTGTTGAAGCAATACAAACACGGCAACAACATATCACCTGCGTTAATCAACGCTGGATTCAAGCGCCCAATAATCAGAATAAACTATTTAATGTCTTCGGAATTCATCAATGAAGGCAACAAACGAAAACTTCAGAGTTTGAAAGAGAACTGTAATTTATCGAAATAAACAAGTGTATAACTGAAACAATAAATGTAATCTTTGTCATCATTATAATGATTTCTACACATCCCAATGAAAAACACCTTGCATTTAGCATGGCTAGACTGAGAACAATGATCGCTAAGGAAACGAATATTCCACAATTTTTGTAAGAATTCTCATATGGAATGAGACCTGACCACCAAATAGGTTTTACTCGACTACACTCTGTACAAGTTCAACACCAGAAGGATAGAATTGCCGGAGAAGGATCATATTTCATGAATTAAATTCCACAGTGCATGTATATTTCTCAATCAGTTGCACTATCCCAGACTTAGTAAAAGAAGAAAAGATGTCTTTGACAAGCAACCCGATTGGAGCGCGGAACAAATAAATAAATATTTTTGTCAACACAGTTGTCCATTGTTTGAGTAGGAAAAAGGAGCCGTCCAAGGCTTGCAGTGGGGGCCAAGATATGACAAAACGGGGAATAAGGCAAGATAACTGATTGCGGCGGGTCGTTCGCGACCAGGGTGTCGGAGCGAACCGAAAACCGGAACCGAAAACCGAAAAAAACCGCTATTTTGGTGCGAACCGGAACGGAATCGAAACCGTGTACATTTTTTTCGCTCAGGAGGGAAACCGAAAAATATATTTAACGGTTTTCGGTCCAAGAAAAAACTTCGCCGATTTGAACTACGGTAGGCGAATGAAACAGACGTCGTGTGCTCTGAAGTCATTTCATGGATACTATACGAGGGTTACGGTTACGGTGGAGTGCATGTCGGTATACTATGACCCTTAGGCTCCCTTTGTAATGGTTTATCGTTCGCGCACGCACACAGACTTAGAGGTACATGTGACTCTCTAGCAATGTGCTGTAGTGTTCGTTTTAATTTGATCCCCCCAAACTCTCCTCAACTAAACAGTGACCCAAGGGGGCTGCATAACGGCTTCTTTATCGGTAATGTCGCGCAACGCGTCCCTTGTTTGAGAGCAGCTAAGTTGAATACATTTACGTATACGTGAGGGCAAGCCCGTGCGAAGTGGCAACTCTTTTGTGGACAGGACACGAAGAAAATAAAACAGAGCCGTCGAGCGCGTTTGCGAGTGAAGGTGTTTGTCGATTTGCGTCGTACTCGTGCGGTGGTGCTTGCTAGCTAGACAGTAGCAACAGACATTAGGATGGGACGCGATCGCTCCAACCCAGCAAGAAAGTACTTTACGTATGACATCACGACAAACAAGTCCGTTTGTAGCATGCGCTTCAAGAAAGGAGAAAGCCGATTTGAACAGACAGCAACCTACAGGATCCAGGAGCTACCAATTTCACAGCTGTCTATTAATATTAAATACCACGTATGCGGAATAAACGGGTTTACATTTTGTAACATTAATTTTTTGTTGTGGGGATGAATATTCCCAGCAGAAGCGGAACAGGTTAAAAACCGGTATGAACCGTTATTTTTTTGCTCCGGAGCAGAACCGGTACCGGATCGTTTATGATGTAACCGGAACGAAAACCGGAACGAAAAACTTTTCGGTTCGACACCCTGTTCGCGACAACTTTTACAATCGCATTGGGGTTCAATGCCTGCGAGATAATACGAAGCCTTCGCGAAAAGCGAATCTATTATCAGATGCCACAATGCAAACGAAAGATTTTACGAGCACGACGTACAGGCCAAGTCTACGTTTCTAATCACGTAGTCTTCGTAATACACGGCACACAAACGTATATGAAATAATTTCCAAGTGGCAATCAGATTTTGGGAGAAGCGGATCACACAACAGCCATCAGAAGTGTTTAACCAATGTACAATGAAGATGAGCGTTATGCATAAACACAATGGAAGATATGTTATATTAATTATAATAACCAGATCAGCGCAGGTCACACATAAACGTAGATCCAATTCACAAAATACACTCGAGATTTCCCGTAACCATACAGAAAACCTATCACATTATTTTAGTGTCATGGCATCTGGGCACTACAAATGGAAAGGCCTTACTTTAATTTTATAAGTCTTTAGCTCATAACGTTGTAACACGTAAATTCCACACTAAAGATAATTTTCTTCTTTAAATTTTCAAAATCAAAACTGCACGCTATTTGTTGCATTTTTCTAAAGGTATAGATTAAAAAGTTGTGCATATACTCACACATACTATACAAGATATTTGATTGTGGATTAATTGCTAAAATTTATCGATCCACATTAAGGAGCAGTGTTGACTACCACACAGCGGTAAGAGTTTAATCACAATTTGAACAAGTGTTGCGATTTATGATCAGTGTTGTAGAATGTGTAATTTCACAATACGCAAGCTTTAGGTCGCTCACTTTGACGAGCACTCTTTCATGATGACTCTCACTAATGACTCGACATCGTTGCAGAGACTGGTAGAAGAAAATAATTGCGTTGCCGTGGTAGTGGAATATATCACGTGATAAGATTTTATGTACTTTCCATCTCAGATATGTGTAATTTCAACAAATCCGTAATGAATCGTGCGATATAGACCGCTTGTATATGATAATTTGATCCGACTGCTTTCTTGATGTACGCAATGCCCATTGCAATGATTACAATTACATCTGGTCTAGTGTATTTCAATTCTTCGTTGGCAAACCTCAAAAACTCCGCCATCAATCCCAATGGCCCTTCCGACGTTGATGTGCAGATATTTTTATAAGTATTGTAGATTCGGTATATAAATTCTTGCACCTTCAGTTCTGTAGTTTGTACCATATCTCCGAATACGACCATGTCTAGGACGTATTGAAATGCAGCGATAATGAAATCGTTTCGCGGCTCCTCCTTTTCGAAGCAGTTTTTTATCACATCTTCCCATGACTTATGGTATCGAGTACAAAATCTGTCCATCTTTTCAAAGTAGAGCAATTGTCTCTTCTGTTTTCAAGTGCACGTCTACACTTAATTAAAAGCATATCTATGTTTATTTTATTGATTAAAATTTTATTATCTGATTTAGAATCTCCACCTGTCGTGAGAATTATTGTTTTGATTCAAGTATTCACTCGACTGATATTCTTTGAGTTGTGAACTTACCACTCGAGATAATTATTGTCTTGTATTTGTTTCAATTGTTCACTCGATTGACATAATATACCTCTAAGATGGGAATGCCTCATAACTCTGAGTTGCATTTCACATTTGATATTTCTGTGTGGTTCATTAGAAATTTCTATTGCAAGATATTACAAAAAATTGACGTAATTAAATTTGTTTCTCGTTTTTGATTGAGTATCGTTGCTATGAATTAGTAATTTGGACTTTCTCTACATTTTCAATGACAATATCGCATCCTACAAACTTAGCCGACTTGACAATCAGTATGACGAAAGATTTCCATTTCAGGGAAAGGATGCGAAAAGATAGTGACCCCAGCGAGTGATATCGACATTTATTTGCGCTGCACAATAAAATATATCGCCTTTGAACTCTCTTATCTGACCTCTAGAGCGCCCTGTTTGCTGGACGAAGTAATATAGCCCCTAACCCTTTGAGTGATAAAGCATGCGCTGTGCTATGGTCACATAGATAGAGACAAAGTCTCCCGGCTTTGAGGAAAAGAATGAAAACCGTGCATATTTCCTATGTCTTGGATACCTCCATCAAGGTTCGTAGTGTTTGTTAGAATGAAAATTGTATATTGATCGATTTTATGATGGTTCAATGTTAGATTATTTTCCTCTGTTGATGTTTACGTGTCGCCGCGTGTTCCTCTGTTCTTCAGCGTTAAGTCTGTGCTATTTCACCATTGATAGATTGATTAGCTATTATTTCTCTATGTGTTGGATGGTGCGCTGGTTTGGCTCTCTATTAATTGTAGCTGGTGATTGTGTTGTTTCTCGTTATTTCCTTACGTCTATGCTGTTCACTTAATAAGAAATTAAAAGTTGAGTAATGTTGGAATATGAAACTGAGATTCCCTATTGCGCTCGAAATGTTATGACAGATATTCACGCTATTGCATTGATGGTTCTCACGTATAGGAATATTAATTTTCTGATGAGTTTGATTTTCTGAATGATAGATTACTATGTTGTTTTGATTAAGAATATCTTCTTTGTAGTGGTGTAGATTTTATTTCATCTTGTGTTCTTGTCGTTCGTATTCTATGGTCTTCCATACATCTATCGGCACCCGTCTTCTACAAATCAGGGTAGATATCAATAGATCTGCTTGTTGGCTGGGAGTGTGTTATGTGGTGAAGTTCATTTTTTTAACATGTCTATTTTCTGATGAGTTTGACAAATGTATTGGTATAGATTTTATTTCCTCTTGTGTTCGTGTCGTTCTTTGTTCTGTTTGTTGGCTAGGAGTGTGCTATGTGGTGAAGTGTATCTTCTTTGTGTTGGTATAGATTTTATTTCCTCTTGTCTTCGTGTCCCATAGTCCTCCAGAGTCTCTGCTGTTCACATTTAACTGCATACAACTATCAGAACTTCCCGCTATTGCACTGATGGTTCCCACGTATAGGAATATTAGACGTTTTATAATACGATTTGTAATTTTGATTGTAATCGTATTGATTAAGAATATCTTAAATGCGCTATCACTTCTGATTAATTGAAAACTTCCACTAATAAAAATATTGTGTTTGATTTGTGATACCTATTCAATGCTATTGTATCATACCTTTAATAAGTATTGTTACGTGTATTGTGTTCCTTCTATTTCAGATTTTTGGCTAAGTTTTTCCCATTGACACAGGGTCATAACATAATTCCTAATGACTTTAATAAATATATTTTCACTTGTACTTTTGTGTATGGCTGTCCTTTGCATGTAAACTGCACAACTGTTGTAGCTGGAAAAATTACGATTCAAGTCGACTCAAGCTGAAAAAATGACGAAAGTCGGCGGCCCAGGCTGAATGGTAAACGCGCACGCAGCCCTCCGGCCACGCGACGCCCAAGTAGGAAAATTGTGAAAGAAGTCAGCCCAGGGTGAAGGGTAAGCACGCACACGTAGCCCTCCGGTCACGCTCCGCCCACCACAGCAGCCCTCCACCCGAGCACCGCCCACCTGTCACGGGAAGGAAGTCGGCCCAAGTAGGGAAATGGTGAAAGAAGTCAGCCCAGGTGGAATGGTTAGCACGCAGTCCTCCGGTCACGCTCCGCCCACCACAGCAACCCTCCACCCGAGCACCGCCCTGTTACAGGTAGTGAAGGTTTTTTCGGCTGGGTTTTTCTCCTTCACCTGATTGGCATCACAATTCCCAGCACTATTGGCCTTAATAAATATATCTCAACTTGATATGGCATTAATAAATATATTTTGACTTGTCCTTTTTTGTGTATGACCCTTCTTTGCATGTCTCTGCATGTAAACCACTCACCTGCTGTCAGAAAAATATGTGAAGTCGGCCCAAGAAGTCTGCCCAGAATGGCATTAATAAATATATTTTCACTTGTACTTTTTGTGTATGACCCTTCTTTGCATGTCTCTGCATGTTATAATCGCGCGGACAAGCCCCCGCACCCGCGCCGCGCGGGGAAAAAAACGTGCAGGGACGCGCCGCGCAGGGAAAAATACGCGCAGGGCTCAGGGCAGGGGGGTCCTAGTTTCGCCCGGGGCTTGTTTCTGCCATACCTAGTACTACTGGGTATGTGTATCCCGTTTGCTGGGCCCAACATTTCCCACTTCTTGAACCATGCTAACATTGCCAAAATAAGGAACATTACACTGTACTGTGTATTCCACACTCAGTTGTCTCGCGACGTGAACCCCCAATTATTATATTGTATACTCCACATGTTCAACCAGGCAGCACTTCCCATACCCTATTTTTTTTTAACTTGTGCTTAAAATTGCACAACTGCCACTCAAGTAACTTTGCCACCAAATTAGTCAGTGACAAAAGGTATATGTACTTTATCACAAATTTAACAACCTTGGTGGAAATTGTTGATGCTGTCCTCTGCCTTGTACGGTGCACTTCGTAGCAAGATACAGAGAGTCCAAATGTTTTCCTCGTCCACAAATGCCCTGCCAAAGCTGAGAGACCCTTATCAAAATGGGGAAGCCCGGGCTTGCTTGAGAAACAAATATGAAACTGCAGCGCTCAACGTAAATAACTGCATGCTCAGCAACTAAGGCTGGTGATGCCGAAGACCTAATATTTTTAGGTTAAAAGGAACAAAGGAGAAAATACCACTGCGGCATATTAATGTTGTTTCTGAAGTATAACACCACAAGAGTCAGTTGGTATATTTAGTTATGTTGGTCACCTCCTGCACCAATTTTTAATAAGGTTCAATTGCGTTGCTACCAACCAGGACCTAAGCCTGACCTACGACCTAATAATAATAATAATAATATCTATCTATGACCTATATGGACCTTCAGCACTAGTTTCGTCTAGGTTTCACACGTGGCTTCTAGTGAAATTCGAAGCTGCTCTGTAGAGCTGACAGGAAACTTACAGAGTAGAGAATTTTTGTATTTATATTTTCCAAAGAACATGTAAAAAACAATGTGCTGTACCAACTGTATTCGAAGAAATACAAATATACTTTGTTTTAGCTATGTGCATGTTAGCAGATTACAGGTGACCGATGACACACAATGGGCGTCAAGGGTGAGAACACAAGAATACTACCAATGCAGGCACTATCCTGAAATTCTAAGTCACCATTTGTCAGGAAGCAATGACCACGCACAGCCTAAGGATCATATCGAGATCCTTCCATTATTCTTTTTATTGACAGCACATTGGCTGCCATCCAGTGCATGAAAGGCACCTTTATCGTTGAAAGAACGGTTCAACAGTAAGCGAGCTGGTGATAGTGTCCATGATGACGAGGCCTGAAGAGGAGATACAAGAAGGGACATACACACACTATGTTGAGACATTGTGTATGTCCCTTCCTATCCCTCGTCTGAGGGTTTTTCGCTATGGACCTTCGTGATGTTTCTTTCCGGAAACTTTACATATTTTTATGTAGAATTGTGAAGGTACAAATCACACAGTACTTTTCTTGAAACAAGAATCCATACAAGGTACACAGTCATCTTCAGCATTGCACACATCTATGGTACATGTTAATCACTTTGGAATGTCACAGACATGTCACGGAGGCCGGCACATGATTAGTGGTGTTAAGCAGACAACTATTTGTCATATTTCTACACAAAAAGCAGTTTTGTCACCTGCATGTTGAGACAGATGTATCTCTACATACTTTGCCATGACACAAATATATGAAGCAACAAATGTACCCTCTACTTTATTATGGTTATTAGTCAACACTGCCAAGAATGTGGGAACACAGACTTGTACCACCTACACTCTTCAAAATGACCTTCACACACGACACACTGTAGGTCAACAAGACTCCAGAATGATGTCCTCTCCCTCCCCATTGGCTGAAAACATTTTTTCTTTTACTTTGCATAAGGGGAAGTTAGTACAAGAAACGCACACGTTCCTTTTTTGAGCAAATCAGTATTCAGAGCGTTACCATACCGTGGTGGGCCTGCAGTGCATTACGTGGTACAGCACATGCTGCAAAAAATTTATGTCCCCATTCTAATGACAGTCTTCTTCAGTTTTTCAAACTGCCATTTCCCATAGTGCTTTATGGTATGACACAGTATTTCTAAATCTTTACTGTAGTTTACCGATTGTAGCAGAAAAAGATACCACTGTTTCCGATTACAGGACGCAAGCCATAAGTGCTATACTGCAACAGTACATGCTGCTGTCTAGCAGTTGTTCGTGTTTGGACATGGTATGGTGCATGCGGGGTAAATTCCAATGGTTAAAATATGGTTAAATGGTTAAAATATCCAAACGTGAACAACTCTTAGATTACATGATGTAGAATGCTGTATACTACAGTAAAACCTCCACAGTCGGACACCTCCCTACCTCGGACAACTCCCTACCTCGGACAACTCCCCATGATTTCATTGCACGTGCAGGCTCCCATTGAAACTACATGGGGACGAAATTCTCTATGTCGGACACCTCCCTATCTCGGAAGTAGGACAGGGTTTTCCCTGCTAAGTAGGACAAAACCCTGGCCAAATTACCTTAATCTCGGCCCATCTTTGCACCAAAAAGACCCAAATTAGCCAGTGGCCTTGACTTTTGCCCCTTTTTTCACCGATACTGGTCTCAGCATTTTGTTGTTTTAGTTTTTCGAGTCCAAAAGCAAGTGCTGTCAGTCTACATTGTAATTCTTTGTGTGAGCACTTGTCTTCGGTTTGTCTAGAGCCTTTGAACGCGCACTGCACCAAAGCAATGAAAAGCGGGCTGACGCTTCAGAGAAAAGTCCTCGCTGCTCGAAAAGCTCCAGAGGTAATGCCATTGAGCGGAATCTGAACGGAATTGAATCTACCAAAAACAGTAATAATTATCAGTGAATAGTGGGTAGAGGTACCACTACCACCAGGTACCACTACCAGGCACCACCACAAGGTACCACTAAGGAACATAAATTGAAGAAGGGGGACATTTCTGGCAGCACAGCTGTGATCTTTTCCATTTTTTGTTTCTCTCATATTCTGTAACTCGGACACCTCTATAAGTAGGACACGCTTCGGCTGCACCGCGGGTGTCCAACATAGGAAGGTTTCACTGTATTTATATCCCGTGTCATGTGATCAAAAACAATATGTGCTTTTGCTCATGCTGCACAGCACAGGCGAAATGAGCTGCATGTCAGGATAACAACATGAAACCCGAAGCGCGGAGGAAAAGGCATGACTTTACGATCTGTGTGTGAGTTGTTTCATGTTGTAATTGCGTACCAGCTCGCCTGTACCTCAGAATAGGTTTGATGCATTGTACATGCACCTTAGAGATGCAGTGTGTGGCGTGTTGTGATAGTAATGCCACTGCCAATTGAAAAATAATGCTCCAGGTGGATTGTTTCAGTACAATCTTGAACTAAGCATACCAAGAGGTAGGGCATAGATCTGCATGACAGGTTTACCTGGAAGTAAGAATGTAAATGTTAGCTGAAGTCGTTGAATAATTAACATTATCAATATACTGCTGCAGATCATACCAACAATAGCACACAAGATGCTCCGATATGTTCTGCAGGAATGTCTCTGTACTCACAATATTAGTACAGCAGCTACAGAAAGGCATAAAACAAGTTTTTGTATACATGATACCACTTGAATGCAACACAAGCTTCTGCTGCAATGCCAGAACACAACAGCGGACAGATTTACCTTACTTCACCTGAGAAAAAGAATGTACTGTTGCACACATGATGCTGTTTGAATGTAATCCTGAAACTTCTCGAAAAACATAATTTATGACCGAAACACATCAACTGGAAGATTTCGATTTACCTTACTCAAAACTGAGAAAAGGTATGTGCTGTTGCGCACATGAAACTGTTTGAACTGCCCTTCAGGGCTCTGGAAGAACACATTATTTGTGACCAAAATACAACAGCTGAGCCAACATTTCAATTTATACCTTACTCAAAATACTGCCACGAATCATCATCGCGAAACTTCACGGGCAGGCACGAAACGGTACATCTCATCCAGGCGCATGCTGAAGAAGAAGCAAGAAGCTCCAGACACATCGCCTGCTCTCTGGCAAACGCACCTGCTGTTTCTAGACTTTTCGGCGCGACGCTTAGAGGGCAACCTCCATGGAGCGAATTTTTGCAACGAAGTTCGCGCGGCAGACTGCCACGCGCGTTCCGCCGCCAGTTGTTCGCCTGCACCAGCTCCATGGGGCGAAAAACCAGCGGACGGCGTCGGGAAGTCCTGCTGTGATGTCACTGTTGCCAGGGTATAAGGTGAAAGCTTAGTGAAATCAGTTGCTCGAAAAATTGCATTTAATGTCACAAATTTTGCAACTAAATCCAACAACTGTCTGAAAAGATGCGCCCAGGAACGTACCGAAAGGCATATTCACTACTGCGTAAGGAAAATATGCTTCCTGGCAGAGAATGCCTCACGTTCTAGCGCTGCAGTTGGCGAAAGCTCGAGCAGACGACAGCACCCAGTTGCAAGAAGAGGACGATGAAGATGATTCACGAGAGCAGACAACCACGTGCAGACGATCTGGCGTATATTCGTAGCGGAAGAGCACTTTGGTTGGTTCATCTGCAGTTGACGCTTCCGGAATCGCGGACGCTGGGCGAAAATATCTAGCATGGGAGATCGGCGGCGGACGCTCACATTTTTGACGCCTCGCGCAGGGCGTCCGACGCTGAGCGAAGTTCGCAGCTTTTTCGCTGTACATTCGCTCCATGGAGGTTGCCCTTAAATGCCTGTGCGCTCCAAGCTGGATCATTCATTCTTTGGACTCAGTTGTGTTCAGAGAGCTATCACTCTTGTGTTATGCTACCAAGTAGTCTAATAAACCGTTCGCTGTTTATTCGACGACTCGCCGACCCATTTCGCTTCGTGACATTTCTGGTGGAGGTGCGGGGCATTCCTTGTCCAACGGCCTGGAAGACCAACTGCGACAAAGCAGAAGACAGCTTGGTCTGCCTGCAGAATTCGGTCCATTAGAACCTCCTAAACGCAAGAAGAAGATGAGTGCGGAGACCAGTACCCAAGTGGCGCAACCTGTTGCCACACCCATAGCCCCTGCACGGTCGCCGAAGACATTCAGTGGGGAGTATTACGACGACGTGCACGATTGGGTCGACCACTATGAGCGGATCGCCAAGTTCAACAACTGGAGTGACCACCAGAAGCTCGTCAACGTCTATTTCTCCCTGGAAGGCACCGCGAAGACATGGTTCGAGAACCGGGAGACTTCGCTCACGTCCTGGGACGTCTTCAAAAGCAAACTCCGCGAGGGGTTCGCTTTTCAACAACGAGCTGAACGCGCTGAACATCTGCTCCAGAGACGGATCCAGCTGCCAAACGAAAGCGTTACAGGCTTCGTCGAAGATGTGTTGCGGCTCTTCCGGCGAGCTGACCCCAAAGCATCCGAGGAGAAGAAGGTTCAGCGACTCATGAGGGGCGCAAAAGAAGAAATTTTTCGCGTCCTGTCCCGGGATCCACCCGCCACGACCGACGCTTCTCTGGACGAAGCAGTCCGCATTGAGAGGACCCTGCTCTCTCGCGCTACCGTCAACGAACGACACCAGGGCTACGAGGCTTTCTCCACGACCGCTGGCCTCGACGTCGGATCGCTCAGACAGCTGATTCGAGAGGTGGTACGCGAAGAAGTACGAGCTCTCCTCTGTCCTGAGAAGGCTCAAGACCCTTTGCCTTCGATCGGTGCGATCATCAAGGACGAGGTTCAGCAGGCAATCCAGACATCGTCAACCGCCAACTCCGACGCCGAAGTACCGAGACCAACCTACGCCGCCGCTTTGAGACAGGTGCCACCTACTCGTCCGTCGTACTACTGAAACCGTTGGACGCCTCCTCGGCCTGTCCAACCTACTCCGAGCCTCCCGCCACACTCTCAGCCGTTTCGCAAAACGGACGTTTGGCGGACTCTCGACTTCAGACCACTCTGCTACCATTGCGGAGAGGCCGACCACGTCTATCGCCGATGTCCCTACCGACGACTTGGCCTTCCCGGTTTTTCACCCGACGCCCCCCGCCCCCAGCGCGGTAGTCGCCCCGCCGCAATTGAAGACTATCTACGGCAGCAGAATGCTTCTGCTGGCTCGCGACGCGACCTGTCCCCGAGCGTCCCCCACCGCAGCAGGTCGACAGGAAGAGCACGTTCACCGTCACCGGCAAGACGACCCGTGTGGCACAGCCCTAACCGGGAAAACTGAAGACTGCAGCTCCGGGAGGTGAAGCTGCGGACCGACGACAAGTTACAATTCCTGCAACTCGACGAACAGCAACGCAGCACCAACACGACGCTCGAAAAATTACCAATAACCTAAAATACTCATCGACGGCCATGAGATGATTGCGTTAATTGATACCGGAGCCGACGACTCTGTTATAAGTGGTAGGTTGGCTAAGAAGCTTCGCAAGGTGCAAACGAAGTGGGATGAGCCTAACATCGGCACTGCTGGTGGACACGTCGTAACACCGACTGGCCGATGCACGGCAGTCATACAAGTGCGTGACATAAAGTACATCGTCAGCTTTGCCGTCTTGCCGAACTGCCCACGGGATGTATTACTCGGAATGGACTTTCTAGCCGAAAACGAAGCAATCATCGACTTCACAAATGGAGTTATCTCTTTTAAAACGCCGGAAACAGCAGAAGACAAGTGGTGGGCACGAATAACCCCGGAGAAACGCGCAACCACGGACGTAACCGCCGTGACGACTCAGCACGTCAACCTGCCTCTCTTGTCGTCAGTCCTTGTGACCGCTACGTGCGAGAGAGCACCGACTGGCTGTTTGTTGGCTGAAGGCAACACGCAACTTCTCCTCGAACGAGGAATTGGGATAGCAAGAGGAATTGTGCCCGTAAGAAACGGAATATTCGAACTCCTGGTCACAAATTTTCGCCCGGAGCCACAACACCTGGCGAACGGCACGAAGATAGCCGTCATCGTAGACCAATACTCCACCACGGCCGTTTGCCTGATGGACACTGCTCGCATCGCGGTCACCACGGAACACGAGGCCGAACATTTCGACGTAAACCCTCAACTCAATACAACTCAAAAGCAAACCCTTCTCCAGATGCTCAACGATTTCAGTGACTGCTTCGCTGCATCGTCGAAAGTAAGACAAACGCCCATTGCGAAGCACCGCATCATCGTCGACGAAAAGGCCCGTCCAATTCACCGCATGCCGTACCGGGTCTCCTGCAAAGAGCGAGAAACGATCCGAACGCAAGTAGAAGAGATGCTAAGAGATGACATTATCCAGCCGTCGACCAGTCCGTGGGCATCGCCGGTGGTACTAGTGAAGATGAAGGACGGAACACTCAGGTTCTGCGTCAACTACCGGAAACTCAATGAGATAACGAAGAAGGACGTCTACCCGTTACCGCGCATCGACGACACGCTCGATCGCCTTCAAAACGCAAAATTTTTCTCTTCCATGGACCTCAAGACGGGGTACTGGCTAATTGAAGTCGACGAACGGGACCGTGAGAAGACTGCCTTCATCACTCCGGATGGACTTTACGAATTCAAGGTTATGCCTTTCGGCCTTTGCACAGCACCAGCGACGTTCCAGCGTGTTATGGATACAGTTCTCGCCGGGTTGAAGTGGCAAACCTGCCTGGTGTACCTCGACGATGTTGTCGTCTTCGCAAGAACATGTTGAACGGCTAAAGCAAGTCCTCGAGGCTATCAGAACTGCAGGGCTGACGTTGAAGCCTCAGAAGTGTCGATTCGGCTACGAGGAACTCAGATTTCTCGGCCATCTCGTGAGCAGCGACGGCGTACGCCCCGACCCCGAGAAGACGGCGGCCATCGCAAATTACCGTGTTCCTTTGCGCCTACTACCGACGGTTCATTCCGAACTTTTCAAGAATTGCGTCACCCCTGAATGCCCTCACGAAGGACGGATCCACGTTTATCTGGAGTGAAGCCCAGCAACAGGCGTTAGTAGTACTACTGATTAACTCTGCAGCCAGGAAATGACGTCAAACAGGAAATGACGTCATCAAGGACGTATGACGTCACTCCAGGCCGCAGCCGCTCCGCCCTCATATCAGTGAGGTCAGTGGATAAGATAGTTAATCAGTGACGTCACATAGTTAATCTTAGTGATATGATATCAATGATAAGATTAAGTAACAATAATGAGGTCATGGTGAAACACACTAGGAATCGAACTTGGGTCCTTTAGGTTGTCAGACGAGCATCTTATGCCACTGGGCCACGGGCTCTACATGTTTACTTGCGTCGCTAATCAGGATAGAATTGTGTGGGGTGGAGACGTCGTTTGATTTCTTTTACGCCAGGTGGCGTCATGGGGAGTTGAGTTCGTTCATCTAGAGATGGCAGCACTTCCAGCAAATTTACCGCCGTTCAACAGATGGCGCTACCTGCGCCCCCAAATTTTAAATTTCGCGCCCATTTGACTTCGCTCTTGGTTTAAAAGAACTCCTCACGATCATGTTGTTTTCATTTTAGAAAAAGAAAAACAATGGCGAGCCAGTTCTATGTCAACTTACTGTCAAACGCCTCGAGTGATGTATTTCCTAGTAACACAATGAGCAAGTTCAGAGTTAAACTAGCTCAGCCAGTGCAATTAGATGGAAAGTGGGAGGTTGCTCTGGCGGAGGTGAATATCCCATTTGCAATTAATAATGTCACAGATATCGTTAATGGTATATCGGAGACTAGCCTCTTCGGTGGCGTAACCACGACAGAGCAAGTTAAGTTTCTTGCGGGAGAAAACATTATTGTACCTTTTCGTCAACTTCTAACGAAACACTTCAAAAACCAAGCCAAAATAATATGAGTCAGTGGTCATTATGAAATACAACTTCCACTAAATACTGGTCTGGAATTAAGTTCAACTCTCTCTGCTAAGCTTGGCCTTCCTGAAAAGATTATAGGTTCTTCGGAATTGGATGAAGGCCAGCCAGTAAAAGTATTGAAATATCAGGTGGACACTGAAGAGAAAGGCACCCTAATCACGTATCGTTCACGTACAACCAAATACGAAGTTCCAGAAGGGTATTATGACTCAGGGAAGGACCTCGCCGATGCGATAAATCACGCATATCGAGCAAACTTACACCTACCAGAAGATGCTCGTCTCATATTTTACAATCCCTATAATGGAGTTTGTCAACTGGAACGTCGCAATGAGGGTTACGTTACATTTCACCCATATTTAGCCCTGATGCTTGGATTTGGAAAACGAACAACCTTCTCCAGTTTCACAGTTGCTCAGCGTGATGTCTGCCTCTTCCCAGCGCAAAATTACATTTTCGTTTACAGCGATATCATCGAAAGTGAAGCTGTAGGTGATATAACCGCACCCCTTCTTCGACTTCTCCCATTTAGACTGCAGAGTCGGAATGAGGTTATGTCCTACTCTTTCACAAATCTTTACTATAAATATGTGACTGTCAAGGAGCTGACTACCATTCAAATCGAACTGGCAAACCAGATAGGTGATTTCATTCCCTTCATTGCTGGTTCTGGTCATGTGGGAGTAACATTACATTTTCGAAAATGCATATAACTCAGACACCCTGTTGTATATCGCATTTCGGCAGCGGTAGACGAGATCAACCATTGCCACATTACTCAGCTCCTCTTTATCAAGTTGGATCTGGCTTTTTTTCTGAGTTGGTGCAGCGGTTTATACCTATACTGACTAAACAAGTAGCGCCCTATGTAGGTCGGAAACTTCTTGACACAGGACGTCACATAGCGGAGGAAGTGAAACAGGGAACAGCGTTTGGAGGAGGCACTAAGGAAAGGGGTTGGTCGCACCATCCATTCAACTCGTGACGAGTTGCTGCATAGACTCAGAGGGAAGGGTAGGAAACGTAATAAAAGCAAGGGCAACAGAATTGATCGATCAGTAAAACCAACGAAGAAACGAAGAAAGGTTGACTTTTTCACCTGAGGAAAAAAAAGATGTCTACCATCGCCTTAGTACATAAAAATTCTTGCTTCTGCACAACGAATCAGTTGGACCTGTTTTCTGTTCCACCAACAAACTTTTCTCTGGAGAAGTCAGAATATGTGGAGTTTTTCCCCATTTCTGCACCTACCTCGAGCGGTGTGATTGAATATAATGTTCCAGGTCTCGGTGGCGGCTTCTTTGATCTCCAGTCGAGTTTCTTACACATTCAATGTAGAGTTGTGCGTAAAAATGGAGACGCAGCATTGACTACAACTGGCAGTACAGTGACAAATGACAACGTTATTCCTGTACAAGCATTTGCATCTTCTCTCTTTCATCATGTCCACATTTATCTTAATTCGACTCTGGTATCTAATTTCGAACATTATGCCTATCGTTCTTACTTGGACATTGTTACAAATGCAAACAATGTTACTCAAACTCACTCATTGTCTGCAATGCTTTACGAACCAGATCCAGTGGGAGAATCTGAAAATTTTGCTATCCCCAACGAAGCAAAAGGACTTTTCGCACGCTATAAACGCACCAAAGGATCAACTCTCTGTGATCTTTATTCTCCTATCTTTAGCGACATCTGTCAGCAAGAAAAATTTGTCCTTAATAACACCGATATACGAGTGGTGCTAAGACAATGCACTGACGAATTTAGGCTCCTCTCTGGTCCCAGCGAGACTGAAAAGCATACAATAGAGTTTTCTCGAATTGTGCTCTACCTCCGACGTGTGCAGGTTTCTCCAAGCGTACTCGTTGGCATTGAAAGAAGACTTCAAACGACACCCGCCACATACCTTCTTCGAGGTTTAGAGATTAAGTATAGGACAATCGCTCCAAACCAATCTCAGGTGATATTTGATGATCTCTATAGTGAACGAGTTCCTTCTAAGTTGACCGTATTGATGGTCAAGAGTGAAGCATATCAGGGTCATAGAGAACGGAACCCTTTGAAGCTTGAAAATTTTAAACTCAAAAGAGCAGTGCTCGACGTTGGCAGTCAACACTACACCGACGACTTCGACTTTCAACGAGACATCTATGCAAAGGGATACATGAATTTGCTTCACAAACTTAAGAGCAAGGATATACCTCTAGCTCCGGCTGCATATGCAAAAGAGACATTTATGCTTTATTATCACCTCACACCGGATGTGGAACTGCAGTCACTAAGTCCAGTTCTTCAAGCTAATGTTCGTCTCACATTGACATTTGCTGCTAACATTACAGAAGCTGTCACGGTGCTCTTTGTTTCCGAGACACCTCGTGTTCTGGAAATAAACAAAGACAGACGCGTTAAGTTCGTATAAACGAATCAAAATGGAAGAATGGGAATTTTATGCAGCTTTTGCTCGGAACCATTGCACAAGGACATGCTTTCGTGGAACTTTCGCTCGCGATGAAATTGCATTGAAAAAAGCTGGACCGGATCTCTATGTGGTGAATACAGCTCCAAGATCTTCCCCGGGAGAACACTGGACTCTATTCCATATCTCTAACGATAGGAGCATTTCTTATTTCGATAGCTACGGAATGCGACGACTATACAAGGAGTTCTACAAATTCATACACCCAGCATCTTCATTTCACTACAACAGGAAACGACTTCAGGGATACGGCTCAGCCACATGTGGACTTCATTGTCTCTATGTAGGTAGTCTTCTCTGCTGTGGGTTTCTACTTGAAGAGTGTACTCGGAGGTTCTCACACACCAACTTTAAACTCAATGATAGGTTGATAGCAATACTTGTGCGTAAACAGATACCATGAAAAACAGATAACATGTCATGTTGTAGTGTACTCTAAAAGTGAATAAATTTGTTTTTGAAAAGAAAAGAGCCTTTATTTAGTCATCTTAGCAAGAAAAGTAGGATACATTACATCAGACAGCTCACAAAAATGGCGAAAAGTATTATACAGTCACAATTTCATCATCACTTTGAAAACAAGAGAACTGAAACAAGCTGTTTTGCAAAGTACATACTCCATTTTTTTTGCAAACACTTTGAAAAAGTTTCATTATTTAAGGAAGTGACAACTCTCTCATTCACATAAAAAAACTTAGGAAAAAAGGTGCACTGAATAAGTCAAATGAAGATATGTACAATCAACACTCCTTTAGTGTTAAACACTTGTTAGAAAAAAAAACACAAGAATAAAGAAAGGGTAACATCTATATTGATGGTAATTGGCTTTTCCATCATTTACCATCCTGATGCTTCCATCTTTGTTTACACTTGTCCGATGCATACATATGATTAGGTGTGAAAACCAAAAGGGAACGTTTCAATTCCATCTGCACAAATGTAACGCTTTGTATCCAAAGGGTTGAGAGCAATCTTTGTCACTGAGACACTTTTGTTTACATTGTCTTTGTGCACGATCAGGTTCTGTTTAATAGAGTGTATTCTGCCATACTCAAGAGCGTCGGTGTACAGGGAATAAAGAAGCTTCTGTGCTTCAGAATGTTTCACACCTTTCGCACGGTTGTACTGCTTTTTGCTACTCAGTTCGAGAGCGTACAGTTTTGGTTTTAGACAACAGAAACCGAGAATGTGATCACGAGGCATCTCGTTTTTAAACATTCCCAGTACCATCTTATTTTTCGCGGAATATAACGGATGATCGGGGTCATAGCTAGAGTTATCCAGATGCTTGTCAGCTAGTTCGAGAAGCGCTTTCTCTTCACTCAACTTTATGATGAAGGAATCTGTGTCCACCCAGGCAGAAATCAGGACTGGTTCCCGAATGGTCCCCAAGTGGTTCCCGAATGGTCCCCAAGTGGTTCCATTTAAAGTTGAATGGTCCCAGATGGGTCCCCAAGTGGTATTAATGGTCCCACTCTGGCTTTAAGCGGGTTCCATTCAGGTCCCAGATGGGTCCCCAAGTGGCGTTAGTGGTCCCATTCTGGCTTTAACCGGGTTCCATTCTGGGCCCAGATGGGTCCCAAAGTGGTGCAGTGTTCCCACTCTGGCTTTAAGCGGGTTCCATTCTGGGCCCAGATGGGTGCCAAAGTGGTGTGTGGTTCCCACTCTGGCTTTAAGTGGGTTCCATTCTGGGCCCAGAAGGGTGCCAAAGTGGAGTGTGGTTCCCACTCTGGCTTTAAGCGGGTTCCATTTTGGGCTCAGATGGTTCCAGCACTTCCAGCTGGAGCCTCACAGGCACCATTTTGTTCCCAGAATGGTCACTTGAGACTCCAAGTTGGGCAGCTTCCCAGCTTTCCCCTTTGAGATTTCATCTTGTCCACACTTGCCATATATCCTTCTGGTTTTGTTTGATCTATTACTCTGATCTATTTTAGCACATGCATGATCTCTTTTTATTGCTGTTTATCCAGGTGCGTGCGTCTGCGATCAAATATATGCTGTATCCTGTAACTCCAATTCGAGCACATATTCTCATCTGAAGGTGCATATCATAACATATTAAGTAGGTAAAAAATACATCTCAACAACAACAAAAATTAAGCTAAATAACTAGAAGAAAGACAACGAAAAAAAAGAAAAGGTAACTGCAGAGGCTGATGCAATGTGAAGACGCTACGGCGGCTACAAATTCAAACTTCAAACGGCAAGCCGAGAAGGAGAGGAGAGGGCGAGAGAGGCGAGAGTGGCAGGTGGCATGGCGGCATGGCAGTTAGAGCTCGAAAGCGTAGCGTCGCAGCAAGTTGGTTTGGTCTTCAGTTGCCGTCGCAAGGATGGTGTATCTCCTGTGCAGTATTTACGTGTGTTTTAGTGGGCTTTGTAAGACAATGCGATGACAATGGTTCCTGTGCAACACATTGTCGATTTCCCGGAAGAGTTTTGACGCCAAGAAGACCTAAACGGCGTAGGGGCAAAACGCACTGTGAAACGCCAATCGGACTGCACGTCGCGAATGTTTGCAGGTATGAGTGATGACCGTGATGTTTTGATTACTATTAAATATATGTTTCATTTTAGAAACTTCGGAGGAACTTGAAGAGAAACAGGATAAGAAGATTCCGAACGTACGGTGAAGAGGAAGGGGGTGTCACGACCTGCATGGAAAACAGGAGTGTCATGTGTCATCTTCTCTAAGAAAATACAAAATGTGAGGTGGCCAACGAACGAAAGCTCCCTGTGGTCCGTGAGTGCATCGCATAGTCAGGCATATGCTTTGTCAAGACACAGTGAGTGATCAGACTTATACTACGTAGTATGAACACGTAGAGATGTATTGATTATTTATTTCTGCTCAGTGTATGCTTTTGGCAGAATAAACGGTATTTACTTGAGCAATATCTGCATTTCTACGCATTATTTTCAGTCATGCATTCAGTGGCCCCAGCTGCTAAGTGGCCGGATCCCGGACCACTTAGCAGAGGGGACCACTGGATCAATTCCACTGGTTCCAGTTCAAGTGGGACCATCGTGAAGCTGGTTCCACTTTCAACTGGTCCCAGTCACTAAGTGGGACACACTCAAAGTGGGACCTGTCCAATAAACCACTTTGAAGTGGTCCCACTCCAGAGTGGTCCCATTCTGAAGTGGTTTAACAAACTGGTCCCCCATGGGACCACTTGGCAAGAGGGACCAGAGTGGGACCATTACTAGGGTGGAACCAGAGTGGGACCATTACCAGAGTGGGACCAGTTCGTTAAACCATTTTGAAATGGTCCCATTCCAGATTTCTGCCTGGGCATATACAACAGTCTAGTTTCTGGAGCTACACGAAGAAGGTGGTTGTGGTAAAAATCAAACATCTTCAGCTTGGACAGTTCCAGTATCGCGAATCCTAGGTACAGTGGCTGTCTCATGCGGTGCACAGATTGAGAGAATTGGAAGAGGATAACATGAGAGCTCAGCGGTCGGAACTCCTTTAGGTTTGGTTTGCGTAGGAGTCTGAGCACTTGTTCGTCGGTTACTGTGAGACGACAGTTTACAAACTTTCTAACCTGCATACACGAACGTCCGTACACGCTATTAATTGCAATTTTAGCTTGGGAGCTTTCGAAGGCATTCGTAGCTCGTTTTCGAAGATCGTGATTGAAGTCCACATAGGATCGGAGAAAGGGCTTTTGATTGAACTTTAGAAACCTGTGAACTTTGGTGAGACGCAAGCCCAAATGCATATACAACTTCAGATTGCGATAGTGTAGAAAATATCTCTCTTTGTCGAATAATGTCAACAGTAATTTTGCATCAGTAGCTTTCTCAGGAAGGTGAAACTTCTTCATCAATTCCTTTTGATACTCTGACAGCAGATCATAGGGAACTGACATTTTCTCGGGGGCAACTGGCAGATCTATGTGACGTTGGTAGATTTCTTTGTCATATGCTAGATCTACCTCGGGGAAGTAACCCATAGGTTCGTCATCTGGGAGGTGTGTTATATCCAAGTTCGTGATTTCATCCTCTGTGAGCCACTCGAAACCTCCCTAAGGTAGTGGTTCTCTCATTACTGAACCGTAAAGCCCATTAACGTCTATGTAGTGGATCAAGCTACTTGGGCTTTTGGGGTCAAACTGCTCTGTTCCTGGTACATTTGCAGTCGCTTTCCTCAGCGAACACTGTGTAATACCTCCTCGTATGCCATTTTCAATCAGCAGGTACGCGTCAGAGTCGTGAATCAACTCTAGCTCTACCTTACTCATTTTTAGGGCGCAAGACATGCTTAATCCGGGCAGAGACACAAAGTGAAAAGGTTCAATCTTGTGAAAGTCAAGTGTCCACTTACGAAAGGCCTGAAACACGTCTGCTAAAAGCAGTGCGTCTGTGAGTAAATATAGGTCTGAATACTCTCCCAGGTTACAGAGTTGAAATTTTTCAAAGACCCTCTGTGCATGACAATAATCTTCTTCGCTTACTTCTGTCCCATTCAAAGTGTTGAAGAATTGATCCCGAGGAGGTAGAGAAAGCTCATTGTAGGCTTCGAAAGTGGTGACAAAATTGTAACAAAACACCCCTTTGCGAACAACTAGTTGAAAGTGTTCTTCATTTGGAAAAAATTGACGAAGACAACAAAAGTTGTCTTCACCTTTCTCACGTAGATTTTTCACTAATGTTTCGAGACTTGCATTCAGGAAGTTTAAACTATCTAGGAATCGATAAGAGCCAACGTCTATAGCCTTGAATTTTTGGGAGCTACTGGCAATCACCTTTATGTCTACTTTCTTAAGCAAATGCAAGTGAGACAAAAGAAAACTCAAGTCATAGTTGGCATTGTGTGCAATGATTGGAATCTTAGGAGGCACTCTCAGTTTTAAGTTACAGGTTTTACACAAAGTTTGTCGAAATTTTCCACTTACATGGTCATGGTCACGAACTTTTTGCTTCTTTGCAAAAGATTCCTGGCAAACGTTGCAGTGACTTGCTGTGGCATGCTGCTGCTCGTTTTCTGCGGTCATTTCTAGAGGGGCAATTGTACGTATCCATTCCAAAATGTCGTCATGGAGTCTGTGCAGTAGCTCCATAAAGACAGTGACACAATTAGGTCCACGATACAGATGCTTTTGGAGGACATATGAGTCGGATGCGCGTATCACTAACAGACAAAATGAAGAGGGGATGTGATCTTCATACACATTTCCTGAATCCAGACACGGTGACAGCACACTTTCAAAGTCATACACACAGTAGAAGGGAACTTCTGACATGAGTTGTTCCCCTGCAAATGCTAATGTCTCTCCCTTCTTTGGGTAAATGGTCTTGGCTACTTTCTGTTGCTTACACATACTTAAATGACACTTCAGACTTCCCTCTGAGCAGAAGCCCATTGTACATCTTTTACAATGAAATTGTCCACGTGGAACAAACAATCCATTAAAATTTGCGATGAGCACAAAATGAGAGTCAACTAGTAACAAGTCCACATGTTTCTGACGCTCCTCATCAACAACTTTGATGGGGTAAATGTAGTTTTCTTCCTTTTCGTACGCGTACACATTAATGCTAATTTCATTACGTTTCTCAAATATCTCTACATCTTTTGGGAAAGCTACGGGAAATGTATCAGGAAATGCATACTGGTTATGTATGGTCTGTAGGAAGATGCCCTCCGCCTGTGATGCGAGGCAGGATGTAGTCCAGCAATCACGGAGAAGGCAAAACACATGTTCTCTTCATCTTCATGTAGTCCGTAATCCACATTCAACAGGGAACGATACTTTCGTTTCAATTCACTCGGTAACTCAAATTGGGAACATCCAATTAGTTGAGGAGCCAAACGTCCAATGTTTAGAATACAAGCAAGAATGCGAAAGAGAAAAAAACCGGAGCCTTGAATTTCTAAGTTTTCTAATGTTTGTGCTATCTCACTACTCGACTGCGCAATCGAAGGCAGTACATCTCCCTCTGACCAAACAGTTCTCACTTTAGAAGGTACAAAATGAATCTCAAGTCGTAACTCCTCATCGGGCGTATGTCGCCCAAGTTCTACTTTAAGAAATGTGAAGTAGCGCAGTGGGAATCCAAAGTGACGCAATACATTAGCAAGATAGTGTTCATACTCATGAAAAAAAGTTGTCACTTCATGCCCCGCCTCGTCTCTGTCATGTAGATGCAACTCGAAGCGTTTCGTGTAGTTCTGTAGTGTGCAGAGAGTTTCACAAAATGGTATGCAGGGTGTCTGGAGTTCGTGAACGTTTGCCAGATGAATTTGGAGTCCCTCTATTGTTGCATAGTACTGACGTTCATGTTGAGGACATAAGTGACAGGTCACCATGATGTGGAGAGAACCCAGCAAACCATCAATATCCCACAGACCTCCCAAATTGGTCTCACACGTCACAGATGTCACGCGTATCCTCACAACGTCCGCTGTATATCCACCATGAGACGTCACAAATATCCCCCAGTGAATATTCTGTGGATATACTACGAATATCACAACGATGACATTTCTTTACCTTACAAGGATTTATTGTGTCGATAACAGCCATTTCCAGCATTCTCAGACGTGGCAATTTCTCACTCTTTCCTCATAATAACAATATTGATTTTATACCCTCATATCCATACCTTTTCTAATCATATTTGTAACGACTCATCACGTATCGCACCATAGTCAATAAACAAAAGAGAGAGAGAAAAAACATATTTTACCTTTTCCACGGGAATTATAATGATCGGTCACGTATGTTGAGGGATATAACAAGAATCAAGTTCCCAACAAGCGCAAGCCGAAGCGTAACGACGTCTGCCTCATCGCAATCGACATTCCCCAACCGCCGTTTTAAACAGGCGAGGCGCGTCGTCGTAGCGGTTCGGTAGGATATGACATGTTACACGGAAGGGTCTTTGGAACCTCAGCCCTCAGCATCATGCGTATTTTGTACTGGAATCTCGGGAGCATCGAGGCAGTACTGGCCAGTACGTCGAACAACTACGTTGTGCATAACAACGATTGCCGTGATGTGCGAGAGCTAGCGTTCCTTTGTTCTCCGGCTTTGCAGTTAAGGTGAGTTCGTTCTTCCTTTTGCCTCATTTAAGATTTGTGCGTTGTTCTTTTTTCTTCAACAATCACATGCTGTAGATATGTGGAGCAATGACAGCTTTGTATCTGAGTAAACAGCTGTAGTTTGCTTTACCTGCAGAGTCTGGTGCGTATCACTGACGAACTCATGCGAACGGCGGAACTATGTGAGATTGTGTGTGTACAGCTACAAAGTGCAAGTCCAATTCTTCACATCTCTTTGATTCAGGATTTGATTGGGAATGATGAAAGCAATGGTGAAGCAAATTCTATTAACTATGCGCAGCCTGCTAGTAGATAAGCTTGGCTCAGCTACAGTTGTCTTTCATATAAAGGATAGCAGTTATGTTTTCATGTTCGACTGCACTGTTTTTCAAAGTTCCTTGTTTTTTGCATGACCGCTTATCTTTCTTAAATGTCACATGGACGCGATGTGACTCTAGATTAATAAAACATGACTGTTTTACAGTATCCACACACAACCATGGATAGCCTCACACATGTGTAAAGTTACTGGTGTCTCTACAACACTGAAGAGCCAGGCATAAACCGGAAGACGTCGCTTGGGTCTGCCAGTGATTAGGCTGCTTCCGCATTTAACCATCTATACTGCATGAGAAACTGCGGTAAGTCACTGTCTTGCGTTTGTTCCCACCTTTTGCAGAGTGTCTGTTCTTTACGCCTATTTATGGCAGTGTTTGAGCTGCTATCCCAATAGATGGAATTAACTATGTTATTGATTATCTTTCAGGGATGACGGTTGCGAAGTGGCGTAGCAATCACATGATTATTATTATGACCATTATTGTCTTATTATGCGTCTTATCCGTGTCACCCTATATTGTTAATAATTAGCCTATTTATGTTGTAATATCATATTTTGTACTATTAGAAAGAGCGTTTCTTACAGTGCATGTGACATCACTGTACTTGGTTTGTGTTCAATAAACAAGAGTTCGTTGGTACGATGTTCTCTGTTGCAGAGTGGTATTTTCCGTAGAATAAGTAAAAATTGCAAAAAAAGCTACAAAATACAATAATAATAATATGTCCTGTATATGTCCTCTATATGTCCAAATATCACTGACAGACATTCCTGGAACCTTCCCTGGATCAGCAAATGTGGAAGAAATACGGGTCCTCTGTCTGTCCCAGAGACGTCAACGGGCTATTTAGCCTAGTCCCTGGGATATCCCAAAATCCCAAGTGGGATATCGTGTGGACGTTTCTGAGACATATATTGTTTACTGGGAAGTGTCTCAGGATAGGAGCTGCCGATATGTCGATGTATCATCACTTTTTCTTCCCATGAGTGAATAGAATGTCGGGCGAGGCAACTCTCTTGCCATCTTTGAATCTCTCCTTTTTCTCAATTTTAAGATTTGGCAGTTGTCTCATCTCCTCTAGATCATCCTCTGTCAAACGCTTAAAGCGACTAGGAAGGTAGAACTTTACACGTTTGTCGTTCTCCATCAACACTTCTACATAGACCGCTTCGCCGTACACCGTGTCAATCTTTCGCAAATCCAAGACGTCCAGCTTTTCATTCTTCGGTAGGGTACTCATTTTCTGAATATCTCCATCTCCAGGTTTCTTGAGTTTATCGAGCTTATCCAAAATAGATGTCATACCTTCTCTTGTGGTGACTTCTCACTCTGGCTCACTTATTCTTTTCTACACACAGAGTGAAGCTGAAAATAAGAATAAATATAAGCACACTTTCCCACATATCGGAGCGAAAGGAAAAAAATGTAACGTACCCTTCCTCCTGTGAGGATCTGTGCGAAGAATCGTCATGGAGGGCAGTCTTATATAGCGCTTTGCGAACAGTGCATGCATAGACATGTTTGACTTTGTTGGTTACCTTCTCTGACGTAATCAATCACCTGCTCATCACATGTCTAGACAAGTTTGAACAGGAAAAAGTAAGAAAAAAACCCGTCTAGAACAGACTTGTTCCGAAAAAAAAAGATACAGTCACAGACTCATATTGCGTGTTTGCACAAACTGAAAGTGCTAGAACTCGAGAATTCTACACTGACTTGCTGCACAAGATATACAGATATGAGTTTCTCAGCTCCCATATCCAACATTGACAAACTAAAGGAGTGCATAAAGGTTAAGTGTTGTTTGCCATTTATCGTTTTCATAAAAAACACACATGCTTGAAGAAAAAAAGAGTAAAAGTCTTATGTAATGTGCTATTTATACCAGTCTTCATTTACTTGGAAGAGATGACTGAGGTTAGACCTTATAGGTTTATCACTCCTGTCTCAAAGACTATATCTGGACAAAGTCAAAGTGGAAAGACGACACTCGTTACACGTTTGATCAAGCATAGAGCCACTGTCTTCGATAAACCTTTCGATCGTATACTATACATATACTTGTACAAGCAACCTATTTTTGACGATTTTCCCGAGGTAACTTTCAGTCAAGATATTCCCACTAACCTGGAGGATGTTAGAAATTCTTTAATCATATTTGACGATTGCTTGGCTGACAAGAAAAGGCTAAAAGAAATCTGTAACTTCTATGTAGCTGGATGCCACCATCTCAACTGTTCGGCCATCTTCATTACTCAATATTTATTTGTTAATGATCCTCTGTATAGATGTATTCAGTTCAATAGCAGTGCTCTAATTCTATGTCGTTCTGCTCGAACTGTGGATCAATTACAAATACTTTCACGACAATTGTTTGGACGGAACAAAAGCGACTTATTGACAAGCATATATAAGGATGCTTGTAAGAAACCGTATTCATACATCGTAATTGACTTGTCTCAAAATTGTTCAGGCCACTATCGAGTGTGGACGAACATATTTCCCGACGATCATCGCCAAATAGTATATAAAACATGAAACGTGTAAAGAAGAATATTCATTTTCTTCACTTGCTCGCAGAAACTACGTCACCCGAGCAACGTTATTATCTTTTGGAGCATGCTACAAAGGATCAGTTGAATACGGTCAGAGAAATTTGTATGAACCTTTGTGAAGGAAACGTCACAGTAACTCCGAGAGTAAGAAAGCAATTAAAACCTTACGCAGCATCAATTCGCATTTTGGCAAAACGAGACGCAACGGGAGTCAAGAAAGCTAAAAAGGTCTTGCAACAATCAGGTGGTTTTCTGCAGTTTCTATTACCACCTTTGTTGGGTCTCATCTCCTCATTGGGTGGAAGAGCGATTGCAAAAGCAATCGGAGTATAATCGATGCAGAAATACGAACTTGTACCTTACCGAGAAGATCACATCCCAAATATATTGAAGAAAGATGAACCGGATGACCATCAAGGCAAAAGAGATAATTCAGTATCTTCACTCTTTGCTACATTCAAGTAGAGCTGCAAAACAACATACAAGCGAAACACTTCCTGGATCGCGAGAAGAAGGAACACAGACCGAGGAGGGGGAGAAAAGTGACACAATTGTTGGTTTTATGAGTAGTGGTTATAAGGTCAGAGCAAACCAACTTCTGCAACTTCTACAACCAACAATCTCCTGGAATGCGCAAACCTTCGAAGTAATCGTTGACGGTCAAACGTTGGAGAATAGTAATATAATCGATCTCGTTTATTATCTTGTCTCAAGAGCGAGAAATGTTCCAACTCCTCCTTACTTCGATCGCATCTTGCCGCTATTGGTCAAACTGAATCTACCAACACTTATTGTGCATCCAAATCGTTTAAAAAAACACAGAGTAACGGGAGCATCGAGCAGTCGAGCATCGCCTGTTACAAGTGAAGCAAGCACACCTGAAGGTGCTTCGCCAGCAATCACACGTGCTGCAAAGCGTGCCCGCCGAAACCTAACATGGAGCCCATATTGAAGCCTGTGCAGGAGGAACAGAAAGACTATTTTCAAGATGAAACCACATTGTCGCACTTCCCTCCAAGGCATCATAAAAAGGTATTAGCAATAGTCAAACTGATAACAACTGTTCTAGCTTACGACGAGTACGGAAGAGTTATATGTCACGGGAAGGTAGTGCCACACTCGTCCATTGTCGAATTGCTGAAGTATGAACTTCACAACAGACAACCTTCCTGGATGAGAGGAGACGTGTCAGCTACAATAAATGCCTATCTATCCCTTGACGCTCTTCGAGTTCGCAGCAGAAGAAAGCACTAATGGCCGCCTATTACGACCCAGAACATGCCGGCAGTTTTGGTGGAGTGCAGAGACTCGCTCAAGCCATCGGTGAAAAGAAGGGCAGAGTTGCTAAATATCTGGAGACAAGTGATGTTTACAGCTTACATAAGGAGTACAAGCGACCCAAGACCTTTCGGAAAATAATTGCACTCGGAAAGCAGGAAATGTTCCAAATCGACCTAAAGGACATGCAGTCTCTAAAAGGGCAAAATGATGGTTTTCGCTATTTGTTCTTCTGTATAGATGCTTTTTCCCGGCTCCTCGCTGTTGTACCCATTCGCAATAAAAAATCTCCTGAGATTCTTCGAGCATTTAAAGTTGCATTTAAGAGGATCGGTACTCCACGGCTGATACATAGTGATCGAGGAACAGAGTTTACGAACAAGGTAGTGCGAGAGTTCTTGAAAAGAAAAGGCATAACGTTATATCATTCTATGTCTATTTATAAATATGCGATCGTTGAGAGATGTCAGCGAAGTATTGTGTCTACACTTTACCGTATCTTTACCTATCAGGGTCATAAACGTTATGTGAAGATTCTACCTCAAGTAATCAAAGCGTACAACAATCGAGTGCACAGGACTCTCTCTGCGAGACCTGTGGATGTAACCAAAGAAAACGAGCACATTTTCCGAGAAAGACTTTATCCCACCCCAACTGAAGCCCCAAAGAAACCACGTTACAATCTTGGTAATCTCGTTAGAATTGCCAAATATAGACACCAGTTAACAAAGAGATATTTACAGTCATTTACGAAAGAGATTTTTTCGGTGAGAGCAATCAAAATAGGTTATCCTAATACATACCTACTGCGTGACCTTAACAATGAAGATATCATTGGTAGTTTCTACGAGAGTGAAATGGTAAGAGTGAGAGAAGTACCGAAAGTAGAAAAGATTATAAAAAGACGAGTTAGAAATGGAAAGCTCCAGTATTTAGTTAGATTCAGTGGAACTGCGGACAAGAAGTGGATAGCAGAAAATTACCTCGGTTGAAAAAAAAAAATGACCAGTACAGCATGGTCCGACGTTGAAACCCAGCCTGGCGATTCATGGTCCACAGACGACGAAACAGAGCAATCGGAAAAAGGAGAAGATGAATGCGGTAAATGGAATAGGAGGTCCCATATATTTCAACTCCATCTGCCATGTAATGAGAAACATACCTCTTGGAAGCAGCTATCAAATTGTGGGTTAACAACGGTCAAGAGGACGCCATTAGCGGAAGCTTTTCAAATTGTGACGAACATTGTGCTGTCTCGAGCTCTACCGAATAATCCTCTAAATCAAGTCATTTGGGAAACTGCAAAGGAAATGTATTCCATGCTTCATACAGACGATTCGTTTTTAACAAGTTCATCCTTCGTTTTACTAACCGAATGGTCACGGCAAATGAGTGAGCTATTTGACTATTCGACTCGTTTCGATGCCATGCAACTTGCTACAAAGAGTCTGTGTTTTATCGACACTGCCATAAAGCATGGATTCCATTCAACTGCCAAGTACATAACTTTATTTACTCTGGACCTCTTGAAAAATCGACTTGTTTGTGAATAAGAAAAATGTATCGTCAATAAGAAATAAATTCATCCTCAATACTAAGACTTTCTCACTTCATCATAAAAGAGCGAAATAGATAGGGTGTGTTTTCTATTTTGTCTTCTGTGTCACATATTCTTTCTTGTCATAGTAACTTTTGAGTTAACGAAGTCATCATCTTCACTTCGACAAGGTAACTGTAGCAAAGAAGTTGAGCTGGAAGAATACGTTTATGCCCATACGCGTCCTCCTAATGCATCACTGCTGGCGTTACAACTTTGGGACAAGACTGGTCTTCCAACACGCTATGGAGTTACTCTCACACACAATGAAACACAACAGCTACAGATGTGCTTGAGATTGGTGAATGTCAGTCATAGCTTTTACGATCAGGAATGTGTAGAAGTATGTTGTTTGTGTGAGGATCGGGAGCTAAAAGTTCACCGCAGCCCACAAAATGTATACACACTCGGTCGAACACATGGCCAACATCATTCTGGATATGGAATTACGCTGTCGAAGAGGGCTGTTATATTGTTGTTAAAGTATCTCAATAAAAAGATTTAATCGGAGAATCACTAGTTTATTTTATTTTGTTTTTAAGTGAGTAGAAATATGTACATAATAATCAAGCACTCTTTGAAGACATTACTATTTCGTTTCAACTTGTTTTTTTTGTTTTAGTTCTTAACATGTGTCGCTATCATTCCATGCTCGCCTCTCTTCGGAAAAGTGATGAAAAGCAGACGACGCTGGATCTCTTCCTTTGCGAAAGCAGATTTCGAAAGTGCTACCCACGCTCTACTTTGCAAAGGAAAAAAGAAAAAAAGGTTAACGAAGAGTTTGCGGACCGTGAGTAACGAGGATGTTGACTGCAACGATGTAACACGAAGCCATATGCATGGAGCGATCACGTGGAAGGAAAAGATGTAACACGATGTCGAATGCGCAAAAGTTGTCAAGCGGAACGAAGTGAGATTAGGCTAGCGATGAGTTTGCGGAAAGAGGTGATTAGTGTCTATGACGTCTACAAGGCACGCTGTTGTCACGTGGAAGTTGTCAATAAAAGTATGGGAAAGAAAACCTTAAAGATGGCTGAAACATTCAACAGAACTCCTAGCACAGCGTCGAATCCAGAGAGGGGGGGGGCAGTCATGTGGTCTGCCTGTCAAATCCTTATGTTTTCGCCGTCACTGCGAGCCCCTCTCTGGTGAGGCTGAGCTTTACTCAATGTTCATAGCATCCAGCCGTCTTCAACTCCATGGTACAGAAGCCAGGTCAGACAGTTGATGTACGAGTGGACTCTGTCGTCTTCGAGCGTAATCATCTGAGGCTGCTGTATGCGAGTTCATTGTAGCATTCACGGAAATGCAGTACGAACGGTTCATAATTGTCTCCGTCACTTCCCCATACCGTCTGGCTCACTGTAGAAACTTCAGCGGCTCGTCGGCATCATGTGTAGAGCGACTTTGCTCCTCATCGGAGCGAGACAGCCTTTCTAAGACTCTCTCATGCAACGGGAAAGTTGTCCTACAACTTCATCAGTCAAGACTTGAGTGTGATGACCTCCTTTTGTCGGAAAATCTCCGCAAAGAGACCAGTGATCTGTTGGACTTTCTGTTCGCTTTGGATATCACCAACACAAAATCAACATTGCCTCATCGTCCTCCTCACACGGTATGTGGATCGACTTAATTTAAATGTCGATTCGATGCTGTGTTAGGTTGTCTGTGTCATGTAACGTCAATAGAAGGAATATTTATGCCTACAGCGAGACATGTGTGTAATTGTCTTACAATATGTCTGTTACTTACTTTGCATAACACAGTGAATTAGAGTATGAAAATCCAAATGTCAACGAAGCTCAACTGTTTTGTAAACTAGAGTAGCACTATGCTTTGCTCATTCTTTGAAATGACTATAGACTTGAAAGATAACTGTGATCTAACTGTTATAATAAAAATAAGTCATGAAAAAGCGAACGAATTTGTTCTTTTTTATACTCGTTATTTTTTACTGTTTCGTTAGGGATGGAGAAAAATTTACAATAATGTTTTCTCCCACATTTTGCTTGCTCTCTCATGCTTACAGTATCGAGGAGGGGCTCTCCTCGTGTTATTGTTAATTGCAAATGGAATATTCATCTCAGTCAGAGCAACCTGCCACTTTCGATCTAATTGCACTGAGTGAGCGAGTTTCATTCTAAACTTGCTCCTTGTGTTAGTAAGAAATACATCACTCGAGCCGTTTGACAGGAAACTGACGTAGAAGTGCTTCGTAATTTTTTTTTGAACGAAATCATCGTGAGGAGTCTAATGGACTAATGGCGGGAATTTTTTAAATTCGTCATAGCTTCATCCGTTGAGGCAAAAGTGAATTCGCCATCTGTTTTAAATGTCAGATAAAATTTGGGGGCGCAGGTAGCGCCATCTGTTGAACGGCGGTAAATTTGCTGGAAGTGCTGCCATCTCTAGATGAACGAACTCAACTCCCCATGACGCCACCTGGCGTAAAAGAAATCAAACGACGTCTCCACCCCACACAATTCTATCCTGATTAGCGACGCAAGTAAGCATGTACCCAGACAACACAGTGATGTCCAGTGGATGTCCAATGGATATCCATGCGGGAAATGCGGGATATCCATAGGATATCCTACCATGTCCCGCGGACATCCAGGTCACATCCCGGTGACTGCCAGATGACGTCCCACGGCAATCCTATGGACTTCGTGTGGGCGTGTCACGGACATGTTATGGACCTGTCGGGATATGCGTACTATATCGTAGCTAGGTGTTCAGCAACACTCAATATGTTGGCATTGAAGCGTGCCGAGATGGTTTCCTGATTGTGGGAAATGAGACATTCTGACGCAAGACGGTTGCGTAATTCAAATTGTAATGACACTTCTTTATTGCAAATAACAGATGTAGTATGCAACACATGCAGTATGACTAGACGCACGAGTAAAGCATCCTTACTTAAAGTGAAAACTTGTAATGTGAGGACGGGTGCTTGCACAGCTTGCCAATTCACCAAGCCATTTACCCACTTAAACAAATGGCAATTGCATTCTGAAGTACATAATCTAAAACCAGAATCCTTACGTATTTACATATTCTCTCTAGTTAAGTATGAAGTCGTGTTATGCTTTATATAGGTTTGAAAAATATCACATCAATGAGCATAGCATCTAGTGCATCCTGAGCATTTTACACATAAAGCAACTGAAAACAAACATCGAAAACTACAAATCCCATGAACAACTGCTGCATGAAAGAACTACACGTGAGTCCTTGCATTAGAAATGATGAATATCCCAAACTGTGGATGAACATTGAATGGAAAGTTTAAAAGAAAGGGTTGTTGGTTAAAAATGATTTGTAAACGTGAAATGAACATGCTAATGCAATCTCAATCATGGTCAGCTGATGTAGAAAAAAAAAACTAAAGTAAACAGCAAGCAAGAAGACAAAAGCCCAATGTTGCAACTTGCATGATAAATGATTACTTCCCTTTTAACAAAGGGCACCAAAATTAAATGGTTGAAGCACACAGTCGTTTGCAGAAAAGTAAATGTTTGGAAAATATGGCATTAACTAGGTGATGCTATTTCAGCCACAGTGAGCTGGCACACAAAAACAGTTGCAGCAAAAAACCAGAAGTTTCACATGAGTAAATAGATCTGAAACATAACTGTCCCTTTAGTGAAGAGCACTATAACTGTGTTCAAAGCAAAAGGGTAAAAGCAAAATTTGGGGTACAATATTATTCCAACAACAATTAGTGTTTGCCAAACGGGAAATAATTTTACCATAAAAAGAGAAGGAGAACAGTTACGATAAAAAGAGAACAGTTTTCCAAGTATTCACACTGCTGTTACATGTAAGAATGGCCGTGAAGTTTTACTTGAGGTTCAAAGGCGGCTGAAAAGCATGGTAGCTCCACAACGTAGCAGCAGGGTGACGAAAAAGCAGAGCGATGTTCTCTTACCATATCCTAAAAACTAAGTATACAACCTAGTGTTGGTTATAGTCAAGCATGATGAAGGCATGCTAACAGGAACACTATGACGGACAAGCACGCACATACGCCATTCAACTTTAACTGACATGTGTTAGCCTATGCCTCTCAAAAAGCTCTTTGAAAAGATTACCTCACTTGGAATCAGGATTAGTGAGTGTTGGCTAACGATATTACCGCCACATCAACACGGAAGAGCGTAATGGCCTCCCTTCTGCATCATGTCATGGAACGGGCTATTCTGTATTGGGATGGCTGCGAGTAACGTTAGCCACTATACAGGGTGTTTCACCTAAAATGATAAATTCCAGCTTGCGACGTACTCGCCTGAGGATTCTGGGACTTTTTGCAATTACCTTCTGGAAACCTTTGCCTGCATTTAGGAAGGCTTTGGACATTTTTTTATTATGCAACTTTTTTTTCAATCGAACTTCGAAAATTGCTAAGGGAACCTCACTTTTTTTTACACAAATGTGAAGTCCTCCATGGATAACCACATACCCAACAAAAACTGCACAGTATTGCAACAGAAATAGTATAAGAAAATTAGTAAATATTCCACTTTAGCCCCGCCTGCTCGATTGCCACGAAGAAGATCGTACGGAAGATGTGGGGAGAGGAGGAAGGGTTCCCGCCTCTTGCTTTATTATTATTATTTCCCCTGCTCTGACCTTGACGGTGGTGACAAGGCAAAACAAATGAAGGTAGGGACACTTCCTCCTCAAGGCATACATTTCGCACACATTCCTTTGAGAAAATCATGCAAGCAGGGCTGAAGCCTTATTTTCACTAATTTTTTTCGACTATTTCTGTTGCAATATTGTGCAGTTTTTGTTGGGCCTGTGGTTATCCGTGGAGGACTTCATATTTCTGTTTAAAAAAGTTTCGCGTGGCGATTTTTGTAGCTCAATTGACAAAATAAATTTCCCACAATTACAAATTGACCAAAGACTTCCTCAATTGTGCCAAAATTTCGAGGAGGTAATTGCCGAAAGTCCCACAATCCTCCAGCAGGTACATCGCCAGTTAGAATGTTTTGTGACTTTTGGTGAAACACCCTGTATAGGCCTACCTCGCTGTGAAAATCATCTTTTGAAAGAACTCAGGAGAGACATGGCCTCAGTTACCCACATTAAGCTGTTTGTGCGTGCTTGTCCGTCCTAGTGTTACACTCCGCATTCTTTCATCATGTTCACCCCTTGAAGCATTTTGTAGTTGTACAAAATCAGCATAACTGATGCATCAAGGCAGTTAAGACACTGTGAAGGCATTCCACATTTGCACGCAAGAAAACTGTACATAGCTGCCACTTTTGCTGTGATTTAGTCCTTCCACTCTTGCCACTTAATTAGACGTCCTGTCGTGGCGCTCTTTGGTGTGCATCAGCCACGATTTTATGTTGTACTCCACTTCGCTGCGAGTGGCATTCTTAAGCAGCCGGTTGGACATCACGATGCCTAGAAGAATTATGACACAGCTGTTAGAAAAATGACACGTCACCTGCGCATGTACTGTTTAACCTGATTACAGTCAAATTTTCTAGCAAAAGCATTGCATAATACTTACTGCAAATTTGCTGAACAATATAGCTAGGCCTGACTTTTTCGGGTTTTACTTTTTTTACCAAATTCAGAGATAACAGTTATAACTTTCTTCAAAAATACAGGACGTGACTAAACCTAGATTGGGTTCAATCGTGTTGAGTCAGGTGTGGACTTTCAGTTTAGTCGTCATGATGTTTTTATTTTGACGCTCTTCATAATCATACTTATGTATTTACAATAAGGGTTTCTTTCACTGCGTTTCTTCGGTTATTGGGAATTTGGTATCCCCTGGTCCAGCAGTTCTCGAGGAAACAGTGCTACCTGATAGTCGCTCATTTGCTTCAGGGTGTATTGAGCAGTATAACTGTAAAAAGGCAGGCCTCGGTCATGTTTTCAAACGGATTATCCCACATGTTTGGAACGTTTTTAAATGAGCAGAGACAATAACCTCTTGTATGTTCTATGTATATTCTGTGACGTCACACAACAAGCACTATGTTATCACGACCTTTTCCTACCATTCTTCGCGACATTCTCAAAATAATGGGGTGACATACCTTTCGAACTCATGGTCAGTCAAAGTGAACGCCGGCACTTGGCACTCCAGTCACCGATGCCAGGGTAACGCTGCGATGACACACTGCAACCAAATGTTTTCCGTATTAATATTTCAGCTTTCATATCCCCGCGATCAACAGACGAAGAGACACTGCCCACATACGTTGACTTTGCTCAGACTTGGTGGGAATTATACGCTGTACCATATGCGAACTGGGGGAGATGCCACATCACTAATGTTACACATCGACGCGAAAACAAGACATTTTTGTGGCAATCTTTGAAGTAGTCGAATTATGGTTGTCCAAGCTTTCGAATCCGACACATTTAACAAATCAATGTTGTTACAGGCGTTCACTGTCGGCAATGAAAATCCCTACAAACCACGCTTCTAAATAGACGAATTCTCATATTGCTTACAGATTCCGCCGATGCTGTGTCGCTTCTGACGGCGACCCCTCCAAGATCGCCGTACCCTTGGCGTCACTATAGAGATGAATAAACAACATATTAATAGAGAAAAATTAACTTAAATGCAGAGTTGTGCCTAACTCGTTACAAGTAACTCGTTACTTGGTAACGGTTACTTTTTTTGGTAACGAAGTAACGATTCAGCTACTTTTTAAAATATGGTAATAGTAACGGAATCAGTTACAAAAATTGGTAACTCGTTACTGACGCTACTCGTTCCTTTTCTTCAGCGCGTGGCAGCACATTTCGGCACTCCGTGTGGCGCAATGCGTGCTGATCTGACCTGCGTGACTCACGACGACGTGTGACTCAAAGTATTATTGCAATTCCTGGCTGGATGTGTTGTTGTCTTTTCTCTTGTTTCCATAATCTCCGATCATCACTCCTTCCCAAGAATGGGCACCAATTGTGTTACGGGTACAAAAACGCGTTTCGACTTCTAGCCTTTTCTTGTCTTTCCTAAGCTTCTGAGCGCCCTAAATTATGACGCAGCCCCTCGTCTGTTTTCGGGAACCGTTGGTGATGTGATCGGTGGCACGAAAACCGGTGTCTTTTCTTGTGTCTTCATAGTCTCCGATCACCCCCACTTCGGAAAGAAGGAAGGGTCCAGGCAGACTCATGGTAAGGGGCCGAGAGACACGGACCACGAAGGACGGACGACACATTATCAGACTCAGCAAAAGGTTTATTACAATGACCCAAGACGCGACGCAGAGGGGCAACAAGACAAAACGAAGGGTCACTAATCACGTTGACACGTGTGGCGGCATGTCTGTTGGATCCTTTAACTATGCGCGGTAACGTAAAAGTAACTCGTTACCTGTGAGTAACGAGAACTCGTTACTTTTGTATGTCGGTAACGAGTAACGTATTTAGTTACTTTTTTCTGAAGTAACGGGTAACGGTATTTAGTTCCTTTTTTTGGGTAACGGGCACAAGTCTGCTTAAATGGTGAGCTTACCTGACAGAACGCGTCCTCCACGCGCTTCGCGTCAACAGAACTATGCTGGATTGGATTGGGTTGGCCAAGCGGGTGAACGCCAAGTACGACGACAAGGTTGTTGGACTGTGTGCAGCTAACCGCTCCGAAAGCGTAGTACGCGCTGCAAGGAAAGATAAGTTCTTCTCTGTTTCTTTTTTCTTCAACCGGATTGGCCCGCCTGATTCCGGTTATACCTCTGGAGTCTGGACACATCGTTTCACCGCGTACACGTCAGCTGCGCCATCAAAATGACGGTGACCGCACACTGAATGCTTTATCGCAGACATGTGGATATTGCAAAGTGGAGATCGCACCACATGATGCATGTCTTGTCCCCAGCATTTCCGATGCGGGACGTGTATGGGATGTACCATATACGGTCCCGCTGAGATGTCCATTGGACATCCATACAAAGTTTCAGCGGGACGTCTTGTCGTTTGGGACATGATGGGAATGCGAGGATATCCTAAGGACGACGTGTGTTGTCTGGGTAGAGCCTGTGGCCCAGTGGCTTAAGATGCTCGTCTGACAACCTAAAGGACCCAAGTTCGATTCCTAGTGTGTTTCACCATGACGTCATTATTGTTACTTAATCTTATCATTGATATCATATCACTAAGATTAACTATGTGACGTCACTGATTAACTATCTTATCCACTGACCTCACTGATATGAGGGCGGAGCGGCTGCGGCCTGGAGTGACGTCATTTCCTGTTTGACGTCATTTCCTGGCTGCAGAGTTAATCATTAGTACTACTGGCGTTTGATGAATTGAAGACGCGTCTACAGACCGCACCCGTGCTTGCCCACTTCGATCCAAACGCCGAAACAGAAATACACACCGACGCAAGCAACGATGGCCTAGGAGCCGTGCTCGTTGAACTTCACGACGGCGTCGAACGTGTCATCGCTTACGCAAGCAGAACGCTAACCAAGGCAGAGAAGAACTATTCGACGACCGAAGAACGATTCGAAGACCGACGACCGACGACCGATTCGAAGAGTGCCTTGCACTCATATGGGCCATCACAAAGTTGCGCCCCTACCTGTACGGACGGCCGTTCAAGGTGGTAACAGACCACCATTCTCTGTGCTGGCTGGCTGGTTTAAGGGACCCCTCAGGACGCCTAGCGAGATGGAGACTCCGATTAGAGGAGTATGACGTAACCGTCACTTACAAGTCAGGAAGAAAACACAACGACGCCGACTGCCTGTCCCGAGCACCACTCCAGTGACAGGACAACAGCCTCGAGGACGACGACGCCTTCCTCGGTCTAATGAGCGCGACTACCATGTCTATCAAGCAGTATAACGACCCCGAATTGAAGACACTCGTCGACTATATGCAGGGCCGCGCCGACAATGTTCCTCCCATCTTCAGAAGATCACTCCCAAGTTTTTCCCTACGTGATGGTGTTCTCTACAAAGAAAACCACGCACCACAAGGCGCTACGTGGCTTCTCGTTGTGCCTGGGGACATGCGCATCGAGATTCTTGAATCCTGCCACGACGAACCGTCATCAGGTCAGTTGGGATACAGCCAGACACTGGCCCGTATAAGGGAAAAGTACTACTGGCCAAAACTGGCCAAGACCGTACACCACTACGTAAGGACGTGCCGGGAATGCCAACGACGAAAAACGCCGCCGGTACGACCTTCTGAGTACCTTCAGCCAATCGCACCGCCGTCGGCGCCGTTCGAGCAGATTGGGATGGATCTACTCGGGCCCTTCCCACGTTCGTCTTCCGGAAATCGTTGGATAATCGTCGCCACCGACTACCTGACACGCTATGCTGAGACTAAGGCACTTCCCCAGGGCACAGCAACAGAAGTGGCGAAGTTCTTCATCGAGAACATCGTACGACGGCACGGAGCTCCGACCGCGTTAATCACCGATAGGGGAACGGCATTTACAAGCAGGCTAACACAAGAAATCCTTCGACTCAGCCACACCGCTCACCGGAGGACAACGGCGTACCATCCGCAGACGAACCGGCTCACCGAACGCCTAAACAAAACCCTTGCCGACATGATTTCGATGTACGTTGACGTCGAGCACAAGACATGGGACGAAATACTGCCTTACGTCACGTTCGCCTATAACACGGCTGTCCAGGAAACAACGGGATTCACACCGTTCCGCCTTGCACACGGCCATGACGCATTGACTATGCTGGACGCGATGCTGCCCCACGAACCCAGTGATGTGGAAAACGACGCTCTGGACTTCACACAGCGAGCAGAAGAAGCCCGCCAGCTGGCCAGACTACGGATTGGTCAACAACAACGCGTTGATGAAAGAAGATACAATTTGCGCCGACGAGACGTACGCTTCAGTCCAGGCGACTTGGTATGGGTTTGGACGCCGATTCGACGACGAGGCCTGAGCGAGAAGCTACTGAAGCGGTACTTCGGTCCCTACAAAGTACTTCGACGCATTGGAGACCAGGATTACGAAGTGGTACCTGAGGGCAGCGTTCCCTCTCGACGACCCCCGAGGACTGAAATAGTTCACGTCGTTCGACTCAAGCCGTACTACAGCAGGTAGCGCTGAAGACTGGCTGGAAGGAAACAACATGAAAAAAACAAGAAGGAGAACATCGGGGCATCGAGACGATGCCCCGTCTACGGAGGGGGCAATGCCACGAATCAACATCGCGAAACTTCCAGGGCAGGCACGAAACGGTACATCTCATCCAGGCGCATGCTGAAGAAGAAGCAAGAAGCTTCCAGACATATCGCCTGCTCTCTGGCAAACGGACGTGCTATTTCTAGACTTTTCGGCGCGACGCTTAAATGCTTGTGCGCTCCAAGCTGGAGCATTCATTCTTTGGACTCAGTTGTGTTCAGAGAGCTATCACTCTTGCGTTTTGCTACCAAGTAGTCTAATAAACCGTTCGCTGTTTATTCGACGACTCGCCGACCCATTTCGCTTCGTGACAATACACAAGATGTGCTGCCGTGCATATGATACGATCATACTGCTTAAACGTACTCTGAAAGCGCTGGAGTAAGAACATAAACACCTCATGCATGGTTGCTCTAAGCTAGCGAGCAACAGCAAGGGTATACGAACACAACAAGTCGAGCACAAGTGATGCATTATAATGAACTTGATTCATCAGAAAATGAAAGGTCTCAGTACTACCAGGTGTCACTGTTCCGTCAACAAAAACAGATGAACTTTGAAGGGGCGTCTGGTTGGCACTGGTGACAGCCTTCAGCTTGAAACCCAGACGGTGATAGTTGAGACGTGGAGTGCAAGCTTTTCGGTGGTGCCAGAATGCCTGCGAAATCATTTAACAAACAAGGCAATTCCAAATATGTACTGAGAATACACCCGCTGGGGCCTAATCTCTAAAGGATGACGCAGTAACTGACAGATGGCGCATTTTTCTTTTCTATGTGATGGCATTTGCACCGCATGACTGACTTGTCTAACATTACGCGTCCTTTATCTGATGCCTAGTCCTGCCCCTGCAATCTCCTGCTGCAGATAAGGTTGGCACAGCATCCCGGACGGAGACATCTTCGGCGTTGTGTGAAACAAGTTGCGCATTGCTTCCGTAACATTCGTATGAGCGAAATGAACAGATCAAATCCCTGCTTTCGAAGGTGGCACCCAGTCGAATTGTAACCGATTGTTGCAGTCAATAGCTTTTTCTTTCGCCTTTCGAAAAGTTGTGGTTTGAAACATTGGAACTGCATGCTGAAGTGTTCTTGCAGACGGGAGCAAAACGCTCACGCATTCTCGGCACGCAGCACAGAACACGAAACACACCAGGAAGTCTCTACTGGCCTAGCAAATGCTTTGCAGTCGAAGGAAGCAAAACTCACGTTCCTCGTGGGTTCAGTGAAGTCCAGAAACATACTGGCTCCCTAAAAGTGAACTGTTTATCACTTCCCCAATGTCAATCTGCGCAGCAGACGGCTCGGCAGAAGAAACCGGCCGGCTTGGCGGAAGAAATAAACCCAAATCTCATGCCAAGCCGGAGCACGGGCAGACCACATGGAGGTAAGAAACTAAGGAGCCCTAATCACCTCTCCGAATGCAAGCGGGCGTGCTGACGTGCTGTGACCCGCGCATGGCATTGTGGTTAGTTTCCCACACTTTCCGCCCGCGGCGTATCTTACCTGAATACAGAGACGAGCCCCGGCCGAATAACTTGCTTACGCTTTCATAACATGTTTGGAGTTAGAAGTTATCATACCCGTTGAAACACAAAATAGACGAGCTCTGTGTGGAAGCAATGGATCACTAAATCGCTAGAAGATGTACGCACATCACCGTGACATTGCTTGGGTTTTCTTCTGTTTTGCTGAACTTTTGCTGTGATTTATCATGCAGCAAATGATGAAACATCACACATCCTTCAAAGTATTGCGCAAAAGGACTCCTTGAAGGTAAGAGGATTGCTGAAGATGAGGTTTGCTAAACTTCCAAGCCTCCGCGCAGACCGCCATAACTCCGAAACATGTGGGGATCACGTGGGCAACTAGCTGGGCGTGGTATTGCCAGGAGCGACCGCTAGAGGGGTCCCACGGCCTTCCGTGCTCAGAGCCATTTATAGGGAGAGTTTGGCCATTCTCTGATCTTTTGCCGCCTCGTGGGTGGAGCCTATTTTGACGTCAGAGTCATCGTTGCGCCGCCCAAAACGACTGAATCCAAGCAGAATCCGCTTATCAGCCATCTGATGCGCGCCATATTGATGCTGTCCGTCAGCTTTGTTGTCGCAATGAATGCAATCTACAGGAATAACCGGCTTATGACCCACAGCCGCCTCTGATAAGGGGGGTTTTGTTACCAAACTGAAAGAGTTCAAGGACAAAGGGCTTTCGAAGGACAATGCACGTACGTGTCTTCGCTCCTTGCATCGTAAATAACGATCAGCATCAATATGGCGTCGGCGACCGGCTGACAACGGGACAACAATAGAGCACGGCGAGGGAGGTGGCTTAGCCGTGACGTCGCATGACGCGCTTCAAGTAAGGCTCCTCCTAATGGCCAAACTCTCCCTATAAACGGCTCTGTCCGTGCTCAGTGCCGTGTATGCCAAACGGAGTCTGGCCATTGGGACCTGCCTATACCTTAGGCTTCACACACTTTTTGAGGTATCTAGCCAATCACAGGTCGAAATACAATTGTCTATTATTACGTCCATCCAGTACTTATACCTCACCCTGATTTACTGGGTGCCACCATTTTGGAGAAACGCGATTGATTTGGATTGAAATGGATATCACTGGTGAGAGACCAAAACGACGGATTTTGCGTCCACTTTTATCAACGCCATCTGCATGTAGAGAGGCATGTTGGGAAGGCTCAGAATTGCAGAAATGGTTGCTGGCAGAAACGATTGGCCAGGAGAGCGGTACAACCGCTTCTTCGTTGCAGACGACTGCCGGTATGAAGTTTTAAATCACGTAATGTAAGTAGATCGAATCAAAAATGAGCAAAGATGTATGTATAAATAAAATGCAATTATATAATGCAAAGTTTTACGTATAAGGGACGTCCTTCTTGCTATTTTCTTGGTATGACGGTCTTAACTAGGCCTAATGTTAGCGACGAAACCAGATGGGTCAAAGTCGCCATATTCCCATGCATTTCAGCATATTCCCCGCGTCAAACGGCGGAAGCCTCCCTTATGTGGAACTCTGTTGCCAGCATGGAGAAATCCGTCCCCCAAATTCATCGCAAAGCAAGAGCAATCTGGGTACATTGTGCGCAAAACGAGCTATTTCCCGAAAATAGCCAATGTTATCCAAGCCAAGCACGTTTGAATTTATAGCTGTAGTGAAAGCAAATATGTTTTGTGTTCAAGTCATGGATGTTTTGTGCTTCACACTGTTAGGAATGGCTGTAGTGCTTGGACGTTCCATCTTGCCAGCTCGCAAGAGTAATCCTTTTCACAGTAGCAACGTAGCGAGGTCGCGAGGACACGGTGATGTGCTACTGTACTCTCAAGATGTTGTGTTCTACACAGTCAGAGACGGACTGTACATTTAACTTTAGCCCGAAGACTGTTGCAGGAACTACACAATGCTCTTTCTGGCAGTGCTGATTACGTGCACTTCCATGCGTTACGTGCCCCGTATCGCGCTGTGGCCCGTCCACCAGCAACGTTTTGTACTACCAGTTCGCCTTGGATGAAATGCAATGCTAAGAATACGGTCTGTTTCTTGTGTTCCAGTGAAAAAAATATGCGGCAACTAATGTATGACCGCATAGGTTGCAACAGTTGCAACGCATGCCGGCTAAGTTATACTGGTCTCTTTTGAGGCTCTCTTCCTCCTGAACGTGAAACATGAGTGAGTACCAGCCTGCAATGACGTCATTACAATAATGACTGGTACTGGCACACTGAGGAGGTCAGAAAGGCACCAATTTATTCCCTGATTATCTTGTACGATCTCAAAACTTGTAGAATTTTGTTACATGTAAGAAACTGGTCAGAAGGCGGGCTCTTCAGCAGGTGCGGAGCAATTGGAACCAAAGTCAGCAATTACCCCAACCTAGTGAGGTCCCCAACTTGTGGCCTGCAGTTGCCATGACACAAAGGTACACTCCAACTTTTTCATCACAGCACTTACAATACAAGGAGCATTTTGCATGTATCATAACATCGCATTGTGCTGTTTGTGCACGAAAAATTACACACTGGCCACACAGTTGTCACAAAATTTAGTTCACAAATATGCAAACATGGTATTCAGTAATCAAATAATATAGCTCACATTGTTTAACTGTAGACGAAAGGATATGTACAGTGTTGTGCCATACTGGGTCCTGATTTCCAAACAACATCTGAGCATTATAATTCTGTCACTGACTAGTATGATGGCAAAAGGGCAAGGGTGCAGGCCAGCTGGTACATGGTGAAAAAAATTGGAACCGAGAAAGGGACAGAGGAGGGACGACACGACACGTTCTCGAACACAGCAAACCCTTTAATAACAGCAACAGCTACGTGCCCAACAACTTCCGAATTGGTGGCAAGGGAGCAACCGACGCCACACTTACACAATTTCCCCTCGTGACAATCTCTTTGTACTCCTTTAACAGTCTGGCCACAGGGTCCCGAACAGAATCGACGAAACATGTGTCCTAGATTCTGTTCGGGACCCTGTGGCCAGACTGTTAAAGGAGTACAAAGAGATTGTCACGAGGGGAAATTGTGTAAGTGTGGCGTCGGTTGCTCCCTTGCCACCAATTCGGAAGTTGTTGGGCACGTAGCTGTTGCTGTTATTAAAGGGTTTGCTGTGTTCGAGAACGTGTCGTGTCGTCCCTCCTCTGTCCCTTTCTCGGGTTCCAATTTTTTTTTCACTAGTATGATGCCTTCATTGGTATGTGCTACACATCACGTGCATCACAAGGTTACCAAGAAGGGTACAGTGAGCAGTACCTGACAATGCATGAGCTTCGACAGAATAAGCATACACAGAATCGCAAAAAAAAGCTGAAACAGGGCTGACCACTGCTGTGTCGCTCATGACCAGTTGTCTTGCAACATAACGCCACCAGTCAGAAAACTAACCAGCTCAGAACTGGCAGAAATGTTGTTTTATGTTGTTCTGTGCACGTGTTTTCTGTTCACGATCATAATCGATAGAACCATGGATTTCATAGGCTAGTTTCCCTCTGTTTATGCCACCTTTCAGTGATAAGATGAACCACTATAGTTAATGACTAGATAGGTAACTTTAAATCGAACGTATACGTGATAGTACACAATTACTGCATATATGCAGTTCGCCAAGTCCGCAATGCAGTATAGTTGATACTACTTATGACATTGTAGTCTGTGGTTTCTGGTTCATGGTCTGAAGATGCCGTGTGAGCTCTGGAATGGCCCTCCAAGAAAAAGTACTAGCAAGTTGGTGCATCGGACTCTGTTATGCCTGTTTACTACTGCTTTTCGGGAGCAGCTCTTACTGGAACTTGTGGACCAGCATTAGACCACGGACTGGAGATCACTAAAGAGCGGATAAATATGTACTAAGTATTCTGAATATATGCACATTTTTTTTAGGATCTCCCACTTGAAAACACTACCAAAGTCGTGTCCTACAAGGTCCAAGCATATTGGAAGGGATATCAACACACAAAGTAACAATTCCTTGCTTCTCAGGCACTCAGGAATTAAGAGGCAACCCCATGTAACAAGTACAATAGCTGAATTATGTAAATATATATTATGTCAGGCATAGAAATGGCTCCAGGTACTGAGAACCTGCAATCTCAGCTAAATAAGTAATTGAAAAGTATTCTCTAGCATCTTTGGGTGTCAAAACAGCACTGCCTTCTTTTGTGATCATCATGATGTACTGGTCTATACTTAGGGAGCGACTTTTTCGGGTCAAATGGCTTCCTTAGATTCGGGGGTAAAAATCGGGCGCTATTTTTAAATCTGTAGTTCAGAGAGAAATCGGGCGATACTACTTGCGGAACGCGGACAAGAGCATTTCACATGAAAGATCTATCATAACTTCCAAAGTTTTGGGGTCTCTTGCTTGTGCTGTCCTAAATGAACAACTGACAAACCGTAAATATGCCAGAATATGCACAAATGTTCCGTATACAGGGTGTCTCGCGTAACGTGTCAATAAATTTTATTGGAAGAGAGCAATAAAAGAAAAACGACATCTGCTTTTCTGCTACTTGAGTTACAAACAGGTGCTACATCAAAAGTATCACCTGTTTGTAACTCAAGTAGCAGTCATTTTTTTCTTTTATTGCGCTCTTTAAATAAAATTTATTGACACGTTACTAGAGACACCCTGTATGTACATGCAATATAAAATCATCGTAACCTGCCTCAGACAAAGACCAAAAGATGTTTCATTGCCCAAATGCAAGACCATATCGAAGAAAAAACACTTTCATGAAAATCTGAGTTCTAGAAATCACAGACAAGTGCATCACAAGCAGTACGTGTCCCACTCGAATGGTGGGAGCACTGACTGACAGATGCAGAAAAGAAAAGCTGTCGTCCTATTGATTTGTACGTTGCTGCCAGTGGTGCTGGTGGTGTTTTTCACTAACACATGCAGGTTGTGTTGCTGTCATCACTGGTTCCCAAACAATATTTGTTTTGTTAGAACATGCCGTACGTAGGATCCTTGCACTTGTTCTGAAATTGTTCGAGATTGTTGCCTAAGCCTGAGCATGACATACTCCTTCAGAAGGACCTTCGTCAAACTAATAACATGCTCTGGATTTTCCTCAAAGTGCTTCTCTGATGCACTTACTTGACGGTGTCTTTCTGCAAACATTTTAAATGCTGACATTAGAAGTGTCTGCACATCAGCCCTTTTCCTTTGCCTCATGGTACGTTCCCCACAGCGAAGAACGTTTTGTACAAACAAAGACGGGCAGACCTTGCTCTCATTTTCTCTCAGAAAGAGAAGAATGCTGCTTCCACTAGGGTCTACCATAATGTCAATGCGACCGGAGCAAGTGATCCGACCTGTCACAGAGGCGACAAAGTGCCCACCAACATACTTTAGGATCTCATCACTGAAGTCAGTCAGCCCCTCAACATTCGAATAATCATGGTCAATGAAGTATGCAGCTGTGTCAAGTGTACTAGACTGTGGAACATTGTCATCAGAGTCTTCAGTTCGCTGTTGTTCGGTCTGCCTCTGCGTACCTTGATGTCTCAGCATGAGAATGCCTTCTAAGCTGGGGGCGACGTTCCCTGCTTCTGACGCTTGAACATTTGCATGGACTAGTAGTGCTCTGTAGGCGTAGCGCATTGAAGTGCAGATGGGTTGTTGTTCCATCCCCCCCTCTGACGAATACAACCAAAGAACGTCTCTAGGTGGTCTTGGCTTAGTCTGTAGGTGTAGATGTGCCTGCAGGGTAGAAACATATTTTTGCAGTTAGTTCTCCCCCGAAGGAGCTTACGCACACCATGAGTTGCAGCGTACTATGCCAATACAGACATGACATCAGATCTTAAACCTTTTGCACATAAATAACGCAGATTACGAGAGCCTGAATGCCATTCACTTTCAAGATGCTTATTTTAGCGCTGTTAAACTAAAAACAAGAAACCATCACAAGTGTGGTACAGCTTGGGAATTGTGGGTTAATAGAAACTTACCTGCACATCCTTTGTGAGAAAAGGTAGCTGGCTGGTTGAGCAACACTTTTCAGGGAGAAGGCGAGGCTGATTGTTGACATCCTACGGCCATCCTCAACCGCCAGTCTCCCCGATGGCAGCCTCAGTGTCATTAATTTTTTAGAGATGGACAACATCCTCTCTTCGTGGCCACTAAATGTTGCTGGTTGGAGTGGCGCCTTGAACCCTTTGGCATGCGGTGCATGCGAATTTAGCAGGTCAAAAGCACTACAAGGAAAAATTGAATATCATTAGGTATGGCACAGCAAGAGCATTCACTACTCTTACTCATTGACATCTGTAAGGAACCTCTCTGTTCCCTCACTGCTCTGGAATTGTGGAAGGCCCAGGGTTCGTGCAAATTGGAGTGCAAGGCTCACAGATGCACTGAATGTTTGTGCAGCCAGACGCACCTTCATTATTTGGCGTTTGTACTCAATATGAGCCCGATTGAGCCGGTGAGCTGCGCGAAGCCCTTCTTCAGCTTGTAGCGTGTGCAGTCTGACGATGAAGTCCCACTCCACTACCTATAACATTTTGAGCATAAGGACAACTAAATTCTAGATAATGGCATGAGAACTTACTCCATATTCAGAGCTGGGTAGTTTCATTTTAAATCGAACAACATGTGAAAGTCGTATTTTTTAATTCGCAGAGAAAAAATATATGTTAGATGACAGCTCAAACGACGCAAATCGTGCGACGTGCGACGCTCGTGCGTGGAGTAGTTTCCGCGTGGGAGAGGAGGAAAGTCTGAGGCTGCTTGAGCGCGCTTTCTTCTGGACCGACTTTGACGGGATCTAGCACGGCTGATTTTATGCCTAGGAACTGGAGGTTTTTTGTGATTATAGGCTGCACCATAGACACTGTCGACAGCCACCCACAGAACTCTGAGGGCCACAGATTTTCTGTTAAAAAATGCCAAACTTGGCGTAAACGTTAAAAAAGGCCAAACTTCGTTACCAATTTGCTTCATGACAGAACGTCTGAGGATCTCGAGCTTAGTGCCATTCGATAGGACGTTGAAAGAGATTTCGTGCTGTATAAAGCTCATTTTTCTCAGTTCAGTGCTTTCCGTGTTATTAGCTTGAGAATCGCACATGGTAGGCGAAAATTACCAATGTCGCATCTCAATTTTCTCAAAAATGCCATCTTCGATTTCCATGATTATTTTTGAAAAGGTGGCGTCATGTCTCTACTTTAGACCCCAAGTGAGAAAATCTTTTATTTTTACTTGAGAGACGCGCAGCGATTTTTTTTGGTCAGACATGGTCCGCGAGACTGCAGCCTAGCGCGCCCCATCCACGAGGACGCGACCTTCAACCTCTTCTTTGCTACAGGTCTCCCGCTGACGGAGCAATCAATGACCACTATGCGTGAGCTTGTTGTACTATCCCCAGAGCATTACTTTACGTTTACCCAATGGTCTCCCAGTTCCGTCAGGATCATTCAAACCGTGGGAGAGTACATGAGTTGCATGTGCGCCCTTGACGAGAAGCCCCAGTCCGCGAACATACCGACAAAGTAGTGAGAAGAAACGAATCGCTTTGTAAAGATCTTTATCCAGTTGTAACATCGTAGCTTTTGCTTCAGGTTGCCGCTAGTTCCCCAGGCAGTGCGAAAGTCATATCCTTTTCATTGGTAAAAGAACGTTTGGAAGTTTCGAAAAACGTAAAATGTGCCAATTGCGAGACCCCTGCAGATCATTGCTGCCACCATTGGATTAGCATCAGCCGAAAGATTTACAGGACCTTTCACATGATATAAAGTGACTGAATTCAAGCGCATCTTTCGTCCGCCTAGTATCGCAAAACCACGAGTGGTACGCGAAAATTTTGCATGTTCGATCTTAATTATTTCTAAAACCCCAGAATATTTTTCACGATTCATTCCACAGAGGCAGACTTATGCCTGTACTCTGCGCTGCTGGTAAGGTAGGTACCTTTTCTCTTTTTGATTGAGACTCTGGGCTACCTTTCCGTGGAGCTATTTTTCCACACAAAGGCGCTCCTCGTATGTCTACGAGCGCGCTTTGTTTCTTAGCCTTTGCTTTGTAATTTATCGCCCGGATGTTGCATTCTGTACTTATTTTGCACTTATGGTACGTATGTTTATTTTTTCCTTTGGAGACGCAGGGCAATACTTTCGCGGGTTCCTTGAACTTGCTATTACGCACTTTCATGGGAGCCGCACGCACGACGTGTGCGTATGCACGTGCGCATATTGACTATTCTCCCGCACATGTGCTTGAGGCAATGCACATACGCACGCTGTGAGGCTGTCGTGCGAGTTATTAGGAAGGGAGAACTACGGCCACAGGGGACAGAAAGTTACAACACGTGAGAATACAAATTTGTGGCCGCCTGGTTGCAGCCGTCTCTTAGCTTGGGCGCAATAAGTGATAGTTCCGAAGCTGTGCATCCTACCTTTAATTAGTTTTATGCGTTATTTCGGAACCACGACGAGTACTGTATACAAAGCCCGTAAGACCCCTGTGATGACAGTATGTTGCTGCTCTCAAGTATAACACGTTCGCCCTCCACGAGCTATGTCAGTGCCACCGTGGGAATCAAAATTTCCCCGACAGAACAACGCACAACTAAAATCCCTCGTTTCCGGTAGCCGTAGGTACCTTAAACCCTCGGTGTGGTCTTCAGTAATCCTTTTGGCATCCATGCGCTTGAACCCAGTCACTTTATATCATGTGAAAGGTCATATCTAAACATATCGGATGATGCTAATCCAATGGTTGCATCCATCATCTGCAGGGGTCTCGCAATGGGCACATTTTACGTTTTGCGAAACTTCCAAATGTTCTTTTACCAATGAAAAGGATGTGACTTTCACACTGCCTGAGGGACTGGTGGCAACCTGAAACAAAAGCTACGATGTTACCACTGGATAAAGATCTTTACGAAGCGCTTCGTTTCTTCTCACTACTTTGTCGGTATGTTCGAGGACTGGGGCTTCTCGTCAAGGGCGCACAGGCAACTCATGTACTCTCCCACGGTTTGAATGAGCCTGGCGGAACTGGGAGACCATTGGGTAAACGTAAAGTGATGCTCTGGGGACGCTACAACAAGCTCACGCAGTGTGGTCATTCATTTGTCCGTCAGCGGGAGACCTGTAGCAAAGAAGAGGTTGAAGATCGCGTGCTCGTAGATGGGCCCTGCCTCGTGGACCCTGCCTGACAAAAACAATCGCTGCGCGTCTCTCGGGTAAAAATAAAAAATTGTCTTACTCGGCGTCTAAAGTGGAGGCATGACGCCACCTTTTCAAAAATAATCAAGGAAAGCGAAGATGGCATTTTTGAGAAAATTGAGATGCAACATTGTCAATTTTCGCCTACCATGTGCGATTCTCAAGCTAATAACACAGAAAGCATTGGACTGACAAAAATGAACTTTATACAGCACGAAAGGTCTTTCAACGTCCTATCGAATGACGCTAAGCTCGATGTCCTCAGACGTTCCGTCATGAAGCAAATTGGCAACAAAGTTTGGCCTTTTTGAACGTTTACGCCAAGTTTGGCATTTTTTAACAGAAAATCTGTGGCCCTCAAGAGTTCTGTGGGTAGCTGTCGACAGGGCCTATGGTGCAGCCTATAAGCACAAAAAACCTCAAGTTCCTAGGCATAAAATCAGCGGTGCTAGATCCCGTCAAAGTCGGTCCAGAAGAAAGCGCGCTCAAGCAGCCTCAGACTTTCCTCCTCTTCCTCGCGGAAACTACCCCACGCACGAGCGTCGCACGTGGTGCGATTTGCTTCGTTTGAGCTATCCTCTAACATATCTGGGCGAATTAAAAAATACGACTTTCATCCGTTGTTCGAATTAAAATGAAACTACCCAGCTGTAAAATGTGCCCTTGTCGCCGAGAAGGTTCCTGAGCAGCTTCAGTGCATGTGCAGCATCGAAGATGAGGAAGATTGGCTCTGCTGGTCTCACTGGGTGAGGAAAGGATGTTTGAAAGTCCTCAGACTGCCGTTCGTGGATCCTACAGCCAAGAATCTTCCCCATTGCTACAGTGGACGACAAGCCATCGCACACAACTGCGACTACATGCATGTTGCATTCTTCCAGGACTTTAACAGCATCTGTGACGATCCCTTGAAGGACTTCTCCGGAGCAACCATTGTTAAGAAAATATCCTATGGGCAGTTTGCAGCGGGCTACGACACCAACAGCCATGAATACCAAGGAATCCGTTGCGAATGGGACGTCATCAGAGTGTTCGGGTGTTTGGGATTGGCCAAAGTTTACATACCCAATCAGTCGGCCTGACTTTTGATCAAGTTTGCATTTCTTCCTAATACTCATGCCGTCCAGCATTATTGAACACAGCCGTTCCTCCTCTGCGGCACCACTGTACTTTTCCTTCAGGTGTTGCAAAGACTCAATGGTGAATCCTGGCCACGCATCAACAACCTGCAGCCAGTTTCTTATGGTAGCTGGTGTCGGCATTGGGAAGTTTGTTGACAGGTACTTGTACGCACGTGGGGAATAATAGTGAAGCGTTGTTGCAAATTTCCTGAAGTTCTCACTGTAACGCCGTCCAGATGGCACCCTCTTGTAGTTTTTATTCCACTCCTTTAGAATTTCGTCTGGCAGCTCTCCAAATGACTGTAGCTGTATTTCGGCCTCTTGAGATAATAGTTTCTTTCCCTTCATGTACTCGATCAGCTGGTTCAGAGTTTGATTCCTTTCTTCTCTCTCCTTCGAATAACTTGCTTGGTGGCATAAAGTCTTCGCCTTACTTTCCCCAGGTGCTGGTAGACTGTCTTTAATTTTGAACCGGGTGTTGCTTTCGAGCCGTATGAATGATCTTGTAGAATTTTCCTGCGCACACTGCCTGGTGTCTTTTTCTGACTTTGCTTCACCGGTGTGGTTGCGCTCATGTAGCCCTGTACCAATGAACAACATATGTCACTTCTGGCCATGAGACACGCATCTTTGTGTAGTTTAACTGTACTCTGTAGAAACACTTGCAAGACGACTTGCAAGACATCTTGGTTGAAGCGGTCGAGGGTGTACCAGGTGTTTGACCACTTGGAGCCTGATGGAGTTGCCATGTCCTCGAGCTGTATTCACCGTGCAAGATATAATGCATATTTTTAGTTCTTTTTCCTTCAAATTGACACCATTTCATTTTTTGTGTATGAGAAGACAAGAGGTAAAGAGAATTGCAGATTGACTAACATGTTTTTTAATATCAATGTGCTGATCGAGTTCAAAATGCCAACACCATTAGCATATGTCCCATAGTCTCTGGTGTGGAGCTTGTCATAAGCTGTGCAGACCTTGTGGGAGTACTTTTGTGCTCTTCCACTTCTACGTCCTATGGCAGTGAAAAGTAAAAGCCTGTATTAGTTCCTGGGCTGCAACGCATTCATGCTCTAGTTATGAGGCAACAGGTGGTTATGGTTCCGCTTCTTCTTTTCTGATGTGTGTGGGTGGAAAACTTACCTCTATGTGCCCTTCTGGGACTACTTGAGGGGATTCAAAGCCAGCTGCTTGCGATGTAACAGTTGTTTCCGTGTGAAGTGGCGACCGCGTGACAATAGCTTGGTCCCAGTGCTGCTGTTCTTGGTTCTGCATTTTGCAAACATCGTCAGTCTCTTTTAAAACTCTACGTTTTTGTTACCTCTGCATCTTGGGCAGGAATTGTAGGGCATGCATCAGGCTTGAGTCGCTGTCTTTGAGTGTGCCCAGTATAAAAGCAGCCTGGCTCAAAGTGCAGTGAGCACACACGGTGATATGCGCGATACGTATGCGGCTGCCCTTGAACACTTTCCAGCCACTGTACCCACTTTGTGTGCAGGGTTGTGTTCTGTCGAGGCACCCTGTTGAAATACATAAATCAAATATTACATTTTCGTGGGAAAAAGTAACTTAATGCCGGAAGTTAGGTACAACGTGATATCCCCACATCTCTGACAATGACACACACTCCTTGAACACTGTATACCACGAACGATTAAGAGAACTTTTCAGCAGCGGACCATGATTCGCGCGACTTTAGAACCCCACCATTCTCAGTGCTGCATGCTGGTGCCACACGAGATGCTAGATATCGCAATGACTCCTGCACAGTTGCGGTGCAGCACGGGCTGCGCGCGTGGGAAGCTCCTATCGTCGGTGCCTTGTCCGAGCTATTAGAGAGTTTTAGTATACCGCTACCGGTGGACTTGCTTACCGCAGTCCCCGGCTCCGGTATAACAGGCTCGTTTAGTATAGCGCGACTCTACCGCGACATTTCACCGGTAGCGACGCACGGAGATGGGAAGGAGAGCGGCGGCGCTGCTGTCGATCTCGCCGGTGAAGCGAGCGGTACGCTAGCGGTAGGCTGCGCGGTATTTCGCCCCTCCGACCGGCGGCCGGTATTCCGCTCGCGCTTGCGCAGAGAAGGCATGACGTCAATACCGGCCCCACCGGTAGCCTATGGCCGGTATCCTAAAACTCTCTATTGTGTCCCAGCAGCCCGTACAGCACGACGGCAAAGTAGCTATACATGCAAACAGTACTATCTACAAGAGAGAAACTGATGTTCTGAGGCTGGAACACATAGAAGGGACAGATACAAACAAAGCCTCAAATTGCCTAAGAAATCAACGATGAAAGATGAAAGTCACTGAAAAGGTTAGCCAGCTGTAGGGATCGAACCCACATCTTCTGGGTTACCGGTCCAGGGGTCTACCAATTGAGCTAAGCTATCACGCCTCTCCAGCGACTTTCGGCGTGCGTCATCTGAAGGGACGACAAACCAGCCACTCACTCTCACTCACCCTCCTTTCACTCTTACATTTTTGCTCACTCATACGCACATTCATACGACGGAAATCGACGCAAGCGGCACCTGGTAGAGCCCTGGACCGGTAATCCAGAAGATGTGGGTTCGATCCCTACAGCTGGCTAACCTTTTCAGTGACTTTCATCTTTCATCGTTGATTTCTTAGGCAATTTGAGGCTTTGTTTGTATCTGTCCCTTCTATGTTTTCCAGCCTCAGAACATCAGTTTCTCTCTTGTTCAACAGGTGCCGCTTGCGTCGATTTCCGTCGTATGAATGTGCGTATGAGTGAGCAAAAATGTAAGAGTGAAAGGAGGGTGAGTGAGAGTGAGTGGCTGGTTTGTCGTCCCTTCAGATGACGCACCCCGAAAGTCGCTGGAGAGCCGTGTTAGCTTAGCTCAATTGGTAGAGCCCTGGACCGGTAATCCAGAAGATGTGGGTTCGATCCCTACAGCTGGCTAGCCTTTTCAGTGACTTTCATCTTTCATAGTACTATCTACTCACATCAGGATAGGAGAGCAGCCGATAAGAATGTGAAAGGCGCTACGGGCCAAGGCAGGCCTACAGCCAAAAACAAAGAGCCCCTGCCAGCTCGATGGCACGTCTCGCACGCCCCAAATGCACTCCTTATCTCCCTGATAAGGTAAAGGCAAAACAAACGTGACAGGGGAAAGGTTTATCAAACAGCAGCGAAACAATTCATTCTTGCGAAAATCGCGAACAACGAACGGGAAATGAAAGTAGTGTAAAGTGCACCTATTAAAGTGCCGCAGTATTAAATGCCCATGTTGGCGTTCATTCCTGCTTTCCTTTCGTATTATCTTATAATAATGTGTTGTTGCAGCACAGTCGCGAAATCACTGTTGTTCGTGTTGTCTCTGCTGGCAGTGTAAGTCCGAGTAACAACCAAAATGTCCACAAATATCAAACGTTTGTGCAAGAAAATGCAGTGTAATTAAGTAACAATATCAAACATAAGTGTCACTTACTTGTGGAAAGATACTCCGGAACCTTTGTCCGCGTACTGTTGGCATCTTTTGACGATGCATTTGTTGGGCATGTCGTCCCGTCGTTCAGTCGAAAGTAAATGCACTGTCCCCTCATATTTCCCCCAAAATAGCGTTGCTTGTCAAAAGGGCCTTGAAGGTACTAATTAAAATTACCTTGACCTCGTCACCGGTGGTCCGAGAAACCGAAACTAACCAGACGTGCGTCCGTGTGCGCGAAGGCCGCTCCGGTCCAACGCATATCGTATGTACGTCCACTAGCAGTGCCAGCAACGCACAAAACTGTTCACAACAGTCAGATGATGAATTAAATACCAGCCAGGCATGTATCTGATGCGTTTATTAGCAAATACTTGGAGAAACGTCCTTTACGCTAATTTCACTCCGCCGACAGCGGGCAATGCGTTTCTGGTCTGGCAACCAGGTTCCACAACAGGAGGCGGTCGCTGTTTGACGGCGATTTCAGGGCAGTTTGACCCATCTGGACGAAACATCCCATTTTCGCGTAAATAACGATGGCGGATCGAAAGCTGAAGCTGATTTTGCACATGCGTACATGAGGATATATACAGGGTGTGTGCAGAAAAACGTGACCCGCATTTAGTCACATAGCTAGTTGCCTACCTAACGAACTTCCGGTGGCGCACGATGGCGCATTTTTGCGTGCGAAATCTGTAGAAAAATTGTGGAAGCCATACTCAGCTTAAAAATTAAACGGAACAACGAAAACGTCGGCTTCCGTGCATCAGAATAGAGCAACATGGTGGACAACAGGGTGTATGTGAAAGGGCAACATAGTGGACGTAGGAGAGTTGTGTTCAAGTGTCGCTAGGGGGGCTATCGGTGCATAAATCGAAACGATGTCCCACATCATCCCACATGGATGCTCATCCTCAGTACCCCTAGCAGTGCCTGCACATAACTCTTCTGAGACCGAAATGCACTACCATGCACTGTCATGGCCGCCCTATTCTAATGCATGGAAGTGCATGTTTTCGCGCTCTGTTTATTTTTTTACACTAAGTATGGCTTCCAGGATTTTTTTGTAGCTTTCGCACGCATAAATACGCCGTCGTGAGCAACCGGAAGTTCCTCGGCTAATTAGACAACGAGTTGCATGTAAAAATGCGGGTCACGTTTTTCTGCACACACCCTGTACTCACAGTATAAAATTAAAGTAGTCTGTGAAAATTTTTTGTCACGAAATCTCCGCTTCGCCGTCACCATCCTCCATCTTGGAGAAAATTTGGTGTCATGGCAGCCCCCATAGAAAACGACAACCAATTACATGCACCTAAGTTTGATTGACAGGTCGAGCCTCTTTTTTAGGCTCCTCCTAATGGCCAGACTCCCGAGTCTGGCCATTAATGGGACCTGCCTATACCTGAGGCTCCACCCACTTTTTGAGGTATCTAGCCAATCACAGGTCGAAATACAGTTGTCTATTATTACATCCATCCAGTACTTATACCTCACCCTTATTTACTGGGCCCTACCATTTTGGAGAAAATTGATGTATTTGGATTGAAACGGATATCACTGGTGACAGACCAAAACGACTGATTTTGCGCCCACTTTTATCAACGCCATCTGCACGGAGAGAGAGGAGGAGGAGTGTCGTTGGGAGGAACCCGAGAGGTCTGCCTGCCTGATTAGACGGCATGTTTCTCGGGAAGGGAAAGGTGGTGGAGAGGAGGAGAGGGTGAAGTCGAAGACCGAGCGGAATCCGCTCGGGGGGAGGATAGCTGCGTCCATGGGCCGACTTCAGGGGAACTGTGCCGGCATACGCCTATTACACATCAGAGGGAAACCCAGGAAAACCCCAGACGGCACAGCCGGCCCGCGGATTCGAACGGCGGACCTCCCAGTCTCGAAGCGCACGCGTTACCGCTGCGCCACCGGAGCTGATCACGGAGAGAGACATGTTGGAAAGGCTCAGAATTGCAGAAATGGTTGCTGGCAGAAGTGATTGGCCAGGATGGCGGTACATTCGCTTCTTCGTAGCAGACGACAGCCGGTATGAAGTTTTATATCACGTAATGTAAATACATTGAATCAAAAAGGAGCAAAGATGTATGTATAAATAAAATGCAATTATATAATGTAAAATCCTACGTATAAGGGTCGTCCTTCTTGCTATTTTCGTGGTATCACGATCTTAACTAGGCCTAACGTTAGCGACGAAACATCCCATTTTCACGTAAATAATGATGGCGGAGCGAAAGTTGAAGCTGATTTTGCACATGCGTACATGAGGATATATACTCACAGTATGAAATTAAAGATGTGTGTGAAAATTTTTTGTCACGAAATCTCCGCTTCGCCGTTCCAAGCACCATCCTCCATCTTTGAGAAAATTTGGTTTCATGGCAGCCCCCATGGAAAACGGTAACCAATGAAATGCGCCTAAGTTTGATTGACAGGTCGAGCCTCTTTTTAAAGCTCCTCCTAATGGCCAGACTCCCTTTGGCATACACGGCACTGTCCGTACTTATAGCCCTCTTCTTAGTTTCTTACCTCCATGGCAGACCACGAATGTGTCGTCGACACAAGACGGAATGTCAGTGAAACTAAAAATTCACTTTTTCGAAAAACCGCGATGAGTTTGGGATAACTATTTTGCACACATAGTCAGTGTTCCCTTATGAACACATCGTGTGAGTACCATTCCATTCTGTAACACTCGAAAATCGCCGTAGCTGAGCTTTAACGAATACATATGAGGTACGCGTATAGTACGCCGAATTCAGATAGCAAGTGATGGATTTAGGACAGCTAGCACGTCAAGTCTAGCGGAATGAAGCAGCCAACGGAAGGCAACGCCTTCCATGACCAACGGATGGCAGCACTGATCTCTATGTATAAAGCATGGAGGAAGGAAACATGCGTCTAGCCGCAGATTTATTCCGCTCTCCCATTGGATGCCAATGCGCAGGCGCACTATGCGCGTTCGAGCAGACGATTCTCCTCTCCCACTCTCCATCTCCTTTCTTCTCCGTTCCTTCTCTTGAGTTCGCGCCAGCGTGACCTAGAGAGCAGAAGCCGTCCATCATCCACCGTGGTCCATGCGTTGTCCACGCGTGTCTCTGCCGCATTTTCCCTGCCGGTGCCCAAAGGGTGTGTGATTGGAATGGCATCGCTGCACGATGACAGCGTTGGGGGGCAGAGTACCGATGACCGCACTTTTGCCTTCTGCTCCAAAGCGTTCAGTGCAAAGTTCTATTTAGTGAAGCATTTTAAGAACGTGCACGGCGTCGTACAGACGTTTCGCAAAAATTTTGGTTGCGACCAATGCTCCGGTGTCAATTTCTCGTTTCGTGAGGACCACACTACGGCAAAAAGAGGAAATCAGAGATTCGCTGCTTACCTGCCCAGGTGTTGCGACTCTAAAGATACATAGTGGGAATGATCATGAGTATTGAACGGTACAACTATGGCCGCTGTTCAGCAGATTTCATAAACTGATTTAGAAGAACAACGAGCTGCCTGTTCTGAGAGTTCTTGGTTTTTTATGCATTAAATCACTGGATGGGGATTTCAAGCAAACATTATAAGCTATCTCTCTTTAGCTTTTCTGTATAAGATCACCGTTCTAATGGATTATCATTCCCTATAGCAATTATGTTGCGTACAGCTTGGGACAAAAGTTTACGGAACACCGGGGTGTCGCATTTCTCCAATGGAGCGACAACCTAGCAGCAAAAAGGAGTGGACATACACACTGAGAGATGGATAGAATAGCCTGCTACCTGTTTCCTATTCGATCGCTTCATGATAGCCAGCAGAGAAGCGCTCCGATGAAGAAATACGCAGGTGCCGTGTTCCGTAAACTTTTGTCCCAAGCTGTACGTGTATGTTTGCCCGGGCCCGGCTTGACGGCTGCATACCTGGCCCGGCCCAAGCCCAAGAAATTTATAGAATACCCGGCCCAGTGTATCAGGCTGTAAAATTTGACTGGGTGTACCTAACATAGGGGTAACATAGGAGGCTCCAGACTGACCTAGGGCCGGCAAGATTCAGGCCCGTTCCCGTCCGGGCTGTGGGAAACCTAAGTGAAGTAATCCCAAAGCGGTAGCGGAGAATGCTGTTTATTGCGTGGCCGTCAGAGCCAGACTGGATAGTCCTCATGGCGGCCAAAACCGTCGAAGAATTTTAAAGCTCGCGCCTTGCGATGTGCTGCTGGTGGCGCATCAACTTCATCTTCTGGAAACGACGAAGAGCGGTCGGCCCAGGTGACGCGCTTGGTGGAGCCGCTGGTGGAAGCAGCGTAGACAGGCGATGGGCCGGGGAGCGACGAGGCGACAAGGTTAGGATCTCCAAAAAAGCTGGTTTCAGCCTATCGACGCTGACCGTATCCTGCCTGCCGTTGATGCTATACGGAAGGTCTTGTCCGATTTCTGAAGTACAGGATAAGGGCCGGAGTAGGGGGGAAAAGAGATTTCTTGATGGCGTCGGAACGGAGGAAAACGTGGGTGGCGGTGGATAACTCCTGCGGAATGTAGGGCTGAGCTGAAGAGTTTGCACGCGTGGGAACTGGGCGGAGGCTATCGAAGGCATGCCGCAAGCGATCGAGCAGCACGGAAGGCTGGAGTTCTCGTTCTTGTGGGGTGAGGAACTCAGCGGGAAGGCGCAAGGTGCAGCCGTAGACGAGCTGGGCGGAGCTGCAGCTGAGGTCCGGTTTGTAGGCGGCACGGATGCCAGAAGCACGAGTGGCAATACGGCTGTCCAGTGAGAGCGGTGGTCATGGGCCATCAAGGCGGCTTTCAGATGACGGTGGAGCCTTTCGACCAGGCCATTCGAAGCAGGATGATATGATGTTGTTCTGATGCGAGATGTGCCAAACAGGTTCGTGAAAGCCGTGAATAGCCTGCTTTCGAACTGCGGGCCCCTGTCAGTGGATATACGAGACGGCACTCCAAAACGGGAAATCCAGGTGGAAAGGAAAGTGGAGGCAATGGTCTCAGCTGTGGTGTCCCTGATAGGTGTTGCCTCAGGCCATCGGGTATACCGATCGACGATGGTTAGCAGGTACCGGAACCCGTCGGATGGAGGCAAGGGGCCGACGATGTCCATATGAAGAGAGTCGAAACGGGCGTCTGGCAGGGCAAACTTGCTGAGGCGGGGTGATGGTATGCCGCTGTATTTTGCATCGCTGGCAAGCGAGGCAGGCTCGGACCCATAAACGGATGTCTGCGTTCATTGAAGGCCAGACATAACGTTCCGCTATGAGCTTCTGAGACGCTCTGGCGCCAGGATAAGAGAGGTCGTGAAGGGCGGCAAAAACTGCGCGGCGAAGCTCTGATGGGACGAACGGTCTAGAACGGCCGGTAGAAGTGTCTCAGCAGAGGCTTAAACCCGTGCCTGGCAGAGGAAAATCTTCGAACTGGAGACAGGTTGAATGGTTGGTGCGGAGCAGAGGAAGTTCTTCGTCTGCATTCTGCGCGACAGCTAGAGCTTCGGGAGAAATGGATGTTGACGGAGCAGACAGGGGAGCGATGCGGCTGAGGGCATCTGCGGGGCCGTTCTTGCAAGCGGGCACGTACTGTATATCTGTGCAGAACTCTGCTAGGAAAGATAGATTGCCGAATCTCGCGGGGAGAATAACGGCTACTGGCCGACCGGAAAGCGTAGATGAGCGGTTTGTGATCCGTCAGGATAGTGAAGTTGCGGCCTTCCAGGAAGTGTCGAAAGTGCCGGACTGCAAGATAGGCGGCTAACAGCTCCCGTCCGAATGTGCTGTATTTCTGCTCAGTGGGCTTGAGAGCCTTGCTGAAGAAGGAGATTGGGTGCCAGACACCGCTGAGCTCCTGTTGCAGGGCTGCTCCAACCGCTTCGACAGACGAGTCTACCATAAGGGTAGTTGGAGCGCCATGCTTGGGATGGAAAAGGAGCGTCTGCGCAGAAAGGGCGGTCTTGATTTGGGAAAATGCAGCCTGCGCCTCTGCGTTCCAAGAAAGAGGGTTGGTGCGGGTCTCCCGCTGGCTGAGGAGTGATTCCAGGGGACGGAGGATGGTGGCACAATGCGGAATGAATCGCCGGTAGAAGTTCACCAGGCCGAGAAACCTGCGCAGCTGCCGGATGGATTGGGGCTGGGGATAACTGTTAATGGCGGCAACCTTGTTGGCTAGAGGGGCGTATTCCGGTGCGAGAGACCAGGTGGCTGAGGAATTCAGTTGACTCAACGCCAAACTCCACTTCTGAATGTTTATGACAATGCCATGGGCGTCCAGGCGAGTGAAGAGTTGACTGAGACGATCTGCGTGCTCCTCGGGGTCGAGCTTGCGACAAGAATGTCGTCAATGTAAGCAAAGACGAAAGGAAGGCCTCTTGTGACGGAATCGATAAATCGCTGAAACGTCTGCGCCGCGTTGCGTAATCCGAAAGGCATCCTTTGGAAATCAAAAAGGCCTGAATGGGGTGGTAATCGCTGTCTTTTTGACGTCTTCGTGTGCGACGGGAATTTGATGATAGGCCTTTATTAAGTCGATTTGCTGAACAGTGTGGCGCCGTGCAGGTTGACCGTAAAATCCTGCAAACCGTGGTAGAGGGTAGCGGTCGGGAACTGTGGCGATGTTAAAGGTCAGCTACGGCCGATTTCCCGATGTGTTGAAACGTTGTGATATCAGAACGAGCACATCCAACTGCCCCCGAAACGCACCTTCGTTTCTCAATTTTGTCTTCCTATTACGAAATTAATTCATCAAAGAACCAAAACAAGGCATGGGCGCAGTCATTTTTGTGACGTAGATGGGATAAAACCTGCTCCATCTACGTAGATAGAGAATCGTGCGTCTGATTGGGTGAAAGCTGAGGCTTTCTCTGACTTCCCTGGCGTCCTTCTCCCGTTTGCGAGGAAATCCAGTTATGGCCGCCGGCTACGATGAGCGTTTCCTCCGAGGTAATCCCGAGAACTATTGAACGATGGAAACAACAACCGCGACTCACCTCAACATCATTTTCGGCGTGAAATTGTGATTATGTGCTCGAGAACTTCGCAGTTCAACCGTTCAGCTGCCATTCACGTCAACCCGTTTGCTGGCTTTTACTACAAGTGCAGGAAGGGAGCGATTGAGCAACAACGTGAGACTTGGTGACGTTTGAGCATATACCTGCAGAGGACTGTCTTCCAAAGAAAGAAGGCCGTATTTCTGCCCATGCACATCGTGCGATTGCCAGGCTTGTTACACGAGATAATATATTGTGCAGGCATCATAGCGCGACTGCAATGAACGACGTAGGAATGTATCGTGACCACTCGAACTGCATTCGTTGAACCATTCGTCGGTTATATGAAAGTGCTCATTAGAGTTGCCCCGCACAAAAAGTGTTGGATGTAGTTTTGTAGTGTGTTGTTTATCTCGTAGAGCGCATCGCGGCATGTAGGTCGAGAGCCCTTATACGTATTTTTTGCATGTTTACTTGAGTGTGCGCATTGTTCTATACCACACAGGCCATATTTCATTCATAATAGTTTCGCAAATAAACACGTACGGGTCGATCTCATATTGCTTTTGAGTTAGGCATAGTGTCTTCAGATCAGGGTATGTGTATCCTGTTTGCTGGGCCCAACAGATGTTATTAAGGGTAGTGCAACATTTCCCACTTCTTGAACCATGCTAACATTGCCAGAATAAGGAACATTACACTGTGCTGTGTATTCCACACTCAGTTGTCTCGCGACGTAAACCCCCAATTATTATATTGGGTACTCCACATGGTTCATCCAGTCTGCAGTTCCCCATATCCTATTTTTTTTAACATGTGCTTAAATTGCTCAACTGCCACTCAAGTAACTTTGCACCAAATTAGGTCAGTGACAAAAGGTATATGTACTTTATCACAAATTTATAACCTTGGTGGATATGGTGATGGTGTCCATCTGCCTTGTACGGTGCACTTCCATAGCAAAATACACATAGTCCAACTATTTTCCTTGTCCCAAATGGCACTGTCCATAGACTGAAAGGACTCTTATCCATAATGGGGAAGCGGGCTTGCTTGTCCAGAGAAACATATATGAATCAGCAGTGCTCAACGTAAATAACTGCATGCTCAGCAAACTAAGGCTGGTGATGCCGAAGACCTAAATGTCCTAGGTAAACTGAGACAAAGACTGACAAAAGACCACTGCAGCGTATTATTGTTGTTTCAAAAGTAATAACACCACAAATTTTTGTGCGAGTCAGTTGTGTATGTAGTTATGTTGGTCACTCCTGCACCAATTTTTAATAAGATTCAAATGCGTTGCTACCAACCAGGACCTAAGCATGACCTATGATCTAATAATAATAAAAGTATCTATCTATGACCTACATGGACCTTCAGCACTAGTTTGGTCCTAGGTTTCACACGTGGCTTCTAGTGAAATTCGAAGCTGCTCTGTAGAGCTGACAGGAGACTTGCAGAGTAGAGAATTTTTTATTTATATTTTCCAAAGAACATGTAAAAAACAATGTGCTGTACCAACTGTATTCAAAGAAATACAAATATACTTTGTTTTAGCTATGTGCATATTAGCAGATTACAGGTGACCGATGACACACAATGGGCGTCAAGGGTGAGAACACAAGAATACTACCACGCAGGCACTGTCCTGAACTTCTAAGTCACCATTTGTCAGAAAGCAATGACCACGCACAGCCTAAGGATCATATTGAGCTCCTTCCATTATTCTTTTTATTGACAGCATGTTGGCTGCCATCCAGTCCATGAAAGTGACCCTTATCGTTGAAAGAACGGTTCAACAGCAAGCGAGCTGGTGATAGTTTCCATGATGGCGAGACCTGAAGAGGAGATACAAGAAGGGACATAAACACGCTATGTTGAGACATTGTGTTGTCCCTTCCTATCCTTCGTCTCAGGGTTTTTCGCTATGGACCTTCATGATGTTTTCTTCGGCAAACTTTACGTATTTTATGTAGAATTGTGAAGGTACAGCCCAGGCGCTTTTAGCAAATCACACAGTACTTTTCCTGAATCAAGAATACATAGAAGGTACACAGTCATCTTCAGCATTGCACACATCTATGGGACATGTTAATCACTTTGGAATGTCACAGACATGTCATGGAGGCCGGCACATGATTAGTGGTGCTGAACAGACAACTATTTGTCATAGTTTAGGCATAAAAAGCAGTTTTGTCACCTGCATGTTGAGACAGATGTATCTCTACATACTTTGCCATGACACAAATATATGAAGCAACAAATGTACCCTCTACTTTATTATGGTTATTAGTCAACACTGCCAAGAATGTGGGAACACAGTCTTGTACCACCTACACTCTTCAAAATGACCTTCACACACGACACATTGTAGGTCAACGAGACTCCAGAATGATGTCCTCTCCCTCCCCATTAGCTGAAAACATTTTTCTACAACCTTGCATAAGGGGAAGTTAGTACAAGAAACGCACACATTCCTTTTTTGAGCAAATCAGTATTCAGAGCGTTACCATACTGTGGTAGGCCTGCAGTGCATTACGTGGTACAGCACACACTGTAAAAAATTTCACCGTAGAACATGTCCCCCATTCTAATGACAGTCTTCTCCAGTTTTTCAAACTGCCATTTCCCATAGTGCTTTATGGTATGACACAGTATTTCTAAATCTTTACTGTAGTTTACTGGTTGTAGCAGAAAAAAGACACCACTGTTTCCGATCACAGGACGCAAGCCATAAGTGCTATACGGAAACAGTACATGCTGCTCTCTAGCAGTTGTTCGTGTTTGGACATGGTATGGTGCATGCAGGGTAAATTCCATGGTTAAAATATCCAAACGTGAACAACTGTTAGATTACATGATGTAGAATGCTCTATAGTACAGTAAAACCTCCAAAGTCGGACACCCTACCTCGGACAACTCCCCATGATTTCATTGCACGGGCAGGCTCCCATTGAAACTACATGGGGACGAAATTCTCTATGTCGGACACCTCCCTATCTTGGAAGTAGGATAGGGTTTTCCCTGCAAAGTCGGACAAAACCCTGGCCAAATTACCTCAATATCGGCCCATCTTTGCACCAAAAAGACCCAAAATGAGCCAGTGGCCTTGACTTTTGCCCCTTTTTTCCCCTATACTGGTCTCAGCATTTTGTTGCTTTAGTTTTTAGAGTCCAAAAACAAGTGCTGTCAGTCTACATTGTAATTCTTTATGTGAGCACTTGTCTTCAGTTTGTCTAGAGCCTTTGAACGAGCACTGCACCAAAGCTATGAGAAGTGGGCTGACGCTTCAGAGACAAGTCCTTGCTGCTCGAAAAGCTCCAGAGGTAATGCCATTGAGTAGAATCTGAACGGAATTGAATATACTAAAATCAGTAATAATTATCAGTGAAGAGTGGGTAGAGGTACCACTACCAGGCACCACCACCAGGTACCACTAAGGACCTTAAATTGAAGAAGGGGGACATTTCTCACAGCTGTGATCTCTTCCATTTTTTGTTGCCGTCATATTCTGTAACTCGGACACCTCTATAAGTAGGAGACGCTTCGGCTGCACCGCGGGTGTCCAACATAGGAAGGTTTCACTGTATTTATGTTCCGTGTCATGTGACCACAAACAATATATGCTTTTGCTCATGCTGCACAGCACAGGCGAATTGAGCTGCATGTGAGGATAATAACATGAAACCCGAGGCGCGGAGGAAAAGGCATGACTTTACGGTCTCTGTGTCAGTTGTTTCATGTTGTAATTGCGTACCAGCTGGCCTGTACCTGAGAATAGGTTTGATGCATTGTACACGCACCATAGACATGCAGTATGTGGTGTGTTGTGATAGTAATGCCACTGCCAATTGAAGAATAATGCTCCAGGTGGATTGTTTCGGTACAATCTTGAACTATGCATACCAAGGGGTAGGGCATCTGCGTGACAGGTTTACCTGGAAGTAAGAATGTAAATGTTAGCTGAAGTCATTGAATAATTAACATTATCAATATACTGCTGCAGATGATACAAACAATAGCACACAAGATGCTCCGATATGTTCTGCAGGAATGTCTCTGTACTCACAATATTAGTACAGCAGCTACAGAAAGGCATAAAACAAGTTTTTGTATACATGATACCACTTGAATGCAACACAAGCTTCTGCTGCACTGCCAGAACACCACGGCGGACAGATTTACCTTACTTCACCTGAGAAAAAGTATGTACTGTTGCACACATGAAACTGCTTGAACTGCCCTTGAGCGCTCTGGAAGAACACCTTATTTGTGACCAAAATACAACAGCTGAGCCAACATTGAATTTATACCTTACTCAAAATACACAAGATGTGCTGCCGTGCATATGATACGATGATACTGCTTAAATGTACTCACTCTGAAAGCGCTGGCACCTCAGGCATGGTTTCTCTAAGCTAGCAAGCAACAGCAGGGTATACGAACACAAGAAGTCGAGCACAAGTGATAGAATGCACTTGATTAATCAGAAAATGAAATGTCTCAGTACCAGGTGTCACTGTTCCGTCAACAAAAATAGAAGAACTTTGAAGGGGCGTCTGGTTGGCATGGTACTGGTGACAGCCTTCAGCTTGAAACCCCGACGGTGGTAATTGAGACGTGGAGTGCAAGCTTTTCGGTGGTGCCAGAATGCCTGCGAAATCATTTAACAAATAAGGCAATTGTCACCTTTTTTTTCATGTATTGGTATTGTTTTGTGCCTTGGTTTGATTTGTGACAAAGAATCCTACGTAACGGTGGTTTGGCGCGACTTTAATAACGCTTTTGTCTGAGCTGTATCGTCAGCTTGTTACGATAGTAATAATTTGTAGCGTGTCGTGCTATTTGAAGCAGCTTTTAAGGCAAAAGTGGTCTCTCAATACAGGTTTCGTCATGAGGGCTACCCAGTGAATAATCTGTGTAGTGTGATACGGCTGGGTGTACAGGTAAGTATCACGTTCCTCATCCACTGGTTTCTACTTTACAGGAAGGAACAACCTCAGTGCACGCACTGTGGTTAGCCTCTCTCAGTTTTGCATATTTTCTTACATGTTCACATCAGAAACAACCTTACACTTTAGGCTCCTTCACCCAGCAATATAATAATTAGAGATTTAATTCTTTTTAGAAGAGTTCCCCATATTCTTTTTAGAATAGTTTTTCATCTTTTTAATTTTTAGAAGATACAGGGATTGTAAACCATGTTTTAAACTGATGTTTTAACATTTGTCCAATGCATTTATTAAACAACATATTCATTTTAACTGGTTGCACCCAAACCAATGTTCTGATGTATTATTTCCTTTGTTGTCGATGCACCATAAAAATTGGAATAATCATCATCAATGCAGGTTACTTCACAGCTGCCTCGACATACTCAAGAAATGTGTGCAGAACCTGCGTAATGCCCACAAACCTTGATTACCACAGCGCCTCCAAAAAGTATGTGTCACATGGGATTTTTAGATGTATTCACAGTATATAATACCTTGTATTAACTGTTGTAGATCTATGCCGTCTTTACAGTACACTCTCAGAAATTAAAACCGTGAGAACCGTGATAATTGTTTCAGTTAATAGGCATGCACATATATGCTATAAGAAGAAAATTATTTCTTGAGAATGCACTTCTCTGGCTACTGGTGTTGTTTACATCTACTGTTGATCACATTCATTTATCACATATTATATTATTCTATATTAACACATATTTGATCACATTAAATTCAAAGTTCATCATATATAAGAAAATACCAGGAGGGAAGTTGCTGTTCATTGCTCATTCTAACCTAAAATTGAGTGCTACAAATTTAGAGAGAGTACCTGTCCATTGTCATTCCTAAAATATATATTGTCATTGTAGCAAGGTCATAAAACAATAAATGTAGTCTTTTGTGACCTCCCTGCACGTTCATTGTATCCTGAAACGCATAAGTGCAAGAAATAACTTGAATAAACTTGATGTTGTATAAACTTGATATAAAATGTTGAATAATATAATGTATGATATAAAATGTTGAATAATATAATGTATGATAAAATGTTGAATAATATAATGTATGATATAAAATGTTGAATAATATAATGTATGATATAAAATGTTGAATAAACTTGAACTTGTATATTCTCTTTACTCACCATCAGTGACCTTCTTTACAAAAGCATATCGTGTTAGATTTTTTTTGTTTACGTTTCACAGACAGGGTACACGAGGGCCAAAATGACAAAATCACAACTGTTTCAAGCTCCAAATCGTCCTGCTGCAATTATCCTGTTGCAGACCATACGTGTGTAGTGCAAGAAGGCCCTTGCACATCAAAATGTAAGATGGGAGTCACAGTTAATGCAAAGTGGTTCCTATGAGAGACTTCGATGCTGAACAAAATTGTGCAAACTGCGGAAGGTTCCATAGAAGATATTCAGAAAGCGTGTCTGGTCTCACAACGGTGCTACGACGCTCTCTTTTAGATGACGATGATACTCATTGGAGTTTCAGATGTGCAGCTGCATTTTTTCGAACGTGCTCCACATAACAAGCATGACAAAGTCAGCACTGGATAGCAGGCCCCCGTTCCTAAGCAGCTTTGCTCACGCTGCAGTTGTATTCAGCAAAAGCATGTGAGTACTCGAGAAGGACATTCAGTTTGGCACAACCGCGCCTGCAAATAATCAGAACAATGAAGGAAGAAACAAACAAACAAAGAGGGCTGTACTTCAAAAAGAGGTAAATCTTGTGTCTCAAGGAGGTGTTACCACTTTTAAGTAACTTAATTGATTAAGCTTACATCACTACCTGATTAACTGTCCTAACGAGCGTGTTCTAATTGCGTGAAGCAATTAGATCACGCTCACAACGTATTTGGGCTGCCTCGGTGTGTCCATATTTGCGAGGCAAAGCACCGCAGTCGTTCACTAAAAGACACTTTCTGCGCCGGTGCTTGATATAAATCATACGAAACCGATACACGGCTAAAACAACGGCTGTGATTCTACAGAACGATCTCTTTCTGCCATGCGAGTATATCCTTTCCCGGACCGTTCATTATGGAACAATTTTTGTCCAGAACGCAGCACGGGATATTACATACATGGTGGTTGTTAACCTCACATCGTTTCTTGTTGAAATATTGGCTGGGAAACGTACTGTAGTACAATCCCCAGCGCTGCACTGCTGTGACGGTCTAGTTTCGGAATGCAAAACATAACGTAATTAAGAATCGAATGGCAGGACAACTGTGAAACACTGTTAGGATACATCAATATACTGGCACCTTACAAAATTGTGTGATGACAAGCAACGATCAACGCCTGCAGCGCTATAAATACTCACAATCTCCGTTGTCTCCCATTGTTTTCTATGGGCGCACACTGCGCTTTAGGGCCTCCCAACATGGCGGCCCGAATGCACGCCTCCCCCCGCGAGCCCCTCTCCCATGCGCGATCCAGCCTTTATAGATAGAGATCAGTGGGTGTAAAGCGGAACCGCATGGACCGAAAAATTAGCCGGATTTTGCACGAACCGAATTCGGGCCGAACTTTTTTCGGGACTCCAATGCATGCCGAATTTGGTCTCCGAAATTCGTCCGAAAACTATCATGGTTGCCGGCTTCAGTTGTGGCACCCGTTTCATTGCAAAAAATGTCGATGTGCTTTCATTTGCAAGATTGGTGCTGTACTTTTCGTTGGGTTGATTTTTTCACGCCGTGAGTACAATCTCGCATCGTTATTTTGACTATGCTCGCCATATTTTGACTTCGCAAGTTTGAGTTGATACGAAACTACTCCCGGCTTCTTTCTCTTCTGTGTTTTTCGAGCCAGTGCTTGCGCCTTTGATATTTCCGACAGTTTTCTACAATCCCCTGCACCAGTTTGTGTTTGTGAATTTATTGTCGCATCACGACCATGGAAAGGCGCCGGCGCCTCATGTTGCTGCGGGAAATATTGCTCCTGAAGCAGCGGCAGCGCACATATCGGTCGACATGGGTGCGTCCTGTATGGGCGAACAGGAGAACAGAGAGCGAATACTTCACAGCGGTACGTCGCCGTATCTATTGCGCAGTCGGATTTTGTCTCACCATAGATAAGGTTGCAATGTACTAAGTATATAATTCTTTGCTTAAAGATGCAAACTATGAGAAAGAGCGACCCGGAGCTCTTTTTCAAGTTTTATAGAATGACCCCAGAGTTGTTCGACCAGCTGCACGAAATGGTTCGTCTCCACCTCACTAAGCAGCATTGTGTGAGGGAACCTATTTCCTCTTGTGAACGTCTCGCCATGACTCTACGGTAATGTGCCATTAAAGGGACAGTCGCATTCTCCGAGGTCAATTTCGAAACTAATGCGAATTCTAATTCCTTGCCGAGCACTGAAATGGGCCCGAAAACACCATTTCGATCCGCGGCGTACTTTTCGCGCAATCCGATGAAAAGGAAACCGGAATCCTTGCGCCCTCGCTCTCTAAAAGTGGGAGCAAACGTCACCCGGATAAAGCCAATCAGCGCGCGCCCTGGGTAAATGCGAGCCGCGCGCCTGTTTGGCGATCGCGAAGCGAAGGCGAAGGTAGCAAACATGGAGTCTGAAAACGAGAGTGATGTTTCTCTGTCTGGGGGGACTCTGACGAACATGTAAGCGGTAGCGGCGACGAGTTAATGCTGGATGATGACCTATACTCTACGGACCCAATGCCTCTGGAACCCGCCGACGATGCACGAGATGTGGCTGCGGCTAACCCGCGGGATGACATTTTCAGGTGACGTATCTCTCTGCATGGTTGCCTTCGGATGTGCGAAACAGTTTAGAATGTTGAAATTGTTGTCGGCAGGTGTCTGTGTGGAGTCTGCGACCCACAGGAGCCCGACGAGCGCCTGTGTTGCCATTCTGTTGCCAGGGTGGTAGAAATGTGCAACAGTGCCGCCGTGCAGTGCATAACACAACACCCATTACTCAGGGACATCTGCCTCCGTAGGGAGCTTCTAGTGGTGTACGCGCCGCTATGATCAACATTTTAGGCGACTCAATCCCCAAGACCACAGGTAAGCCTGCTGCAGTGCTCTTCCGTTTCCTGTGATTACGACCGTAATGATTTTTTCGGTTTAAATGACATCCCATCAAGATTCGGAAGGGTAAACTCGGGTGCTAGTCGGGTGTTGTTGGTTACGCAAATTGTCGAACCTAAAGTGGACAGGGGTTGTATACCAAAGGGGCGGCTATTCTCAGCAGCTTTTTGGCCTACACAAGTTGTCCCCATAAATCATAAGCGTGGCCGACAGC